>NW_024500017.1:8909692-8910098 GCF_017590055.1 Onychostruthus taczanowskii | reverse complement strand
GGAAGAAGGGGCTCGGGCATCGGGCTGGTAAATAAACTCCGCGATGATTCCCCTCCCTCGCGCCGGCCCAGGTGCGCGCCGCGCTCCTCGCCCGCTGCCCGCCGGCGGGGGTGACCTGACGGGGATGTGACCGCCTCCCCCTGCCCAGCGCTTCTTACCCCCTCCCTCCAGATTTATACATATATCTATATATATATATGTATATATATATAGATATATACACACACACATACATTCACAGATGAATATATATATATAAATATACAGAGAAGTCATTTTTGGGGGGAGGGACGGGGAGCTCGGATCATGGCCCTGGGGCTCCCAGGGCTGTCGCCGCCGATCTGCAGCTCGCCTCCGGGGCCCGCCGGTGACCATGGGGCTGAAGGCGCGGCGCGGCGCGGCGGGC
>NW_024500017.1:8398546-8909670 GCF_017590055.1 Onychostruthus taczanowskii | reverse complement strand
GGCGGCGAGCGGCGGCCGGCGGCGACCCCGAGCAGGGCTCGCTGGCCCTGGGCACCGGCGGCGACCGCGACGGGACGCTGCTACTGGAGGGCGGCGGGAAGGAGGAGGGCGGCAAGCGGAGCCCGCCGGGACTGGGGCTGCTGGCGAAGACCCCCCTGAGCCGCCCGGTGAAGCGGAACCACGCCAGGTACCGCCGCATCCAAACTTTGATCTACGACGCCCTGGAACGACCCCGAGGCTGGGCGCTGCTCTATCACGCCTTCGTGTGAGTACGCGGAGCGCGGAGCGGGGCTCCCGGGGGCGCGTCCGCGGCTGCCCCGGGGGGCTGCGCCCGGAGCCAGCGTTTTGCTTTATCATTCTCCGTGCGAGGCGCTCCGGGGGCTCGCTCGGGCGCCCGGTGTGTGTGGAGCAAGGGTCTGATACGGGGTGTGCTGCTGAGAGGCTTTATTTCTCTTATGTCGTCGGGTTTTCCAAAAAGAGCAGCTGCTTTTAACTCTGTGTTTCTGTCTTGCCCGTACCTCCACGTTGCCTTGGAGTGGCATTCCCGAGCCTGTGTGTCTCGGGCACTGGAGGAGGGATGCCAGAATAAACCAAGCTCTGAGCGGTTTTAAGGCTCGAAGTGCTTCAGGGGAACGCGGCCAGTGCAGCTCAACCCGGAGCGTGAGGTTCAACTCGCTGTTGCAGACCGCGGGTGAACCCATTCCTTCCGTAGCTAAAAGCGTCAAATGAAAACCATCGGGTTTCGGTCCGATAAGCATCACCCCGCAGTGCATGAAACCCGAGCACTGCAGCGCTGTCAGCCAGAAAGTTTCACTGACCACAAGTGAACCGAGAGGAAATAAACTCTTTTTATGGCCCATAGGTGACAAGTCAAGAGAATGACAGCTGTTTTGCATTCCTAAAAATTCTGTTGCCTTAAGTTGTCATAGAGAATATCAAAAAGATCATTCGGTGAACATCACATAATGGAGTTGGCAGAGTTGTATTAAAAGAAGTGTGTGTTTTAGTGTTGTGAATGTGTTTGAAAACCCAGGGGTTTATCGGTGATCACGGTGGTTCTGTTTTTCTTTGGCACTATAAGGTGTGCAGAACTCTATGTGACTGAGGATTTAAGCAGTGATTTTTGAAATTGGTTTATTTGCCAAAGACAAACAAAGCTCTCTAGGCTGCATGGGTTGTGAGCCTGGATCTCAGGAAGTACTGATCATTGGCATAGTCATTGCACCTGGAAATAAACAACTTGAATGTAGGGCTGTGATCTTACCTTCAGGCACATTTTTATTGATGTTCACAGTTTTTAGCCCTGAGCAAGAATTAAAAGGCAACCATCGGTACTAGAGTGCTGCTTGTGTACCACTCATCCACTGCTGCTCCCCTCTTTCCAGTGTTTATTCATCAAGTATATCTTGGGACTCAGGTCCTGTTTTCCAGCTTAAAATCTGCAACTGTGGAAACTGGATGCTGTGACACTTTTTTGGTTCTTTCACCTCTTTTTGCTATAGGAAAACTCGTGCTAGCAAGCAGGGAGTGACAGCACTTGAAGTCTGTTTTGCTGGGAAGGCTCTTAGGTCTGGAGCTTGCTGTCAAGTTGTGTTCAGTATTGCATAATGCTGCTGGGGAGAGTGACAACTGGACAGAGGGGCACCCCTTTCATCCTGCCTTGGCCAGCCCACACACATCAGTGAGGCTTTAGCACACAGCAGAGCATTCCAAGCAGTTTGCACCCCTCTGTGGCAGCTGGGTCACATCTGTGTGCAGCTCATGCCTGGATATAAACAATAGGACAATGGATGTGTCTGGAGAGGCTCAGGTGAGCTGAGAGATTCAAACAGTTGACAATAATATAATTGAATTCATTTAATTGAATGGAATAAAATAATTGACAGTTATTTGCAGTGGTATAAAAATTCCAAGTAACATCATTCATTTTAGATAACTCTCTAGATGTGTGGTTAAGATTGACCTTAAGATACTTATGCAATATGGATCACATATGGAATGGGAAAAAAAATCATGATATTTGTAAGGTTTGATCCTTCTTAGGAGTGGACCTGACACTGTGTGGTCAGCTTCTCTTTGTTGACTGCTTGGTCCTGCAAAACTGAAATGTCAGTCTGACTCACAAAAGTCAGAAACAGTCTTGTGAAAACCATCAGTGCCAAATTCAATATTAATGAAAATGAAACAAAACAAAACACTTCTAGAAGTCCTTATCTTTAAAGGAAGTAAAATGCACAAGTCTGTCAGCCCAGCATAGACACTCCATCCCTCCCCAGGTCCTCCAGAGGATCTTGCTGTCCAGGTTGGCCCCACTGAGTTTCTGTTCAGTCTCAGCTCCCTCTGAACTCAGCTGAAGCTGTGGGGTCTTACCTCACTGTAGGATCCAGCCCTACAAAAGGAATCTGCTGAGAGTGGTGGAAGAGTGTGCTGAGATCTGGCTGACAGGCTTCAGAGCTTGTTCCTGTCACTGGAGAAGGAAGACCTGCTTGAGATCAGGAGCTGTGGGGAAGCAGCATCTAAGTTGATACCCAAAGTCTTTATTCTAGCCTTCTAATGAATTTTCTTTTAACCTTTTTTTCCTTCCTTAAAGGAGTCTCTCTCATTTGGAGGTGCTGCTGTGACATGGTGTAGTTCCATCCCAGCAGTCTCCCAGTGCTTCTTTTCACACTTAGAGCAGTTTACACTTTTCCTTGGAAAGATGAGAGATTGCCAGTCTTCCTATAAAATCTACAAATTTGATCCTGTTTTAATTTTCAAGGAAAGTCCCATTTATGTTATCTTAATGGTATATTACAATTTGTCTTATCTGAGTATCTTTGCAGTAAGTGCCATGCACCCAAAATTAACCAGTAAGATTGTTACTGTCAAATGCAAATAACTAGAGAATAAACAGCTGAGGGCCAAAAGGGATTTCAGGGTGGCTGGATGTGATGAATTCCTTATAGATCCAAGCATTCAGAGGTGTTTAAAAAGAGATGATGCAAAGCACTCCAATATTGTGTATATTCCAGGGTTTGGGAGGCAGGTAGCTGCTGATGCAAGAGGGTTGCAACTTTTCCATACATGCTGAGGGTGTTGTGTGAGGGGCAGGAGGGGGCTTTGACAAGGTCTTTGTGAAAACTTTGGATGCCACAACTTTTGAAAGAGTGGCACAGATGGGATCTCGTTAAATCATACAGAGATGCTCATATGGCTGCAGAGGGGTCGGGATCCTGTGTGGGTCTCACTGCTGTAACCTGCACATAAATGAGGCTCTAGTGCTGGCTTTGGTTGGCGCTGGGTGCTTTGAAATGATTCTGTCTAAGGAAGTAATTCAAGGAGAGCTCCTAAACAGGATCAGGCCCTGCCAAACCCTAGGGACAGAGGTGCAGTTGAGAAAGGGAGTAATTCCTGATGGCAATTTTAGCATTCAGCTTTCACTGGCAGTAATTAAGCAAAAGCGTTGTGAGATACTTTCCTTGTGATTCTTCCTTCTTCTTTGTTCTGCACAAGTGAGTTTATCCAAGCCTATCCTTGGGGATTTTGTCCCTAAAGAAGCCAGCTCTGTTTCCTTCACCATCTGAAAACATTTGTTCTCCGGTAGCTCTACTAGGCAAAAGATTTATCTGACACTCATGATGTTCCCCTTTGGTGGGTCACCAGGGTTCATGGTGTTCTTGGCAATATGGTGATGTCTTAGTGGTCCTACTTGGTAAGACAAAAATGTTTTTCCCCATGAAAAATTTCATGTCTGTAAAGCTAAACTCTAGCTGAACATTTTCAGCATAAAATAAAATAAAATAAAATAACCTGAGATTTTGAGATATTTTTGAGATATTTCATTTGGAAATCTCTCCTGGGGGTTGCTGGTCAGGCTACAGCCTATCCCTGTTCTTTTCTGAGCTCATGTTACTGTAGGTACAGCTGATGTTCCCATGATGTTCTGTATTTCCCTTTGTGTTAGGCAGTGCAATATATTGTAGGAAACCCCTGCAGTTGTGCCTCGTGGGATGTGTGCTGTGGCCAGGGAGACAGATTCAAGACCTGTCTGCCTCCACAAACCATCCAAATGCTTTATTTATGCACAGAAGTATTAATGAGTAGAATTAAAAATTGAAACAAGTAAGATTTTTGTTTTTTCAGTGGTTTTAGTTGTAAGCACATAATATTTGGTGGATAAAGGACAGAGTACAGAAAGGTAACATAGTATAGATCATTTGGAATTGCAATTTCTGGAAAATTTTTAACCTGAATTAAAGAGAGGATGAAGGAGAGGTAACTAGGAGATATTCTCATTTTCATATCATCATATCATCTTCTGAGACAACTACAGCCTTTACTTTAATGGAAAAAAAAAGACTAGGTAAATTTTGGGGATTAGATATTCCTTTTTGGGGAAGTGTGCAATATCACCTGCACTCTGCTGGTGTAGACCACCATGATGCACCTGCTGATGTGAGGGGGAAGCCATGGGGAGCATTAGAGAACCCTTCCCTGTTTGCCATGCAATCTTCTCTCAGTTCTGCTTAATACCTGGAATAAAAAGAGGAGGCAGAGTCATGCGATCTATCAAATCAGCAGCATTTCTGGGAAGCACCGGCAAGAACCTCCTGCATGACTGATTGTAGGTGGGTTGTTTGCAGGAAAGAATGTCAAGGGATTTGGGGAACAGGGTGAAGGTCTGGAGGCTTTCCATTATTTTCCTCTTTGCCCTTCAGGAGATGCTCCATAAGATGTGCTCACCCCTCAGACTCTGTGAGCCATCTGGAGGGAGATGGGAGAAGGTTTGGGGTAGAAAGAGTGACAACTATGAATCCTCTCTTGGCTTTTTTGGCATGGACTTGTATCTAGTGTGTCCCTAGAGCAGCAGAGCCAGCCTGGTCCATTAGCGAGTGCCCTTTGCTTATGTATGTGCCAATATGAGTTCTGCTTTAATTATTTATGCTAATTCATCATAATGCATGGATAAATATTCTGCAGTACACTTTGTAAAAACTAATGAAGTCTTAGTCATTGGAGACCTCACCACACACCTCTGCTCCTGCAGCTCCCAGGGGCTTGTGGAGCCGCCCTGGGACTGCGAGTGGCCTGGGGGGATGTGGCTGTAGCTCAGCTGCTGGCATCAGCTGGCACGACAGAAGGAAGCTGGGATTTGCTGGGGGAATCACAAGGGGTAGCACGGCCTGGGGAAGGCAGTGCCTGGGTAGTGAGTGGCTGGTGATCCCCAGCTGCAGCTCTGGAGTCCCTTCAGCAGCTCACAGGTGCCCAGTGCTTGTTTAAGCATCCAAACTTCCTTTGAAATTATGGACCAGGCCCTTTGGTGGGAATAAGTGTGCAGCTGCAGCCTCAAATCTTTGTGCTTGGGCATCAGTGCTCAGAGGAAGACCCACTCCACAGTGAGTACCCCCAGGCTGGAATGGTTTGCCCTGTATTCGATGTTGCCACGACTGTGCTGCCATTGCCAAGTTTCTGTGCTGCCATGGCTCGTGGGAGCTGCAGGCACAGGGCTGCATGGTGCTCAGGGTGTGCCTTAGTGTCCCCCAGGCCCCTGCAGGTCCCTGAGCACCCTGCTGCAAGTTCACTACCCAGCTCAGACCAGCCTCATCTGGACGGGCAGCGGAATCCATGGTGCCCAGCAGAAAGCCGGGGGAAAGCAGTGCTGCCAGTGCCAGCAAACACTCAGCAGCTGGTCTTTCAGTGCTGCCAGCTCAGCTCCTCAAAGAGAAGGGAGGAATAGCCCCTCAAACAGAAGTCATAGTCCCTGGTGTTAGGTCTATAAAACTGAACAGTCCCAAATTTAATCAGTTTGACAAGCTGTGATGTAGCAAAGCCATTGCAGCAGACTGCAAATTGTGTTTTTCTTCTCTTTTGAGAGACTTGGTGTGAGGAGCAGCAGCATCTCAGTGCCACCCCAGCAGTTCTGGAGACACTGTCAGTGGGAAAGCCCAGGACTAGATTTATCTCGGTACCTCCAGCCTGGACTCTGGTCAGAGGTATCACTCTTCAGAAAAGCCATCCCAGCCTCTTCACGTGTCTCTGTTTGTTCCTTGTTGCAAACAATGGGTCATGGTAGGGCACAGCAGGGTCTGTGCACTTCTGGGGCAGCTGCTGGGTGCAGAGGACACCTGAGCTTTACTTCTTGTTTTAATCTGAAAGAGAGATTAGGAAAATGTACAAAAATGAGCAGGGAGAGGGTTTCTGTGCTGATTCTGCTAATTTTGCCGTAAAATGGTGGAACACTCAAAGGAAATTTAATGGAAATAAATAGTAACTAAAGACTACCTTAAGACTAATCCATTTTAACAGCTGGATTAAAAAATAATACATATAATGCCAGTCATCTATCACTGTGTGCTTTTGTGTGCAGGTGAACAGGAAGGTGCCCCAGCCATTCCTACTTTTCCCAAAGGTCACCTCAGAATCCACTCAACCGGCACTTTTTTTTTTTTTTTTTTTTTTTTTGGATAGTCCTCATCTTCAAATATCACTTGATTGAATGATTTTTATTTATAGTTTACCCAACATGCAAGCTGGTGCATGTATGCAGAACATAATTCTGTATCCCTTGACTGTCAGAAAGTCCTTGTGGCATTGAGATGCATGTCAGGAAGGTCAGACAATGGCTTATTCAAGGACAATGCATATTCAAGGACAAGGTCTGAACTTGAGGAATTTGATTTTATAGCTGGAAGAAACTTTGGTCAAAATTGATCAAGTGAGCATTAAGATAATTTATGTGTTGTTTACAAAAAGATATGACTGGTGACCTTAGGCACAGCCAGGTGGCTGGGTACTGCCATGATCAGCCTTGTGTGGTATAAATAAATAATAATGTTTATTCTTGTGTTTAATATCATTATATTCCCTTTTTGTATTTAAGGATACCATACTCTCCTGTGCATGAAACTTTACAGAAAGAATGGAGCCATGCATCTGTTATTGCTTCTGGCAGATACTGTATTAAATGGGATAACTTAAATATTAATAGCTTTGCAGGGAATAAGCTCCACAAGAGCTGTTAAGTGTATGCTGTCTTCTGTCTTAGGATGGTAGCTGGGAAACATAGCATTTTCTGTGGAGAGAGGGACATGCCCTGGGATATTTAGGTTTTGGTAACCTACTTGGAAAGAGGCACTTTTGGAGAACTTCCAGGCTGGAAATCTGTAAATTGCCTTCCCCAGTCTTCAGTGAGGAAATTGCATAAATGTGTGTTTAACTTGGAGCAAGTGGAAGGTCCCTCTGAAGTCAGGAGGAACCTATCCAAGGTGACACTGAGGTAATCCAAAGCAGAAGATTGTGACTGGGGTTTGGTGGAAAGCAGCATGAGGTACCATCATCTTCCTCTGTACAGCCAGCTCATTGTTCTACTCAGGCCTGGTGGGATCCTCCTAGGCTCAAGTTCTTCACAGTACCCATCACCCATCTTCAGCCTTCCATAGCTTAATAACCACCTCTGGTTGTAGCCACCAGGAGAGGAGGAGGAAGACCTTGTCCTCCTTAGTGGTGCAAACCATGCAGAAGTGAAGGTATAATAATATCTCTAAATATTACAACAATATTACATCAATATTACACCAATCTCTCTGCTAAATCTCTCTCTGGAGAGATGCTGAGACCCTGACATGAGACACATCTGGTGTCTCTTGAGATGGCTTTTGCTCTGACTCCCATCTACCTCGTGATTAATCTTGCCAAAGTCTTTCCTGCTTTAATTTTTCTCAGTTGCTGGTGCATGGTGGTGGAGCTGCAGAGATCCATTGTATGGCAGTGACAGAGGAGGAATCCTCATCCTTTCTGGATTGCTGTTGTCTTTACTTCCTTTGACTTTCCATGCTTTATTTCATTTCATGGATACTTGGATCTCACTTGTCCCTGTGTTTCCAGAGCGGTGGCTGAGAGCTGCATGAATGCGCTTTGCACTCCTTTGGCAACCCCTGTTAGTTTGTAATTGTCATGTTGGCTCTCCAGTGGTGGTTTTTTTTAAACTCAAGTGCTTTTATATTTACTTTATTCTGTCCCCACTAGTGTTTTCATCTCCTTCTAGATTAGTACCTCACAGTTTTGCTAATGTTCAATTTAGTTCTTTTTCTAGACCATTAAGGAAACAGTAAGGCCAGAACTAACAAACACCATTCAGCATTTCATTAAATAATAACTTCCCTGCTTCCTGGTTAATACAATGTAGTTTTTTGTTAGGGTTTTATTTATAGCTCTGTATCCAGTTTTTAATGTTATATCGTGTCTCCCAGCCATCTGAATTAATACTAAACCAGAGATTTTATGAGATACTGCACCTGTGTCAAAACTGCAGATATTTCCTCATTTCTTTTTGTTCAAACCTCAGTTTCAGGCTATTTTTATCTGTTTATTTATGTGATTTGCTTTTAATTGTTATCTCTCCATCTCAGATTTTTCATGCTTTTGACATGGTGTGCATCTCAAACAACAAAATAATTAATGGCTCCTGGTGCCATCCACCACTGGAGTAGAGATAAAGCAATTCTGAAAGCTTAAATATCCCAAACCATCCAGGTCCTAGCTGTCCTATGTTTTATAGGAGCCATTAGAGTTAGGCTATACCTAAGTTTAAGTCAATGACAGAGATGTTAATCTTAAACCAGAAGACTGCTTGCAGGACATTTCCCACTGACTGTAAATTCAGAGTGTAAAATTTTTTGCTTTCATTGGGGATGGAGGAGAAGCAAGTGCAGCTGCTTAGGGACTGATAGTGAAATCCCCAAAGCTCCTGGTGGGGAGCTGCCCACCAGTTCTCAGCAGTGCAGCATCAGCTCTGCTTATCTTTGCTCCCCTCATGCCTCTCCATGCAGGCTCAGAGTGTTTGTGAGGAGGGATTACACCCTGAGGAGGGAATGTCAAGAGCAGCTGATTGAAATTGCAGGGGAATTAGTTTAGGAAGGTAATTACACAAACTGGAATTTGCTCTTCTGCCTTTGCTAACACTGTTGCTCCGTTGTGAGATGTGCTGGGGGAATCTCAGTGCACACAGCTGAGGGTCCTGATCACACCCCAGACACCTTCTGTGCCCTGGACCAGATGCAGCCCAGGACCAGCTTTGCTCTGCAGCCCTGGCAGCAGCTTTGCTCTTGCCCAGAGCAGTCATTAGCCATGTCTTGGCTAATTGTCAAAGCTGTGCCAGGGGCGTTCCCAAGCAGTGACACTGACTGACAGCAGGACACTGCTGGGTGGTGGTTTTGTTCTGAGGTGACTGAGTGACCGAGCGCAGATCAGGTGCTGCCACAGACCTGGCACCACTCCCAGCAGGAGTTTGGGTGGGTCTCCCTGCTCTGGAGGCAAGTGAGGTCAGTGGTGTGGACACTGGTCATGCCAGCTGGCCTCAGGGACAGAGAGCAGGGATGAGAATCTTTGGGTTAATAGAACTGACATAATTCTTGTATGTGAGATCTTACCACTTTGAGGTTATCCTCCTGGGTCCATGGAAAAAGCCGCTTTTGGGATAGAATCTTAAAAATAATTTAAGTTGGAAGAGACCTTTAAAAGTCTAGTCCAGCCCTGCTACTGTGGGCAGGTACCCCTTCAGTTTCAGCAGGTTGCTCAAAGCCCCATCCAACCTGGCCTTGAATGTTTCTGGGGATGGAGCATCCACCACCTCTCTGGGCAACCTGTGCCAGTGTTTTATCACCCTCATTGTAAAAAATTTCTTCCTTGTATTTAGTCTAAGTTGATGCTTTTATTTTCAAACAATTACCCCTGGGATAAAACCTTTCATTTAGTCAAAGGCCCAAGAAATCCTACCCCAGTGAAATAATACAGGTTTCACCCTAGGTGTGTGTTCAATACCATATTTTACATTCTACATCTTTTCTCCTTTCTGTTCATGGGACTTTGCCATGGCTTTTGCCTCTTCTGCTTCAACGCTGCTTGTGCTGATCAAACTCCCATGGAGGTTTCAACACCACCCCCACATCTTGGCATATTAACAAAAAAGTACATTTTTGTGATAGAAATCCAGGAGGAAGAGCCCACTGATCATTCATTAACAAATTTCTTGTGTGAAATGTGAAGATATTCCTAGTTGTGTGGATGCTGATATTTGGCTATTTCTCCTGATTGTGTCTCTCTCATTATTGTAGATGTTGCTCCATTACCTTGTCAGGTCCTGGGTGCAGAATGGGATCTGGCAGAGGCTGGCTCATGACCGTTCCTGCTCTCAGAATATGGTGCTATCACATAGTACAGTGACAAATACATGACTCTCTTCAGTGTTAAATTACTTGCACAAACTGCATTTCCTTGCTCTGCCTCAGGGCTTGAGTGTCAGTCTTTCCTCAGTGAGATCCATCCATCTAGCACACTATCTGAGGTAGCTGTCTGGAATTCTTTTACAGCTGCTGAAGAAAAACAGGAAATGGAAATTTCTGGAGTGCAATTAATCTCATTTGAAAGACAACTTTAAAATGTCTTGCAGTGCCTGAAACTCTTCCCTGACTACAAAGGAGACCTCATGGAACTAATTTAAATTTAGGTATTTGCACTGAAAACACCTGAGGAATGGGGGACTTTCTGACTGACCTGAGGGGCAAGGATCAAAGCCACATTAGGACAGCTAAATGTGAATATGTTCATGTATGGTTCTGTGTGTGCAGTAGGTATTTAGCTTCTCTTCATAGTCAGTGGAGATTTAGTAAATACAATCCATAGATTTTAGGGTGGAATTCATCCAACCAGATGTGAGGGTCTGCTTTTCATGGAGATAAATCACAGCCTCGGCTTCACTGTCTGTAGCAGGAGCTGGTCTTTGGTAAATGTCTTTGGCAGTAAAAGCCACGTTCAGACAGATGAGTTGTACCTCTAAAGGCAAGAGGAATATGAGAATTATTACATAGACTTGTATTATATCAATTCTAATTATATCTATATTATATCAATTCTAATTCTCTTTCCTTAAGAGCTTTATATATGTTTCTGCTTAGTATAGCAGGCCGTGACAAGCCTACAGTCATCCCTGACATTATGACACAGAAAATAACATTTCAATAGTTTTAAGGTCTTTCTCTAGTTGGGATTCTTGAGTTTAACTTTCCACCTTCCTTTTGTTCACTGTTTTGCCTTGGGCTTTATCTCCCTGAGCTCTCACATAGATTTGCTTTTGATTTCTGATGGTAATTGTAGTTGATCTTGAAGTCACATTAAAACCCAGTACCTGTTGTACTGGGCTTCAAATGTAAGGCTGTGATTGACTGTTTTCCCTTTGTCTCTTGTATTTACCTGGGCACAGGAGCTACTGTGCTGGGAGTTTGCCAGCATCAGTCCTTCTTCTTCCTGTTCCTGAATTTCTGTCCATTTGCATTGGCCCTCTTGACTACATCACTCAAAATTACCTCCACAAATCAATGAACAGACATCACTGTTTTCTAGGTGCCTTTTAGGGATCAGAAAACATTTTGAGAGTGGCTTGAACATTGTCCTTTTGAAGCCTGTAAGTGTAGAAGGTCAATTTGAATGACCTGGTGTGAATGAGGGTGATCATGAGGGTTATTTTTGGACCCAGACAGTTTTTTAAGTGCTGCCGTTTTCTGTATAAAATTGGAGACTTTGCAGATGTGTAAGCACCACTCAGTATTTTCAAGGGCATGCTCACGTTCATATAGCAGCTGAAGCAGGACCCCAGCATAATTGAAACTAATGTTGAAAATCATTGGAAAACTGTATGAAATCTGAATGCATGCAAATGCCCTGACATAAAGAAGTGTATTTGGGTGGTGGTGTATTCCTTGAACAGCTGCTAGTTTGTGTTTTGCTTGTTTCTGCAGAAATACTGAGCCAGCAACTGCTTTTAGTCATGTCATTGCAAATGTAGAGTAAATCTATTACAGTCAGAGGAACAATTGGATTTGGCTGCTGCACCACGAGCTTGTTCTGGACCAAATACAAAATCTTTTTATCTTTATGGATATTCTGCTAGTACCAGAGGCCAGGATCAAGGTCTTCCACACAGCACACTTGTCCTCCCAGTAGTGTAAGACAGCTTGAGAAGTGAGGTACAAAGGAGGGATGGAGATCCCCTGGCAGAATACCAAGTGAGCATCAACCTCTCCCAGAGCTGCCAGTATTCTCACCGTGGTGCTCACAGCCTGTTCCCTTCATGCTGGGAGCTGGTTTATTCAAACATGGAGGCTTTCCTTCCCTCCTTGTTCCTCAAAGATGAGAGAGAATTTTTTCCTCCCTCATAAATCCAGTTAATTGGGTGACAAATCCAGTGCAGATAAGCTGGAGAAGTTGTGCAAGCAAAGGGCTGTGTTTCTGCACGTTTCTTGGTGTAGGTTGTGTCTGATACTGGGGCTGTAGGAGGGAGTTGACAACTGCAACCATAAACCCTTTAAAATGGAAAGTTTAGAGGTCTCCAGTCCAGTCCACAGAACAAGGTTAACTTCAAACTCAGATTAGGTTGCTTGGATGGATCAAATCAGGATGCTATCCAGTGCATCTCCAAGATTTGAATTCCATTATATTGCTGGGAACAATAAATTGGTTGGCCCTTCGTGGAATATATTGTTTAATGTATTTCACATAACTTGTAGACTTCTGGGCCCGGAGTCATGGAGAGTTTTCTTCTTCCCCACTCCATTTAATCCTCAATGTGCATGGACAAAAGTGATGTGTAACATCTGGACAGAGATGCTGGGCAGGTCAGCCCACTGCAGAGCAATCAATGTTCATTTTTAGCTACAAAGGAAGTTGTGTGTCTCTAGGCTAACCCAAACCAGTATAGTCTATGTTTGGGGTACTGACACTGGGAAATGCTAGGTATAGTTTTCATTAGTCAGTAGAGTTCATTGAAGATAGGAAGTCTTTCCCAATGACTTTTTTTTTTTTCTTTAACAGATGCTGTAATTTTCTATTTCCACCATTTTTTCATCATTCAGAAGAATCATTTAGTCTCAACTCTACAACTTCTTCTCACTTGCCCATCTCTTTCTCCCTGTTCCTCACTCAGTCCTGTCTTCCCTCTTTTCCTTGGTGGTATTCATCACCTCACTACTGAAGAATAGAACAAATCACTGGATCCTCCAGCTCTGCCTTTACTACATTACATGACTGGGACAGCAGAGTTGGGTCTGACTTAAAATCCCTCAACCTAAGTGGTGATAGCAGGCTGGTGGAGCTGACATGTTAAGTTGTCTCTTACTCCTACATAGATATATTTACTTTTTTATCTTTTCTACCCCTCTTTTTTAACTTTTTGGATTTTGACATTGGGTTCACCTGTGTCAGGATTAAAACTGTGCCTCTGTTCCCCCAGAGTATGGACTCATAAAGAATTCCTTTATCCATACGGAGCAAGGTAGTTTAGGTGCAAGAATTATCTCTGAATCACCTTGTGTTGGGAATATGGCATCCAGGGGTAAGGTCCTTCCAGTGGGCCACCTGTGACTTTGGGCAAGGCTTTTTGAGTCCCTACACAAACAAATCCTTGTAGGAGAAGCTCACAGAGCTATTGAGATTCAGGCCCACACACCTGTGAGTCACAGTTCCTGATCACTCTTTGCCCAGGGGTGGTGATGGTGCTGGGAAAAAGTGATTTATTGATGACCTGGGGAGGTAACAGCTTCCTTGTGGTGACTCAGCTGTTCTCTCAAGAAAGAGGGAATAAGAGGTGGAGGTGGACACCCATTTATCTTCCCAGAAAGGATACAGATGGGACTAATGTCTGTCCCTCGTCTCAGTGGTAGGAGGAAGTGGTTTAGGAGCTCAGCATAATCCGTGACCTGCAGTTACTTCATGCACAGCTGATATCACAGCTGCAGCTGTTGCTCCCAGAGTCAGGATGATAATACCATGTCCTGGTTTGCAGCTCCATTTGCTGCTGGTGTTGATAACCAAGAAATGAAAGATGGGAGCTCTCGGTGTGACAATAAATGGACAGCAACTTTCTGTGGCAATTGAGCACATAGCCAGGGCTGAATGCCTGAGTCACCACATTCCCCAGCAAATGGGATGAGAGAGAACATTGCTCCCAGAGACCAAAGGACGTAATCACCTCCAAAGCAATGTTTCTTTGGACACCATAGGGAAAATCTGCTGTTATAGAATAATGCCTTGTAGTTTTCTGGAAACAGTAACTCTAAAGAAAACATCATTAGGAGGAGTGAAGAAAAGAGATTTTGAGCAGATGGAAATCTGTCTTCATTGGCAATGCTTGTTTTCACTTACTCTACCATGAGTTAATTTCCCAGCAACTTGAAGTAGATAATGTGTTTATTAGCATTAATCTGAGATTTCCATCAGTGTTTGTTCCAGGCTATGAAGATGGAGTTTCTGTTTTACTAGAGGGCTTTTTAATTGCATAAATGGTGATATAGCATGATTGGAAGGTGATGCAAGATAAATTCAGGCTATACATAAGGCTTAATAGCAGATCAGATATCTGCTGAAAGAATTAGCACAAGAAATTATCAATTTTCCACTTGTCATTTTTAAACCAAACTTGGAGAATTTTCTAGAAGACAGCTGTAGACTGTATCTTAGCTGCAAAATATGGGCTAAATCAATGATTTTGTATATTCTTGGCTGGTGACTAAGGAGGAGTGCAAGATATAACCAGGAATATGTTGGGTTTGGGGACTGATGTTTTCTTGTTTTTTGGTTTTTGGTGGTTTTTTTTTTTAATTTTTTTGGGTTTTTTTTGTTTTTGTTTTTGTTTTTGTTTTTGTTTTTGTTTTTTTAATTTAGCAACAGATAAGCAAATGAGCAATGAATTAACTGAGGAAAAGGAAATTTACTTGTATCTTAATTGTATTGTTAACATCATAATGTAACATAAGTAGTAGCAGTTACAGTAATTGTGCTGGATGCTTAAGATGAAATGTAGATGTCTTCCCTGTAAATGTCTAAATGTGTCATTTCAATCTCCTCAGATGCTGATATAAACCACGGCTACAGGAGCATTGCTGATCTTGAGCTCATCCTGAAGTAAAGGAGACAGTGACTTACACACCCTGATTGCCAGTGATTGTGCCAAATAAATAGGTATCCCTTGACTGTAAGAGGAGCTTCAACACATGGCTTAGATGTAGAAATCTACATTACAAACACTGAGGTGAATCTCATCCTAATCACGTTGTTGAAGGCCTTGTGGGGATAATAACTCTGTGAAGTACTCTGGACACGAGGATAAAACAAGCCAACCTTTCTGGCCTTGAGATGACTTTGCCAAATGCTAAAATCCCATGCAGTCTAAGGTCTGAAACACCCTTCTCAGAGCCTGTAAATGCATGAACCAAGATCACCAACTTCCTGCAGCGCTGAATTCTGATTCAGCCTTGTACCTGAATCTCCTTGTGATGCCCTTTAGGCTCACCTTATGGTGACCTCTGCTGATGTTGCCCTGGTTCCATGTGCATTCAGAAGGTAAATCTCATTTAACAGGTTTGCAGGTCTGGGCTCAGAAATTGTTGCTGGTCTTTCTGGTCAATGCAGTCCCTACACTGATGACCAAATAATGATTGCCAGAATGTGGTGTTTTGGTTTTATTATTTTTTTTCTTATTG
Source organism: Onychostruthus taczanowskii (assembly GCF_017590055.1). NCBI lineage: Eukaryota > Metazoa > Chordata > Aves > Passeriformes > Passeridae > Onychostruthus > Onychostruthus taczanowskii. The sequence continues at coordinate 8,894,161 of NW_024500017.1, read as the reverse complement.
GAAAGGGCTCTAAGTCAATGGTATTGTATTCAGAACACAAACACCTAGCTGTATCTCTTCAGTTATTTTAAACTGAATTGCAGTATGGTGATTTCTTCAGCTGTCAGCTCTCTTGAAGAGTGGGATGTTTTAGGTGTCCATGCAGTCTCTTTGCCACTGATCCTCTAAGGAGAACAGATGGACCTGTCTGATGTCTGCCTTGTCCAGAGGGAAAAAATGATGATTTTCAGCCCACTTGGTTAAAAAAAAAATAGCAGAGGGAAAAATAAGCAATAAAGCCCATGTTTTTCAGAATGAGATAAGTCAGAAGGCAGCAATAGCTCAGGGAAGAATCCAGCAGCTTTGAAAGCAGTTCAAGTGATGGTGACAAAACAGCATCTGAGCTGCAGAAGGAGGCAAGGGAGATGTTGGAAACAAACTTGCAAAAATGAGAGGAAAGAGGAATAACCTCATTGTGACATGTAGAATGGAAGGAGGAGGAGAAATAAGTCTACTCTTGCAGGTCAGAATGTTAGAAGCACTTAATGAAGGTGCTGCTTGTATAGAGAAAATGACTTAATTGCCCACCTGGTGCTTTGGGGGCTGTTTCAGGCAAGTTCCCTATTTTTGTTTAATTGCAAAGTGCCTGCAGTGTGAAACCTGATGTTGCTGTTGGTCTGCAGCGAGGCTCTGTGTGCTCTGGGTGTGCTGAGAACAAGGCCAAGACCTGGTCAGCAGTGAGGAGTCTTGCCCAGGGAGTGGAGGAAGACAGCTGTTTGCTGCTTGAGCTACTCCTGCTCTGCAGAGAGCCAGGGCTGTGGTTTCGGGGTGGATCCATTGTCATGGCTGTCATCTGCTCTTGGCAGCACAGAGCTGTGAGCTCTGTCCTGACACCCAAAGAGGAGGAGATTGAAGCTTTGTTTGTTACTCCAGTGCAGAGCTGAGCCCTCAGAGCTGAAATCTTAAGAGAGTGTGCTTTGTGGCAATTTGGGCTGTCCTGGAGCAGTGAACCTCCCCCTCTCCCCTACGTGCTCATGGGTCAGCTCCAAGCCTGAAGGAAGTGTGAAGAATAAAGAGAGACACCAAAGCAGCTGCATCTTCTAGGCATGTTAAATGTAAGATAAAGGAGGAATAGCTTAGATTCAGTCATTAGGGTTGGAAAAGACCTTCAAGGTCATCATTCATTGGCTGAATACCACCATGCCCTCTAAACCATATCATGGGGTGCTACATCTATGTATTCTTGAAAATTTTCAGGATGGTGGCTCCTCTGTTTCATTCTCAAAACTAAACTTCATTCTCAAACCTGAGATTTCACAGGACTGGGTGAGGCACACAATGAGGTGATGATTTCGGCTGTTCTCTGTTCTAGTGGCCTGACAACACGTCTCTTCAATAAGTTTCAGTTTCTTTACTTTTGTATTTCATAAAATGCCCTACCCTGCAACATAGTATCAAGGTGCAAGATCTTTTGTAATTTGTAATTCTCTGTTATTGCTTGTATATAATTTACATTATGTTCCCTGAAAATTGGTCTTTTTTTAAATATATATTTTTATTTTAAGATGAGGCAGAGGGAAGTCACTGGCCTTTCTATGAGTAAGCAAATCTACCATAAAATTAGGGTTTTAATCTGAGATTAATCTTCATGTCATAGCACCCTTTTTAAGCTCCCAAATAATTTTTAGTGGCAATAAGGACATTATTAGCAGTGTACAGTCATGTGATAAGTCAAAATGAATGGGAGGTGAATGTGATGGCAAAGGTTATGTCTGACATAGCTATGAGTGTGTTTGAAATAGTGTGGTACCACACAGTCACTGCAGCCCCATTCCTGTTTGGATGTAGCGAGTGCTTTTTTTTACTAACTCAGAAATTATTTGCAGTGTATTTATATATATGATAGAAGCACCTTCAGGGACAAGCAGAGATGAAAGCCCCTTGGGCTGTGCATCCTTGTACTCCCAGAGTATCCCAGACTTCTCCCAGCACTTCTAGGTCCCACCACAGTGCTTCCATAAAATCTCCAGCCTTCTCCTGGTGGGGTGTGGACACACCTGCCCTCCTCAGAGAGATGCTGTTCACCCTGCCCAGCCATCCCTTGGGCTCTGCACTGCCAGACAGAGCAAAGAAGATCCCTGTCCCAAGCTGGGGCCAAATTTGCACATAACAAGACACAGAAAATTACTGTGATTACCAACTGGGGCAAGTATAATTTAACAAGAAAGTAGTTGTGCTTACTGTAATAATTAGTAGTCTCAGTGCTTCAGTATTATTATTAGTGTTTTTCATGTATGGCACAGAGAAAAATGTCCTGCAAGGGAAGACTGGAAGGAGCACAGTGCTGGATTTTCTGGTTCCCAGACTGCTCCTTCCTTGCTCAAGGGACAGAGAGTGAAAAGGACAGAGTGAAAAAAGTGGGCCAGTGAATAGGAGAAGATGGTATCTCTGGTGGAAAAGAGAGTGGTGTCACTCCAGAGCCAGAAATGGTTCAATATTAATAAATTCTCTTTGATAATTGGGGATTAAGCCCTTCATGGTTGTTTTGGGAAGACATTGGGAGTTAAAGGTCAGGGATCACTTGAGAGACTGTCCCCTCTAACTGGCCTTTAAATGATGTTCAGCATACGTCTGCAAGGCTGGCATCCTCACTGGCAGTGAGGATGCCAGTCTTCACTTATGCCACAGATTAAATGACTTTCTTAAGGCACTTCTGCTTTGTGACTGTTCCTGAGGGGGTGTCACTGTTCCTGGGATGGGGCTCAGTGAGAGTGCAAGCTGTGGACACACAAACTGTTGTTAATCCTATTATTTTCACTCCCAGGGGGACAAAACAAACCAACTAAAGGCTTTCATGTTCCAGGGCTAATTCAGCTTCTTTCATATCAGTCCAGCTCACCATGGATGAAGGAGCTGCTGACTTTGGGACCTGGGAACTGTTCTGCTCATGGTGCTGAAGAGACAGGAATAAAAATTTGATGACATTAATTCAAGAGCATGTGTTGTTCTAGGGCTGGTGTGTCACACATGGTCAGTCTACCAGCTGCATCATATGCAGCTAGCTGCTCATACACAGCTTGTGATGGGGTGGGATATTTTTGATTAATACTCCTCTTTGCTGGGGGTGGTTGGGTTTGTGTTTCTGGACGTCCCATCCATTTTATTCTCAAACCATGTTTTTCAGCCACAACTAACTCAGATTCATATGCAAGCTCCTGGTAGATTAGGTAGATTTATTTGATTCACCTAACCTGAAATCTGTGGTTCCATCTCATTTTCCTTGGCCTATTGACACTGGGAGACTGGAAGGTTTAAAAAGGCAGCCTATGTGCATCCTCTGACCCCACCTGTGATCTGTCTCATTGCTGCCCTTCCTCCAGTGACCCATCTCTGATGGAAGTGCAGAGGATTTAGGGAGGCAATGAAAACCAGAGAATCATATAACACTGAGGCTTTCTTCCTTTTCTGGGCCACCCTGAGCTGTTGATCTATAGCCTTTCGTGGCAGTTGCTGCTGCATTTTGGAGATGTATGGGCTAAATCTGATGCACAAACCTTGAGGTGGGTTGTGATCCTTCAGCTGGCAAGTGCTCATGCATGTTGTTTTTATTGTTGATTTATGCAGACAGGCTGAGGTTGGCTTTGTTTCAGGCAACTCTGGAAAGCAAAGGCTGTTTTTGTGTCTCTGGATCCCGTATGTGGTGCTGCTGCAAGCAGGGAATGGGGGCAGAATTGGCTCAAGTGCTGGATGCTGCAGGCCCATCCAGCTCTCCCAGTCTGTATTGTCTCAACAAATGGGTTTTGCTGCACAGTGTCTGGTTTAACTGGGGAGAAGAGTGACTGTGAGGAGAGAAGGGCTGGAAAGGGAAATGAGGTTTTGATATTCAATGCTCAAAAGTTGTTACAGTGAGATGACAGTGGTAACTGCAGCTTGGGTCAATGGCTGAACTTTGCTAATTTTTCTGTTATTAGGGAAGGCAGAGCAAGCAAGGAAAATGGAAGGCCTGTTCATGGGAAATAGGACTTAAAATATTTGTGAGGCAGCAGCAAAAAGAACCTAGTTATGGTCTGATTTCGCTGAAAAGGCAGATAAGAAACTGGTCTTTGCTCAAAGACCTTACAATTTTAATGTAATGGGGGTATTTACAGGTGGATCCAAAAGAAGAGGGGTGAAACAAAAGAAGCATTAGCAATACTCACACCAGTTTACCCTCAATACAAACTGTTAATAATGTTGTATATACTACAGGAACAGCTTATTTGAAGAAAAGCTATTAAAAAAGTCAGCAAGGCAGCTTCATGCATCTTTGCCTCTTCCAGCTTATGCCAGAGCAACTAATAGATTTGGGGTGAGTGCAATGAAGTTCTGACACACGATCAATAAAGGCTGGCACAGACCTGTGAGGAGCTGCTATTACCATCAGGAGGCAAGGGAAAGCACAGCAGGAACCGTGACTCAGGGCTAAGTTGCTCTGCCAAGGGGCTCTTGGGCTGTGCTCTGGCACCAGGGCTGAAGCCCAGCCCTCACTGGTAAAGCTTTCCTAGGGACAGTGTGCTGTCATTTAAAAAACATTGTAGGTGCTCCTATTGGAGCTCCTCTGCTCCACGTCAGCTCCTCAGCCTTAGCTGGAAATACCAGGAGATAGATTTTGGATGAAACTTGTGGGGTCCACAGGGCTTCCTTCAATAGCAAACAAATGGGAACGTTCTGCTGGAAGGTGTTTGTGGTGTCTCAGGAAAAAAAAAACTATGAGCCCCATTAGATCTCTCAGTTCAGCTGCAGAAGGCTTTTCCAGAAGGATCCTTTTCTCATCTGTAAATACATTGGAGGTTATCCCTGACAACAGGAAAGAAAAATGAGTGAGCAGCTCTGAATAGCATGCTGGAGGCTCCCAGAGAAACAGTGTGACTTCCATGTAGCATAAGCTGAGCTGAAACTTGGCTGAATATTCTGGTGAAGATGAAGTGAACTAAAAGATAAACTGGCTGAAGAGAGGCCTGTAGTACATAAATGCCAAAAATACGTTTCTGGCAGAGCCATAAGACACCATGCCTATCTTTATCGTTCAGTTTTGTGTCCTTTGGCTCTGCAGCCTGTATACTCCAGGGAAGAGCAGAGGTGGGAAATCAGAATTATAAGCGTGCAACTAATTTTAGAAATGCTGCTATGGCACATCACTGCTCACTGATTTATTTAAATCTCTGGCTAGAAAATTGCTGGTTGTGGAGGAATGAGCTTATTCTGGAGACAACAATTGGAAAACATTAAAAATGAGACGGACAAAATGTCTTTCGGATTTCCGTCATTTCTCATAGTAGTCAGCTAGTAAAAACCCAAACAGCTTCCTTCAAAAAACCCCAAAAGATTTCCAAGGCACAGACAGCATTTCTGCTACAATTCTGACTTGGAGAACTGTAGAGGAACCAGAAGAAGCTGCTCAGTGTCTACATACAACATTCACTTGGAAGTGTGACCATTTTAAATGTCACCATTGATTTCACAAATGACTCTATTGATGCTGAACAATGTGCCCAGATAATACACGTATTATAAACAAGAAAAGTCTCTGTTTTTTTCTCCATTTTGGTGTTTTAAGACACTGTAATTAAAGCAGCCATTATCTTCTGTTACTCTAAACATGCTGTTGGTAGGATTTTCTAGGATTATAGTAAAATGCTGATGTCTTTCAAAGGACAGGAACTATCAAACTTATCCCCTGGTGTGTAATGCACTTGTACAGGCACTGGCACTGGTAGCAACAGGGGCACTCCTGTAAACCCAGACCTTCAAGGCTCTGGCTCAGCCCCCCACAGCTCAAAGGCAGAAGGGTTTCCAAGTTGTAGCTGTTCCTATTTCTGCATTGCAGTCACCAGGCACCTCTGTGGCTGTGCAGGGGAGGGAGATGCGGTGGCTGAGCCAAAGCAGGGACCTGGTCCCCCTCAGAGGTGCCACATCCTTGGATCTGTCACTGAGGCTCTGTGCCTGCAGCCCTGGGCCTCAAACAAAGCAGGGAAGAGCTTCCTTATGAGCCTCTGCTGTGTGACAGGACAGTGAATTCAATGGCATTGTTGCCATGGCAGGAAGAACTGAATGGGTGCTTACAGCAGTGGTTAAGGTTTGCTACCTCTCCACTTTAGGTAATCCTAGTCTCCAGTGCAAAGAATATTCTACCCAGAGTTTTTATTTTCTGCTTTAAGTTGTCAGTGCTTTTTCAAACACAGCATTTTCTATAAATTGATTTTTTTCTGACTACAATCAGTTTTTGGACATGAGGAGTTTTGTTTGGGAGGGAGCTTTCCTTGTTGTTTTAGGCAGCACAAATCTTTTGATACATGAGCTCCTAAATTCATTTTAAGGTACTGTATTGTTAGCAAAAGAGATTGATATTCCAAATTTTCTGGACTACCTGGGGAACAGTAGTGAATAAAAAATGTACTTCCAGAGAAGGAGAGGAGAGCCTGTAATGGAGCAAACATCTTTCACTCTTGTGAGCTGAGTGGTAACCAAGGCAGGTAGATGCTGGAAACAATCAAGTGTAATTGGTCTGTTGGCATTTTAATAAAACCTTTAAAGCAATAAAAATGTTTTTATGAAAAACAGGGTTGGGCATCTTTTTTTAAGGAGGTCTTTATCTGCTGTTTTAAATGGTAATTATGGTTTTGTGAAGCATCTCTTCACAGCAGGTGATAAGCAGCAGAGAGGAGGCCGGGAGTGGTCAGCCCTGTGCCTGTGAGATCACATCCCTTTGGAGCATGGGCTTCCACTGTGGGTCCTCCTTGCTTGTGTCCATGCTCTTCATGAAATTTGGCCAGCTCAGGGAAGATTTACAGACCCCTCCTGCAGAATTCTTGGGGTATCTGCAGTGTGTAGTGATGTGAGGAGTCTGTGGGTTTGCTGTGTCATGTGAGTGAGGGCTATTTATAGCCAGGGAAGCTGAAAAGGTAGGTATTGAAAATAAGAAGATTATGTAAAAATCAGTCAAATAAGCAGATTATGTAAAAATCAGTCATTTTCCTTCAGGTTATAAAACAGCCTTTGTTAAGGTAGAAAAGCAAAATCTTTAAGATATTTTTTTTTCTGGTATTGCCTGTATCTTAGTGTTTGGAGAAAGCATAGGGATCCTGCTACAAAAATAACTTTTATAGATGTTGTTGCTAGAACCATTTTAGGACTGAAGAATTGCAAAGCCATTTACAAAGAAATCTTTCTTTTGTATCTGCTCCTACTTAGGAAAAAACCCAAACCAATCAACAAAAAACCCTTTAGACCTATATTGTCTCTATTTTATCACCATTAGTCAAAAAATACTATAAAAGCAACTTAGATATTTTTTTAATCGAATTTTGAATTACAGGTGACCTAGCTGTCTCTTAGAAAAGGTCTCTTAGTGGTGGTGACTCCCAGTTTAAGTACAAATCCCAACATACTTGCAGAGTTTCCTGGAGTCTTAACCACAAGGGGCCTTTTGTGACAATTATAACAGCTTTTTACATATATGTTAATCTTCTTTATTTATTCCTTTTGCCTTTGGAGGGTTTATGTTACCAGGCAGTCAGAGAGATGTAAGTGTATGTATCAGCTTTCCAAAATACTGGGAACTGAATGCTTCCAGCTCTCTCAAATTTGCTTTTTTAAAAGAAAACTTTGATAATATAGAAATCATAAACTTCTCATTTCTCCTGGGGGCTCAGTTCTGATTTTGCCCATGAAAGTCTGCTGCTGTTGTATCTTTCCAGAAGAGCAGAACTGCAATTTTTTGAAACATAACAGATTCATAGTCTAAAAAAATATAATGGTGTGGGTGAGATTAAGAGGGCAAAAGAAGAAATTGCTGATACAGTAAAGTGTGAAAGCGACAAGTGTGTTCTGTAGGTATTGTGTGAGACAATATCCCCTTTACTTGTGTGGTATTGCAAGTGCACCTGGTCAGTGGGAGCTGCAGTGGGCTGCTCATTGCACAGCCATGAGGTAAAATTGATCCTTCCCTCATATGCTCAGGCATCTCTGCCTGGGCATCAGGAGACACTTTACAGCTCTCAGACTCCCTTGGCAAGCTAGTGACAGAACGATTTGGAGGAAGGAGATTTTAATTTGTTTCTCTGAAAAAAAGCAAGCATCTATAGAAGAATCTAGGACAGGAAGGAAATCTTTGCAGGGACTGAGCTCTGTTCTCTTCTATCTGAGGCAGGAACATAATGTGGTCTTTTCCTAAAGTGGATAAAGTCTTTGTGAAGGCTAACTAGAGTCTGTCCATACTGGGCTCAGAACAAGACTGCAGTGCACTACTGGACTGGCACCAGTTTTGGATGGTGAGCTCGGGTGTCAGTAGCAGCTGAGAATGGAGCTCCACAGGGGCCACGAAGGAGGCTGAGAAGCAAGCAAAAAGGCTGGAATACTCAGCAAATTAACCCAAACTGTGGCCCATGTTCCTGTAGTGAGGCAGTTCCCAAGAGTGAGCAGTGCTCAGAGGGCCTGGGCACATCTGCACATCACTGCCGGGTACACGGAGCCCGCTGCTCTGCTCCCACGGCTGCTATTTGAAGCCTCTTCAAGGCTTTTGCTATTTTAGTGGCTCAAAACCTTTCAAATCCATATCTATATTTATGCACAGCCTGTGTATATTCATTTCTGTCTTTTGCCAGTGCTGGTTTTCAGTTCAAACAGCTCTTCTGCTTCCCCCATTCCTCACTTTACCAGCATAATTAAAGGGAAGAGTCATCTTCTATCTTAACGGCTTACAGAAAAGATAACATTTGTGTATCTAAGAGGAAAAATACCCTAAAAGCAACCTTGGGATCCTTTTTTGGAATTTTTAAACCATTTCTGCCACCTTGTTTTATAATATTTTTGTAATATTTATAAACATGAGAAACCTTGATACTGGATGTACTTCTCTTAAAGGTTTCTTGAAAATATTTAAATATAAACTTGGGTTCTTTTTGTATCCTTATGATTTATTACAGAAAAATAATATAGGCAACAAGAGTGCCTAAAAATACACATACTGCTTTTTTTCTTAATTTATATTTTAGAATATTGGAAATGTCAAGGCTTATCTTTGTTATTATGGAGGAGGCTCTGGCATGTGTTGGAACCCAGCTGCTGGAAGTTCCTGAGTTCTGTCTAGCTCTGTTCCCTGACTATTGGGAAGCAGAGCCAGTGACCCAGAGAGTCCCTTGGTGGCCAGTGCCTCACTGACACCTCCCCTGCATGAGCAGCAAAGCCCACAGTCTTGGCTCAGCTGCTTTACAAAAACAGGCTGCACCCCTGATCCCCCGAGGTGGTGTCAGTGACTTTGCCTCTCTGATTAGCAGTTCCATTTGAGCTCCTTATGAATTCCCATAATTTCCCTTATGAATTTCTCCAGACTGTTTGAAGATGCTCTAGGTATAATTCTGGTGACACTTTGCTCTTTGCTTAATCAATTTCTTTTAACATCTCCTCCTTAGGTAGGTCTATCCTTGATTTCCACTTTTCCATATTCTTCATAACAGATTAGTATTTCCTCTAAATGATAACCTTAATGGGACAAATTAACTTTTTAATTTTGATTTAACTTCACATATGAATGATTCAATGCATGGGATTGTTCAGTGAAGCTAAGCCCCAGCATTAGGAAGGGATCAGTCAAACAGATAATCTTTGCGCAGATGTCACATTATAGTCTTCCTTTACCATAAACTGCTAAATTAACTGCAGACATAGGCTCAGGTGTGACTGAGCTTCACTCTTGATTCATGGTCAGAGCAGTCCAGGTTGCAATGAGCTGCTGTGCCAGTGGAGACAACGTCGGTGGATGTTTGTGACAAGGCTGGGCACTGGTTTTACAGCACTGGTTTTACAGCATTGGTTTCACATGGTGGAAGTGCATTAATTGCAGCCTCCTCTGTGATTTCTGGTTCTTGTCACAAGGTAGGTGCAGAGGTGGGAAATGCATAAATTATTTTGCAGGAATGGTGAAGGCTCCCATCAAAGCTGTAACAAGAGCAGTGCGACAGGTGATGGGAGCAGTGCACAAAGGGGAAGCATCTCGTGCTGTCTCGTACAGCTTTTGTTTTTAAAGCTCTGCAGATAAATGGTGACAAAGACAGCAGATAAAAATGGTTGTGATTGACTGGCCCCTTTGTGTTAAGTTTGGGGCCAATGATTTAATGGAGAAGGAGGAGGAAAAAGCCCCAAGTAACTAATAGGCATCCAGGATATTTTAATTTATTTTTTAATAGCTTATAAAATTTCATTAGAATCCAGTGGATGATTATCCTGTGTTATTAATGAGCTTCACTAGATGTCATGTGGAGTTTGGGAACATTAAAAAGCCACTGTAGTAATATAGGGCTGGGAAAAAACATAAAAAGTAGCCTTTTCTCTCCTCTGGAGTCCAGTTTTATTAAACTAGCTTGGAGGGTAATTTTTCTACTTTGTAAGGGAGGAGGCAGGGCTTTGTGAAGAAGGCTTTTTGAAACCTCTGAGTTTTTACGTTTTTAAAGCACTTTCTTGAACTCCTCCCATTCTTTTCATCTTCTTCTGAACACCAGGAGTAGGTATATAGATAGATACCACCAAATTCAGTGTAATCTCAAAATGTAAGATTGAGTGGGACCTTAGCTGGTCATCTTGTCCTCTGCTAAACGAGAAACCATAGCACACCAACATATCTCAGTCATTTGTGAAAGGTATTTGTCCAGTCTCTTCCTAAAAGTCAGAAATCATGTTGAGTGAATAATGCCTTAGACCATCTACCTCTATTTCATTACCTTTTCTGCTGGACCATTTTCCTCCATGTCTATTTGGAACCCATTTCTTCTCACATTTGTCTCTCTACTCACTTTTGTTTGATCATCCCCTTTTTATTACTACAGCTAGAATTCATGTCATGACCATAATCCATGAAAAATTTTCATCTGAATCACCTTTTTTGGGTTAATGGTTGACTTTTTAGCTGTGGTAGATGATGTATTTTGTAGTGGTGACTTACTCTCCTTGCTTTCTACCTGCTGCCCTGTGCATCACTTCAGGCTTCCCTGGTAAAAGCAATCTGTCAGTGACCAAAGAGCTAAACCAAATTTCCCTCAAATGTTTGTTAATACAGTCTAGAATTCAGTTTTATGTTATTTACCCAGAATCAGCTTTAGCTTGGTTAGTTTGTAATTCTATAGTTCATTCCTTCTATACTTTTGAGTCTTCAAATATTGCTGATAATCCTGAAGTGATTTGAAATTTTGTTTCCCAAGTTTTGTTGAAATTAACTTTACCAGGAGTTCCTCATCCCTTAAAGGCTCTTGGTGCAAGATGTGTGTCTGTTGTTTTTAAAAAATGTTTAATTTTAGCAAATGCTACCTCATATCCCCTTTCCATCACAGATGGCAACCTTTCTGTTCCACCCTCAGTATAAAATTCCTGCTCAGTTTGATATACAGACAAAAATATCTATCCTCTGAAAATTTTTACTTTTTTCTACTTTCCTAAGAACAATTTTTTCTGTGTACCTGTAGCAATAGCTCATGTTGAAAAAAAATTGCTGTAATTATTTCTATCTGTATTGGTCATTTAATTGTCCCCTTCATTTCCTTATTATCAGACAAATGTTTTGTAAATTATAGTTATCATTTCCTTTCCATTTTCTTCCTGACTCTATAAATATATAAAAATTAATGTCTTACTGCTATTTCCATATCCCCTTTCAATATTTAAGAGGATTAATTTTTTTTTCTCTGTAGAGCACTGACATGACTGGGGATTTCTGGCTTTTGGAGTCTCCACTAAGAAGTTTGAGAACAGTTTCCACTACAGTCTTCTCTCAGGATTTCTTCCTTTGAATTTTTGTTTCTGTTAGTAATGCAGACAATCTCACTAGTTTGTCCAAAATCAGCCCTTTCAAAAATTCTTACACTGCAGGTCACTGGTGTTTTCTGTTTGCACACAATAAATGTAGGCAGATTGTCACCATAATCTTCAGTACCTAAGCAACAACTCATTTTTAGGTCAAAATTGATTTTTCTTTGTCCATCAAAATGAGGTCTAGTATTAAGTTACACTATACTAGGTGGAAAATTTGCTCTTCCAAGAAATTACCTGTTATTTTTAGAATGTTTGGAAAATTTTAATTGTTGCACTTGTTCAAAAAAGGGATCTCGAGTGAGGTCACCTGTAATGAATATGAAGCCCACAGATCAGGTTTCTTAATTCTCCAGTGAGATGGAGAAACTGAAAACAGGTAGTATCCAGTTCTCCTGCATCAGTGAAATTATGATCCAAAGGGTTCTGTTTGTTTTCCTCAGGAAGTTGATGGCATATTTAGGAGAGTTTACTCCTACCCTGTTACTGTGCTCCACCTGGGAATATCAGAGCACTGAAGCGAGGGGCTGTGGCTACTTCTGGGCTCAGTGCGTTACCAACCTTCACCCATGCCCCCAGGCGAGGCTCAGCAGGCTGAAAGACTTTACCCCAGGTTTCAGAATTTTGAGGTGCCTATTTCTCATGGCAGCACATGGCTCTTTAGCTCTTTTCAGTGCCTGGGAAATCCTGAGAAGCTGAAACCCGTGAACTTTTAATCTGAAAGTCTTTTTTTCAGCCTCTTGAATATCAAATACCTCTTTCAGGTATCACAGCAGTATTGTGGTGGTTCTTGTTTTCTTTGCTGGGTGTTCCTTCAGCAGGGAATTGGAGCTACTGCAGGCACTGGAGGGCCTGCTGAGCTATTTCACCCTTGGTAGTCTGTGTGACTCTTCACATTTGATGTAATTTCTCACATATTAGGTGAATATTCATTCATTTGATGACACACTTCATTGAGAGGCAGCAGCAAACCACTGAAGGATTAAACATCATGATCTTTTGGGACTTGAAGTCCAAAGATAAAAGCTGGCACATGACATAAGATTAAGCTTCAGACCTGTTTTCTGAAGCATCTTGAGACTTTGGGGAAAACAGGAGAGATGGAGCTCCAGCTTGGTTTCTTGTTGGCAGCTTCAGGAGCACATGTGAGGAGAGAGACTCATCGGGTGCAGGGATGCTGGGCTGGGTGATGCTGTTGAAGCATCAGCTCTGCTGACAGCCCAGGCACCCCAGCTGCTCTGCAGCCCCTCTGCATTTGGGGCTGTAGCTTAGGGAGTTGTCTGATGAATCCCAGCCTGCAGGTCAGGAGACATGTCCAGGGTCACACAGAAATTTGCCCCAGGGCCTGCAGTCACACCCAGCTCTCTTCTTCCACATTGGCACAATTTGACCCTGGAGTCTCTGCTCTTGTACAACACTTGCTTTGCCCTCTCTGTGGTACACAGCTCACACAACTGTATTTGTGTGTTTATTTGTTCATGCCACTCTGTCTTATCCTTGGCACACCAGGGGTGGAAAAGCAGTTCTGCTCCTGAAACTCCAAATGAATGCTGAAACACACATATTTATTTGTAGATGCTAATGAATATTATGGATAAGGGATTCTGGGGGATATGGGGAGGGACATAATTTAAAATAAGCAAATTATTTAATTTAAAATTACATTTACTATACATAATAATGGACAGCTTATTTGTGGTGCTTTGCAACTTCAAAGTACTTTGCAACTATTAATTAATTAACATGTGCTCTTTTGGAGGTAGGAAGCTAATTATTAACAACCCAGCCTTTCACACAGGGAACTAAATGACAAACATTCATGTTATTTAAACAATTTAGCCATTGTATTGCATGCTCAGTCTCTGCACATACCAGTTCTCCATACATAATGTGGATTAATGCATATGCAAATGAATAACTTAAACAACTGCATTCATATAACACATGATGATCGTTATGAATAATGCCCAGTGATTTGCCCAGTGTTTTATATCTTAGGGCTTCCTTAAAATGACAATTAGTCATCCTTGTTTGTGTTCCCTGAAGGTTATTTGAGATTGATATTTGTCCCCAAATGGGAGCTGAAAGATGACATGGGCCAGGAGTTGTCTGGGAAGCTGGTCCCTGATGTAGAAGGTTCTGGAGCAAATCCTATAGCATGGTGGGGAAAAAAGTCCTTAGACTGAAGCTGGGGTTGCACATAGCTGCACACACTCTTGTGCCCAAAACTCCCCATCTCAGCCCCAGCTAAGACAAAGGGGGAAAGATCAGTATAAAATCCAGGCTCATTTTGCTGGTGGCAGAGACGCAGTGGTTCAGTCAGTGTGCTGTACCCAAGCTCTCATTGCCTGCACCTTGTGATGCTGTTCCTGTAGGCAGCCTAAGCCAGTCCTCATTTCAGCCTGTGCACAAATCATAGCAAGCCTACGGCAGAGAAATCTCTGAGCAATTTAGGGAGTCTTTGTCTCTGCCAAAAATCAGTCAAGGGACGATGCTGTAAAGATGGATGGGACAGATGATTCTGCTGGAACAGGAGCTGAGCACCAGGCTTGTGCCTCAGCCAGGAAGCTCTGCTCCTGTGGCTCATTCTTGGAGGGTGAACTTACATTTCATCCTCCACGAGCACCAGGTGATCACCCAGCAGTTTGTGCACCGTGTGGACAGGCAGCAAATCTAGATTGAGGTTGCTGCTGCAGGGCAGCGCTGGCAAAGCTGAAGAAACAAAGTGACCTCCTCAGGGTCCAGCACTTACACATTTTAACGAGTTATTCAAGGCAGGTTGATAATTTTTCTTGCCCAATGTCCATTTGGGGTTTGAGATGGTGGTGGTGAGAGGCAATTTACATCGAGGCACAGACACACAGCTTACCCTGCAGTTCTGCCAGGAGCAGAAGGCAATGTGTAACTTGTGATGAACTTCCCACCTCTCCGTGATGAGGAGAGAAGCTGTGCCAGGGAGATTTAAGACTCCCTGAAGAAAACAGAAAGGACATAAGGAAAGCTGAGGAAAGCACCCTTGGGAAGGCACAAAAGGAATGTGACAGCTGAGGGAGGAGAAGCAACTGCTAAGTAAGCAGAAGTGTTACCAGGCTCAGACACTTTTTGAGAGAGCTCAAAAAAGGCAACAGGAATGAAGCACCTGGGAGTGTGTGAGAGCCTGGGGGTTCTGAACAGAAGTGAATCTGTGCAGACTCTCCTCAGGCTCCCAGGACACCCAGTCTGTGGGCTGGTGAGAAATTTCCAACGTGGTCTTCTGATCTCTGCATGGCTGTGTGTGTTCCACAAGGCTTTCTGTGCTGGAACATGGACTGTCCTTATCTCAGCTCCTGACTGTTCCACTAACATTTTGCTTCAATTTTCCTATTTGCCAGTAATCTTATTTCCTTTTTCCTCATCTTTTCTAACTCACTTTGCCTCTCACCATTGCCTCTCTGTCCTTGGGCCTCTCCTTTGCCTTCCCAGTAGCTTCCACACCCTCTGCTTAACCCAGAAACCCAGACACACACAATTCATGACCCTTGGATGACACTTGCATCTCTTCTTGCAGCTCTCCTCCTACCTGCTGTTCCTTCCTCATATTTTTATGCCTTTTCTGATATTCTCATCTTTTTCTGGTGTAAACTGTCCTGTCCTCTTTATACAGCTCCTGGCATACTTATTTCTGTTCGTACTTCATGTCTTTAGGCATTGCCTTCATGCTATTAGCAATAATGACCATGTGGCTTTTTAATTTCTTGATGCATTTTTAAGAAAACCTATGTTTAGCTCTTAATCCTGGCATAGACAGCATGTTCTTATAGATAATTGGCCTATTAGGTTATGGGTACAGCTGAGTAAATTTCATGCTTATAAAACTGCTTGAGCAGGCAATGCATTTAGCTGACTGCAGACTGGTATTTACCTATTTCAGAGAGTAAATAAAGCCTACTGGGTGGCCATCATCATAACATTATTTTACCTCCCTCCTTCCTTCTCTCTCAGTTTCATGCAAAAGCCCAATCTCATGCACAGTCTCGTCCCTCCAAGAGACTATTACATTTCTTCAGCTGCTACCAAAATCAATGGCACTGGGAACGTTCTCTGCCCTCCAGGACCAGGCTCCAATTCCCAAAGTGTAAGCAGTTATGAGACTGTTCCCAATGTCCATTCCCACCACAACTGATGATGTTCAGTGCAGGACTGGTAATGCCTTTGCCTGTCGAGCTCCTGTGGTGGATTGCACTGATCCCACTCTGCACCATGTAAGGGGAGTGTTTTGGAGCACTGGGCAAAGTTGAGAATTCCACATTTTTTTCTTCTAATATTTATGGTTGGAATAACTTTTCTGCTTCTTCTTTTCTTACTTTGTAAGTCATTTGCAAAACAACCTTCTAGAGGAAATTTTTACTTTGAATTCATTAAAAAGAAAGCTACAGCCCCCTGTATCCCCCAGGAGAAGTCTGTGTGCGTGTTGCTATTAGTGTCTGAATGCCAGCTCTGTGAAACCCTCAATGTGTGCATTGCCTTCTTTCAGTTTTAACAGTTTAGGAGCATCAAATCGTGGAATCACAGAATGGTTTAGACTGGAAAGGACCTTAAAAATCACCTGGTTCCAGCCTCTTTGACATGGGCAGGGACACCTTCCACCAGAACAGGTTGTTCCAAGCCCCACCCAACTTTAGACACTTCCAGGGATGGGACAGCCACAGCTGCTCTGGGCAGTCTGTGCCTCACCACCCTCACCGTAAAGAATTCCTTCCTAATATCTGTAATATAAATCGACTTTCTTTCAGTTTGAGGCCATTCCCCCTTGTCCTTCCATTGTCTGCCCTTTTAAATAGTTCCTCTGCATATAATGTTGCTTTCCAGAGGATTTCTTTCAAGATGCATGAGCAGACCTCTTCAAACTTATATGTAGGTTTAAAATTAAGCACAGTATTGTAATCAATGTGTTCTAGGTCTGGGTCTCCAAAATGCTGGCCTAAGCAAAAAGTGATTAAGAGGTGGTTCCCAAAATAATGAAATCTATCTGTTTAATGGAAACCCACCATTTTTTATTATTTAGGACTTCCCTTACTTAAGCTGATATAGGCAGAAATGAAAGCACATAAATGTACTAAAATTAATTAAAAGCTGATTAGTAATGGCAGTCAACAGCTTAATTATAAGAGATTGACACAAAGATGTGGAGAGTTTCTGAAGGTAATGAGACCCTGGCAGCTGCTGACACTTTGGAACAAGCCTTTGTATATTCCCAATGGACACCAATAACTTAGCAGCTGATACCAAAACAATTGCCCAGTTTAGAGCTGTCAAGTACTAAACTGCAGACATACCATTTGCTTGAACAAATAAACTGAAATTAGGTTGTTGTGTCACGTAAGATGCTTGTAAAAGAATGTGTGGAGCCTGAGGAAAAATGAGAGTCAATCAGTCCCTCTGGAAAGAGAAGCACAGCTGGAAGCAGAGTGAGCCTGCAGAAATAGCCAAGAAACCAGATAAATACATGACAGCATGAACTGCATCTTAGCTGTAGATTACAGACACTTGATTTTATGGTCTCAGTATTTCCCAGCCCAGCACATCCTTTTATGAGGATTTCCTCTGTCTTTTACCATGTTGCAGGTTTTTTGCTTTTTCACTTCAAATATCTCTTTCTCTTTCACTTAAGCAAAAATAACTGACTGGATTGCAGAAAATTTGTGTGTCAATTTTTGTGTTACTCCACAAAATCAGGGCAGAAAATCCTAATAATCCCCCCAGATTTGCTTGCTGTCCCCCCATTATGATCAATCAGCCTTGTCTCTCATGTCACGTGGATTGGGGATTTCACTGAGGAGATTTTCCAGCACTAACCCTGTCCCTTCTGATCTCCACATGGACGCTTCTCACTCTCCCAGGCTGACACATGGAGACAGTTGGTGCTTGGAACAGAGTAATCCAGATCTCCTCACTCCCACACCCCTGCTGTGGTGCTGTCCCTCAGAGCAGAGCCACAGGCAGCAGAGCAAACACATGGATCAGCTCTTCTGGCTCCAGAGAGCTGGTGGTTCCTCCTGGCTGCACAGGCTTAGAAAAGACAGGGAGAATTTTTCACAATGAATTATTTAAAATGAGCCTTTTTGACCTCATTTTCTATATGCATCTCCTAGCAGAAAGTTGAAGCTAAAGTCATTTGTCACGGCTGAGTGTAAATCCAAGGGGAGCAGATGGGGGTTTCCCTGCCACACAGCCATGCAGGCAATGTGTGCATGAAAATGGACTGCCTGGGATGAGACAGGCAAAACCTCCACAAAACAAAATGGAGCTGCAGCTAAATGTTTCAAAATCAAACCCCTAAGTTTACTGGTGGGACTTCATTCTCCTGTGAACCTCGTCCAGGCTTTGGTCAGCCTGGAGGCAATGTCTTCATCAGTTAATTCAACATCTTCACTGATTTTTTTCACTTTGAAAAAAATTGTTGTCCAATAAACTGTTTTTCTTTCTGGGATGTGCTGGTAATGTCTTTGTAGCATGCTGTGGAATGGGCTGAGGAATTTTCTGGGGCTCAGTAAGAGTGTGGAAGATTCCCTGTCATTTGAAATCTTTACACGCAGTTTAGTGCCTTCTTGTGTTGTCATGCATTTACAGACTTGGTGAAGAAATTATTATCATATAATCAGTGGGTTCCTAATGGTGATAGAATAGCTTTCTCTCTTCCAGGGAAGCCCCTTTTAGCTTTCATTACTGTGCATAACTGCAGAGCCTGCCAAAGAGCAGTATCGATTCCTTCGCTTTGAGCAGATCAGGGCTGGGTTTGTTGTGCAAATAACAGCCCAGCAGCAGCACTGCAGACACCAGGAGCAGAATGAGACAACTGTGTCAGGCATTTGGATTTATTCATTCTGCTGCCTGGTGTTTGCAGTGCAGCTTGGTGAGCTGCCTTAGTCTGCACACACGTTTTCCATACGAGCTTGATGCACTGTGGGGACTTCTGGCTGTCAGCTCTCCATGGAGCATGCCCTTGGAAAGGCTGGCACGAGCTCTTAAAGATGAATTATTTAGACAGCTTCACAAACATCTTTGAGCCAAAGCTAAAGATACATCTGCTTGTCATGGGCAGTCATGAACCTGTGATGAGAGCAGAGGGGTTTCCCCGTAACACAGCCCAGCCTGTTGCTCACTGCTGCAGTGCTGCACAGCAGGAGGAGCAGGAGCAGTAGGAAAGGGAATGCTCTCCCCATAGCAGGGGTTTGCTTTTCCTGTAGGCTGTATCACAACAGGAGCATCAGCTGAATCAAAATGTCACACTCTCAGACCTGGGTTTTGCTGAGTTTCTGGCAGGACTGGTCTGGTGTGGTTGGTACTGGGAGCTGTCGCCCGTGCCACCCCTAAGGCAGTTTACACGTACAGACCTTGTCTGTTAATCTGAAAACAGACTCTGGTGGGGTTTGCAGCAGTTTATGCCTTGCCTTGAGCCAATGCAGATGACTGCATTAAAGATTTTTCACTGATGTGGTCACATTGTAGGGAGTTTCCTCAATGCAAACACAGCCCTAATGCCTTAGGCAAATAATTAAGCACCCTGTTCTCCTTCAGCTGTCAGAATGACAAGGTGCTGCCTGTCTGCCTTGGGTGATGAACAATACCTTATCATTTTAGCTTTAGCTTCCAAATAACGTGAGATTAGAACAAGAATTTCCTTTAGGTTGAATTCCTCTGCTCTGGGTAGCTGTGAGATTTCTGATGCCTTTCTCTGAACTCTCCTGTGAGAGATGAGATGCTGTAACTGAGGAGACCTAAGGTTGAGCTGAACTGGCAGTTCCTCCCCTCCTGCTGGTCTGGGAATTAATTAATATTTTTATGCTATGTGCAGTCATGCAGTGGAAAAGCAAAAGGTGGCGATTAAGTGATTCATCACTGAGCTTGTTTTAAAGATATTTCTTGGTGCAAAACCTCTTTTTGACTGCTCAGTGCCGTATTTTGCACTGCTATGAAGCCTGTCTGGAGGAATAGTAGTAGTTCTAGTAATAATAATGATAATAATAATTTCTAGCTCTTGTGTAACCCTCCTTTCTGGAAGTGCTTTTACAAGGAGAATAATGTGTTAACAGAAAGATCTTTGGATCCTTTGAAGCTCATGTGATGCAGGTAGGAGTGGAAGTGAATTTTTTAGGCTTTGTATCCTGGCAGGCACCACCTCTGGGGACACCAGCTGTTGTAGGTTAGTCCTAGAAATTGAAACGAGGTGTCTGAATTGCTGCTACAGTGGGTTTGGGCTGTTTGTGCAGGCTGCAGTTGGAAACTGGGGAAAAGAATTATAGATGCCTCACCTGCAGGTTTTGGGAAAAGAACAACAGCCTCTGCACATCTCAGTCTCTCTGCCCCAGTTTTCTTCTCTTTCGCCTGGGTTCTTCCATAGCCTGAGTAATTAACATCCTGGGTGGGAGGCATTAAGTAGAGCAATGATGACTCTGATGCCTGACTCAGTTTGACATTGAGTGTCAGGAAATGGTGTATTTTCATTGGGAAACTATGAAATCTAAGTCAAAGTTAGGCTTAGGTAGGAAACTTTAAGACCACGTCTCCACCAGTGCAAGGACTCAGGGTTTAGCCCTGCCAATGCTCCTGGACTGAAAAGGGCAGTAGATTTCAGGAACTTCTGCAGACTAGCAAAATATCAAAGGGAGAATCAGGCCTACTCGTCATTCCAGGAATAAAATCTTTATCCTATGGACAGGTACCTTCAAAGCAGAGATCCTGAGTGAAAATAGCTTGAGGCTGAAAAAGAGGCATGAGGCAAGGGAAAAAGGGCACATATGGACAAGCACAGGTGGAGTGCCTGGACCCACATTGTTCCCACACCTCACTGGGACTGCTAAAATGGCTCAGTGTCTGTCCCAAAGAGGGTTACCTGAGCTGGTGGCTCCTGAAGGAGAATCAGGACCTTCTGGACATGAATCAAAGTAAGTTCAGAGGTTAATCTCCTGGAGAAATGTAATGCTGAAAAGAAAGAAGATTGAATTCCCCATGCTGGGACTAAGAGACAGAAATTCTTGTAGGGGATATTATTCAGTGTACAATTTAAGAAGAACCTCTGAATTCAGCTTTTAGTCAGATTTTCAGTATTTCAGTTTTATTCAGTGCTCACTTTGGTACCTTGAACGTTGTGTATTAAATGCTGTGTACAGGCTCCAGTGCACCATGAGTCAGCATTGCCAACAGGTGTGCTGCAGAGCTCATGTGGTGTTCTCATGGATTTTTAAGAGCTGTTGCTTCTTACAGGAGCAGCACATTCTGGTGAGAAACATTTCCTGCCTGTTCACAGAGAAAAAGAGGAGTAGATTTGAGGATTCTAATTTATTGGGAAGATAAACAGTTTATGGCTAGTATCTTAGAGCTTCTTTCCTATTCAGTCATAAAATACATATGCTTCTCTTGCTGTTGAGAACAAAAGATGAAATAGTTGCTGGGAAGATAGAATGTGTTGCTTTCAAAACCATTTTGTTTTGATGTTTTGAGGAACAGGGAGTGTACAATTGAGAATGGTTTAATTTTGTTAGAGAATACTTTTGTTTGTTTGATTTTTTTAAAAAAATTTTTTATTAGGTTATTACCAATATTTTGTTATGCGTTATTAAAACATATGAGAAGATACAATTCTTGCTTCAGGGTATTTTCTATCCTCACAATTGAAGGCTTTGCAGCCAAAGAAACTACAATTAACAGGACAGACAAATGGGGGAAGGAAAACATTATTGTATCCAGTTCTGAGGTGGGTAGCAAATTACAAGGAGATTAAAGATTTAGGTTAGCAAAACTCTTAAATGTATACACCATGCCTAGATCCAGTCCATAAAGAAAATGAGGGTGTCTTTAAGTCTTGTTGATCTTGGGTGGCTTCTTAAAAGAGCCATGGAATCCAAACAGCACAAACAGTCAGACATGAATTTGTTAGTCAAAGATATGCTTTTGGACATGTGAACATTATTATGCAGCCTGGGATTAAACACATACTTCAGATGGGACTGGATTGGGTTAGACCTTTGGGCAGGGATTAGATGGGATTAGATCTTCCTGGAAGATTTCAGGTTCTGATGCTGTTTTTGATGGTGACAGTGTGAGTGCTTCTTCTAGGACCTCCTATTTTCTTGTCTCATGTGCCAACATGGACAATTTTCCATCTCAGTAATGTTTTTATCCTGGTCTAACACTTCCTGTTACTCCTTTGTCCACAGAAGATGCAGTTTCATGCTTTTGAGATTTGCTTCAATGTGACTTTAAAATCACTATTGATACAGATAATTCCCTTTTCAGAATAAAATAATCCCTTGTAGTCTCTTGTCCAAGCAGCAGAAGTGTAGGTCAGGTTCACTGATTTTTTTCGGTTGGTCAATCCTAGATATGTGTTCTATCTACTCTCTTCTTTCAAATCCTTTAAATCGCTCTGAACATGGTTTAAAAAAGGCTGTATTATTATTTTTTTGCATCCATCAAAAGACAAAGTTTCCCTGGATGCTTTCTGCTCTTGTGGTCAGAGTCTGCATTGAATTCTGCCTTTGTTGCTAGGTCTGTAGACTTATTTTCTAAGCTTTTATCTCCTATGCAAAGGATATATCATCTGCACAGTCTCTGCTGTGGCACTGGCTGAGTCATTCCTGCATTCACAAATAGTCTCTGTCCTGCTGTGCATTGATAATATCAGTGCTCATTGATGACCATTGCTGGGGCCCCTGGATCTCTGTCCCTTTGGTGTTGTCCCACTTCCCTTTCAGGCCCTGCACCACAAATCTGAATTTTCTACTCCTCTGTGCACTCTGGGGGTCTGACCTCTGATGAATTTTCTTCTTCAGGGAATGTCCTGCAGTGTGTCTTGGTGAGACCCATATCTAGACATGATGGGGGCTGCACTCAGACATCCCTGGGTGGTGTTGCTGCCGTGGGGGAAGTGCACCTTGGAGGCACTTCCTGGACCTTTTGCCATGTGCCACGCTTCTCTCCTGCCTCCAGCACATTTCCCTTGAGGGCCTTTCTCTTGCATGCTGGGGGCAGCTGGCAGGTTGGCAAAGCATTTCTGCTTGTTCTGTGGTACCTGGGGACAGAAGAGAGGTCACACCAAGGGTGTGAGGTGCAGACGTCGTTTGCAGAGGAGGGGGCAGTTGTGTGAGCCCTGTGTTTGGGGTCTGGGGGTGCTGTGGGACAGAAGGGTTTTATTTTCTGCTTGACCCCTCAGGCCTGAGGCACAAATGAGGTCTGTCCCAGCATGGCAGTGCCCTGCTGGTGCACACACCCTCACAGTCCCTTCTGGGCTCAGTTTGAGTGATGCAGCTCTTGCTTGATTTCCACACTTGTGCACCCCTTGCTGTTGCTGCCTCTGCTACTCTGAGTTAAGTTCAAGCTACCAGTGACAGTTCCCAGATTGCCTTTTTAACCCAGAGAAATATGCTCCTGAGCATACCTCCTACACTATAGCCTCAGGAGACAGAGCCCAGCAATATTCCTAGCATTGCTTTTTGAATACCTTGATTTTTTACCCTGTCATAGTATTCTAGTCATACCATGTGGCTTGGGCTTGTGGCCACTCTTTTAAGATCATCTATAAGTTTTCACAGCTTTTATCTCCTTTCCAGAGCTATAATCAATTCCTAAAGATGGAGTAAGTAAGTGAAGAAAGTTAATTTCAGTGTGTCCTTCCCAATAACCTCATTTGTATGAAAATAGCTCAAATACTGTCATTAATCTTACGCAATCACTTAGACAGCTGACTTTCTTCTGTTTCCCTGGTCAACAATTTTATAACAGTCTGCTCAGCTGAGCAAGTGGCTGTTTTACTGCAGACTGCAGCCTGGGGCAGGATGAGGAGGGGAGAAGTGGGGAGGGGGGTTACCTTGTTGCTGAATCCCAGCTAATTTGTCCTGCTGCATGAAGGGCAGGGAATGGGTTGGTTAAAACTTCTCCATCCTGCAGTGCTCCAGTGAATGCTCTTTGCTTGATAATGAACATTTCCTACCTGCAGATCAGACACCTGAGCAAATATTTTAACAGCCCTGGAGGGTTTAATAGAATCACAGAACAGTTTGTGTTGGAAGTGACCTTAAAGATCACCTGGTTCCAACCCTCCTGCCATAGACAGGGACACCTTCTACTTTGGAATACCATGGGTGGGAAGAGGCTCAGAAAGGTCATCAAAACTTAACTCCTGACTGCACACAGCTGAACATAAAAGTTAAACCAAGTATCTAAGGGTGTTGTCCAAATCCAAATGTTTTTTGAATGCTGTCAGGCTTGGAGTTATGACCACTTGCAAAGGGACCTTATGCTTACTGAAAAAGATGCTTATCCATCTTTTCAGTGCAGCTCACTCTTCAGAGCTGTGTGAGAATCTAAGCAGAGGTTTTGAATTGTACATTGCTAGCTACAGTGGTAAAAAGATATTGCAGGTCTGATTTGGGTGAAAACACACAGAGAAGCACTCAAGCAGGGCTGCTTCATTTTTTCATGAGATTTAAATGCCACGCAAGTGATAACTAAGACTACTAGATGCTGTCTCCTTTTTCCATAGTGAAGTTTTTTGGTAATAGGAGCTTTCTTCCAAAATAAAGACCTTTGGTTTGCTAAGGTATCCTTGTTTAGGTGCAGTTGCTAATGTCACCTACAATGAAATTCTATTTACAACAGAGCATCTTACAGTTACTGTACAAAGGACAAGACTCTCTATCCAAATTTGTCCTGCTCCTTGTCCTACACCAGGATTTCACTCCTTTGCTGTTTGAGGTACCTTTACCTGCTCAGCCACTTCCTTCCCTACCAGTGTTTCCCTACCCAAATCCAGACCAGGTTCCTCAGCACCCTGTTCATCTTGGACTTGAACATTTCCAGGGCTGGGATTTGCCCTTGCAATTGGAGGAACACCATCACAATTAGGGATATTAAGTTTGGGTAAACTGGGTGCAAAGTGTGAAGAGAGCTGTGCCAGCAGTGGTCCTTGCACAGAGCATCTGAGGCCAGGGGAGTTTGCTATAAATAGGCAGATTTTTGTTTTTCTTCCCTGAGTGCAAGCACAGAGGTTTGTTTTATCTCATTTATTTGCATAATTCTAGCATATATTTTGACAAATATCTTTCCCTCTTCTCATTTTAATTAGATTATTTGTGGGAAATGCACAAGATTTCCCAGGCTGTTGCCATATGACGTATGAATGGGACAACCTCTGTAGCTCAGTTCTCCTGTTGGCATTTGAAGCTCCTTCCTGGTTTCCATTCAGCCACAGACACAATTAATTTTTAGCATCTGGCTGTAAACAGCATTTTGTCTGGCTGTGACAGGGAGGCAGGGAGCCCAATTAACACTGCCTTGAATATCTGTTAGTTTACTTTCCAGACCCATTTCTATTTTATGTTAGAAGGCTTAAAGCTTAGAGCAAAAGGAGAATAATATATTCTAGATGCAGTACTGTCTTATTTAATATTAATTTGTAAATATAATATGATAAATACTGTTGAATTCATTAAACAGCTCTTTCCCTCCCAGTCATACAATAGTGGTAATTACATGTGCAGAATGCAGTGAAATACTTCCTCCAGTGAATTGCTTTCACAGTCATTTGATGGGAATTCTTAGCCAATCAATAGATAACAGGGAGAATAGGATCCTGACTGTAGGAGTAGGAGAATACTCCGGAGGTAGCTTAATTTGGTGGACCCTGTACTGTATCCAACTTTAAAAGAGCTTGTTGAAAAAATAAGAAAGGTTTTGGTAAAGTGTTACAAGACATATTTGAGGTTTTCAGAATGTCTTTTTGAGAAACACGCCTCAGAAGATAGAAATATTCAATTTATGCAGGGAAGGATTTTTGTTAAGCTCCTAAATTTATTTAAGAGTAGTTTGTGGAAAACTACATGGGGAAGACATTGCTGAGAGTTGGTTGCTGTGGCAGAAAAAGCAAAAGTGAGACAGTAGTTAGAAACTGAGGCATATGCTATGAAAAAAAAAGACACAAAGAAGATATCTTGTGCTGAAAAAAACTTGCTGGATGTGATACTGGTCGATTGTCCACTGGTTTTATTGTTGCTTTGAAATATGTTTCTTCCACAATAAGTGGCACAATGTCAGATAGAAGGTGATGTTCTAAGCATGGTCTGAGGGGAGGAACCTGCTCAACCTTGCAGTTGCATCAAGGCTTAAAAACTCAGTGTGTCTAAGATAAAATATTGTTTCTCCCAGAATGGGTTTAATCAGATCAATACAACATTTTTTGGTGTGGTGCCCTCAAGAGAATATCTGTGGAAACAGAAACTTCCCTTTTCCTACTTTGTATGTTTTCCTGAATGAATCACACAAGTTTTGGACTGTAGTGTGTCCCCTTCAACCACTTAAAGCTGTGGGTAGTCACCAAAAAGCCTGGGGTTGAAAAGGGCATTTCAGTACTCTGACTTTTCTTCTCCAGCCCCAAAATTTTTCAGGGTGCATGACAGGAGAACAAAGGTTGTCTGCTTTTCAGCCTTTCTCAAATATGATGCAAATATTCAAATAGATTCAATTATCATAAACAAGATTGTTATTTCAATAGGCTCACTGACTCTCCTGAGGATGCTTTTCAGAATCTGGATAGAAGAGCTCCAAGAAAATTCCTGCCACTTGAAATGGGATCCCAGCACAGTAAATTGTGTCAGGACCATCACAAGGGCTCAAAAGGAACCTCTCAGGTTTTGAGGAGTCAGGTTCCAAATGGAAAAACGTCCCAAGACTTCCAAAAGTCAGGAGATAACAAAACGTGTGGCTGTTCTTCACCAGTGTTTGAGCTGTCAGGCTGCTCTGGCTTTTCAAGAAGCTGTGACAAAAGCAGCACAGTGAAGATTAATCTCAGAGCAAGGTTCATCCCCTTATGTTTTCATTGCCATCAGAAATTATAAAATGTAATGGAAGGTGCTAAAGTAATCTCTTTGGCATGGGTAAGAAAGTGCCTGTGCTGCAGGATCGGACTCTTTAATTGCAATTTCAAGTCACAGAGACATTTTTCCATTTTGAACATATATTTGGACACTTACAGCATGACCCTGAATACTCTCTGTTGAATTTTGTAAAACTGATAGACCTAGTGGAGATGTTTCTGAAATGAGCAATTTTCATGCAGCAGAAGGAATGTTTCATGGAGAATTTCATATTGAAGGTCATTCTGGAAATAAAATCTGGTCTGAACCTTTCTCAGCTTGAAAACTGCAGCTTTCTGCAAGTTGGTTGCTGAGAAGTGGTTTGTGCAGGAATAAAATAGACTTACTCCAAGATCTGCCCTACTTCCCACTCACTGCTTGAAAGCTTGTAACCAGAGACTGACAGCTGAGTCTTTTCCAGGAGACATTTGTTGGAAGAGGGGGCAAATGCATCCTGAAACACAACTGAGTGTCAGCAGTGCTGTTATGAGAGAAATAAAATAATTCAAAAATAATGAATTGTATGTTCTGAGATTGTTAAATTCCCCATCACCTACTTCTCTGCCAGTTGCTAATTCTTTTTCTGGGCTCATTAGCTATTTCTTGGTCAATTAATGAAGTTAATTTTCCTGAGCTAAAACTCCTGTATTATGCTCATTTGTCTTATACCAAGTGATATCAGTAGCTGAGCTGAGACAAAAAACAATTCAAAACTTGGCCACTATGACAAGTTTCAATGTTTTTGTGTATTTATTTATAACTGGAACTTAGAGTTAAAATTATATTCTTGGGGATTTTTTAGTTGTTGTTTGGGGTTTTGTTTGGTTGTGTTGTTGTTGTTTTAATTTTTTGGAAGTGCTCAAGAACATTTTGAATGGGAAGCATCAAAACAAGAAGTATCAAGTTCTTGGACCGAACCAAAAAATATTATTGACTCACCACTAAGCATTTCAGATGCTGATTTGCAAATGACTTTTAGCTGAAGCTGATGTTCTTAAATTTAAATTTCTTTGGAAAACTTGAGGAAGCACATTTGAAGGAAACATAAAATGCTACCATATCAGTTTTATTTTGCTTGTGTCAGTGTTCCTAAAGCAAAGGGTTGTGTCTCAAATTTCCTTTTAAGACCTTAAAAGCAGATCATGCAGAATCCCACCATTCCCCAGCTGAGATGTCCCAAAGAGAACCAAAGCACAGCTGAAGAGCAGTTGCCAGCTGTGCATCACCATTGTTGCTGGGCTTCAAGCTGTGGCCAGACACTCTGAAATCTGATCTTTGGCTGAAAAAAACAATGCACAGAAAATAATTGAAACACTGGGGGTTTTCCTGGTGGGAGGGAGACTTTCCCGTGTGAGCCAGTTCACTGATGCTATATTAAGTCCATGTGGTTTGAGAGAACCTGGCAGAGATGTGTAGGGTGCAATGATTGCATTAATGTCTGAGTTTTTGCCCACATACACTGTCATATTGATTACCTGTGCCAGTCTCTAATATACAGCATCTAATATCTTCTTTTGGCATCCCCAGCTTACTGCAGCTGAGAGAATTGTATTAAATATTGGTTTTTGAGAGAAGAAGGAGCCCAGAGACAGGATGAGGGAGAAGCCAATCCTTAACAGCCCCTCAGAAAGCAAAGTTGAGCCAAACTTAAGGGTCACATCCACGCTGCTGTTCCAGGTAATGGTCACCAGGGCATAAAGTGTGATATTAAGCTGTCTGACAATATGAATGTACTGAAAGGGACCAATTGAACAAGAACATTGAATTTTTTGTCAGTGTAAGCATTCTGTGTGTCAGCTGGATGAAAGCAATATCCACCCTCCCTCTCCACCCTCCACCTTCCTGCTCCATTCAGTCACGAACAGGGCACTGAGCAGATGCAAACAACTGCCCCCACACACATCCTGTTCAAGATTTACACTATAAAGCATTAACATATTTTAATAAATCAGCAGATTAGACTTTTCTTCCCACCTCTTCTCAATAACTGACTCTTAGATCTCACTGTTATCTCTGAGATGGTGGAGATAAAAACCTCAGTTTACAAAATGCAGGACTAAATCTGGGATGTTGTGCAGGCACTTTTTCTCCCTTTCTGTTTGGGTACCCTAAACTCTTTACTCCCTGTGAAAACATCCTAATCTAAATAAAAATATAGATGGTAAGAATAAGCAGAAGGTTCTTGCTGATATCAACTAGAGTACATTGGAGGCACATTGACATCAAATAAACCCCAACAACTCTATTTTAAACAAGTCTTCTTCCACTGCATTATTTATTCCTTATTATCAAGGGAATGTTCTTTCCCTGAATATTCTCCCATCCTTTGCCAGAGCATGCCATCTGCCTCCCCATGTGAAAAATGGATGCACAAGTGGAGAGGCATTAAAACATTACATTCAGAGTGTTGTGGTGCAAAGGGATGCACATGAGAATGGCTTTTAAGTCATGAGAGATAAAGGACATTCTTTGAAAACTGGGCACCACACAAATTTAGCACAGGTTCATTCTTACATAGATATTCTGTTCAATGGAGTGTTGATGTTTAAGCACTCATACAGAGTAGCCCTTAATGCAAACCCAG
Source organism: Onychostruthus taczanowskii (assembly GCF_017590055.1). NCBI lineage: Eukaryota > Metazoa > Chordata > Aves > Passeriformes > Passeridae > Onychostruthus > Onychostruthus taczanowskii. The sequence goes on along the minus strand of NW_024500017.1, from coordinate 8,864,875 downwards.
CGGTCCTCAGGCTCATTAACAAAAAAAAAAAAAAAACACAGTAAAAATATTGCCAGGCAGGCACTGCATAGAACTAAAAAAAAAAAAAAAAAAAAAAAAAAAACAAAAAAAAAAACAGAGTAAAAATATTGCTGTACATCCCAGTCCAGTGCTCTTGACTTCAGCCTGAAAGAGCAGCTTTCAGTGCCCAGCTCTGCCAGTGCCCTGCCAGCTTGCCCTGAGTGTGCCTTGGCTGCCCCAGTGTTGGTGGGAGATTGAGCTTTTGTTTCGTGAATGCTTCAGATGAGCTGATGGAAAGAGCTCTGTGGGAGCCCACGGAGGAAGCCCTGGCCCACGGCAGGAAGGTGGGAGTTGTTTGCTCAGCCCGAGTTGGCTGTGCACAGCCCTTGCTCATGCTCCATCTCAGCAGCTGCTCGGCTCACGTTTGCTGCAGTGCTGCTGTTACTCAGCTCCTGTTTGCCTCAGGGGGTGCAAACAGTGTCATACCTAGCTGGGGAAGTACTGACAAACCCACACTGCTTCGTGCCATAGTCCTCTGAATGCTGCCTTTGCTTGGCACGTTATGAACATACAGCAGCTTGCCAACAGCCACACACGAGTTTAGATAAACTTTTCACTGAAAAGGTGGCCAAGCATGGGAACAGGCCACCCAGGGAAGGAGTGAAATCACCAGGCCTGGAAGGGTTCCAAAGACATGTAGATGTGGCACTGTAGGAACACAATTTAATGGTGGGTTTGGCAGTGCTGGCTAATGGTGGGACTTGATCTTGCAGGTCTTTTCCAACCCTAATGATTCCACGATTCTCAGAGCAGGTAACTTCAGTGGGTTACCTGACTCTTCTAAAGCCACAAGCAGATAACATCTTTTCATGTATGTTACTGTTAACTCTTTTGCAGTTCCCTTTTCTAATGGTTCTAAGGTATTTGATAACCTGCCCTTCCTAATCCCACTCCCCATTCCCTGCAAGACTTAGGAGAGACTCACTTTTGACTGAAGTGGCAGCTGGAAGCAATGCTACAGCTTTTAATTTTAATTAATGAGCTGAGTCCTGACTGCCTGAAGAGGAAGTCACACACTGTATTTTGGGGTGATTGCATCAGCAAGAGCAGCATCAGCCAGCAGAGCACAGGAGCTGGGATGCTGTAAGGCAGAGCTGGCAGTGGGAGCAGGGAGCTCACGCAGCCTTGGTGCAAAATCATCCTTAACTTCTGGTGCCTTGAAACTTCACATCTCAGCTGTTCTCCTGCCTCTTGGCAGGTAGTAGGAGAAATAAGGGACTCAATGAGTAGATTAATCTGTTTTTTTAAAGAAAAAATTTAATTGCTGCACTTTTGTATCCCTTGGTGACAGTAAGTAAGCAGATCCTTCTGCATCAGATATAGGCAGGACTGGTACTGGTGTCTGTCATTAACAATAATTAGACTGGACTGGCAACATTTTGGCCATTGTCCTCATCTGAAAATCTGATACTAGCCTTTTAAAATCTTCAGCAAAAAACAACAAGCTATTTCAGAAAATGAAATCAGGACATATTTTTTGTTCATGCTAAAAAGGGATGCTACAGTGAAACTTATCACATTTTTATGACTGTGGGTTTAGCACACAGAATTATTGCCTTTATGTCTGGGATAATTAATTTGATGTTCCTGTAGAAGTTTCCATATGTGAAGAAATTATGAAAATTCTGGAAAATTCTGGTTTGTTGAAAGAAAATCACTGAAATTTGGCAGCTGACTTCTTCCCAGATTCTCCCAGATCTGATTCTGCTTAAGGTGGAGGGTCTTGGCTGGTCTTCCCTAGAGAACATTTCTTCCCAAAGGAATGTCAGGAGGCTGGAAGAGGAGAGTTGCCTTACTGTCCTGCTTGATACCCAGGAAGGAGGAGGAGGAGGAGTGAGTGTTTATGTGGGAGGAAATGGGACAGCACTTGTGCAAGTCAGAAGTGCTCATCACTTCTAGCTGCAGCCAAAGCCAGAGAGAGCTGTGCTATGGACTGATAAAAGCCTTGAGAATAGAAAAATGAAATATGGTGTCCTTATTCTGAGATGTCAAAAATTAAATTGTTCTTTTGATCCAGTCCTCCCAGCCTCGGTTCCTCCTCAATAAAATAAATCCAGGATTGCTCTGATGTCACAGCAGATTTATGAAAAGGAATTTGTGTGTGTCTGTGAAGTGTGCAGGGGATTGCCAAGTTGGGAATGAGGAAACCAATGGTCTTATTTTCCAGCAGGGTTTTGAAGTATGCAGCAAGGTTATACCCAGTGCAGATACAGGGTGCAGCTAGGAGGAAATATATTCAGAGGTTTGCCCAGTGAGCCTCATTCTCTCTATGCATTGTGAAACCTGTAAAAATAAGAATATATGTTCGCTTATAATTAAAGGCTTCATCATAATGCATGAGCACAGGAGAGGCCAATGAAGGTTTGTGATGTGCAATTATTGAATAACTTTCTAAATTGCAGCATCTTGCTAAAGCAGCAGAGGTTCAGGCTAATTTAGGGAGTCGTGGAAAAGGTCTGTAATACTGTTCTGTGCTGGAGTTACCCCCTGCAACAGGATTTTATTTTCTTTACTAAGACTTGGTGTATTTACTTCAATTTTTATGTTCTGGATTCAGGAAAGGGAATATGAAAATATTTCTATGAGTCTTTTTGCAGGGCAGAGACCACTTTCTGCTTTGTATGGCACTAGGGCAACCATTCTTCGTGGCTTTTTGGTCCTGCCCTATGAAACATAAGAAGCAATATTTTGAGCTCCATATTGCAGTGTGATTTGATGTTTAGGCATATATCTAAGCTCATGTACATTAAAGAATGGTGTACTTTAATTTACTGTTATGTTTTTCTTTAATGGCCACAGTTAAATGGAAAAAAAAAAATGGAATTTTCTAGCAAATTTTTCTCAGGATGTGTGCAAAATTAGACAGTGAGACCTTTCCAGAATCTCAAAGCTGAGTTGCCTTTACCTCAAATGAGGACCATTTGGATTAAATTTTTATTTTTTTGTGAAGACATTGGAGAAAATAAATAGGAATGAGATCCTGACAACACATAAAATTAATTTCTCCACAACTTTCAATGAAATTGGAATTTTGCCTTAAGTATAGGGAAGAGCATTTAGCTATAAACATTAGGCCTTTGTTTGCAACATTTCATTCTCTTGGAAAGGTGAATACAGATATTTCTTAGTCTCACCTGTGTGTATTTATCTGTGGCTTCTGAAGCTGATGCTCTTATGCAAAAGCAGTACCTGCCTCCCATTTTTCTTGCACAGAAACCTCTACAAGGCTGAGATATGCCTGAAAGGACAAACTAAGAAAGTAAACTTACAGTGGAGGCAGCTGCACACTTGACTCTAACTCTTTGTAATCCCCATCTGTGCAGAGCACACCATGAAATCAATTAATGCATTCCTGGACTTGCAGTGGACGTTGGAGAAGTCAGACTCTGCTTCCAACTGGAGTATGAAACACTACTGTTTTTCTTGACCATTTAAGAGCCCTGGGTAGGTTGTGGCAGTATAAAACAGTTTTGTGTTTGTCTGCAGTGACCTTTCTTGAGGTCTAAGGGGAAATCACTGTGCTGAAGTCTCCATTTTAGTGCAGGTGAATTGGGTGCAACCACACAAAAACATTCATTTGCCTCTGCAGCAACTCAAGTGGTCCATCCCTGGAAGTGTTCAAGGCCAGGCTGGATGGGCATTTGAGCAACCTGGTTTAGTGGAAGGCTGGGGCTCCGAACTAGATGCCTTTAAAGTCCTTTCCAACCCAACCCATTCTGTGATTCTATGAAATCCATTGTGGGTAACTTTCCAAAAGGATTTTGATCCCTGACACTCACCTGTCAAGTTCCTTTCCGAATCAGAGAGAGAGAAATCTGAGAAAACCCTTCTGGGAAAGGGTGGTCATGTAGATAAATTCTGGTGTACCACAAAGATAACTTGCCATCCCCAATATGCGAACAAGGCCAACATGAAAAAATATGGAAATACGGAATCAGCTTCCATCACTCCTTGTAAGGCACGTAAGATGTTTCATACAGGCAGTTTTATTACATTACCCTCTGTTCTTATTTTCAAATTGGAGACAGAGAGAGCAGCCTATGACAGAGAGGAAAATGACTTTAGGATGCTTGGCAGTACTGCTTGGATTCATTGCAGTAGTGCCCAGTGACCTTTCTCAAGGATAAAGACCTTATCCACTGGTCAGTGTGGAAACAGTGTAAAATACACAGCACAGTCTCTGTCCCAGGGAATCTCAAGCCACACATGACCAATGGTCAAAGCAGGGAGGTGAAGAGAAAATGAGAATTAAAGTTAAACAGGACATTTCCCTGGCAGCTGTTCTAAATTACAGAGGTAGGCAGGTCCATTGAGGTGATTCTAAGAGTCTTTATCTTATATTGCTGGATGCTTGGTTTTCATTTGTTGCAGGACATGTCTAAACATCAAGAGAAGTTTGTTCCAACATATTCCTTTGCTTGGCTTAATAAACCATTAAAAAGATAAGAAATTTAATAATAACATAATTTTATTTTTCGAGTTCCAGAGGCCAAAAAATCTAATAAGAAAGGAACACTGGATTTCATGTTATTTATTTATGTTGGACCTTTGCTCCAAAGTAACTTTAACAAATAAAACCAGAGCAGCATAAAAGCAGAAGAAGCATCCTGTAGAAAAATAAATTGATGATCTGGGCGCAAATCATATTTATTAGAATGATTAGGGTTATGTACTTTGAGTAAACACAATATTAAAAACAAGTTTTCAGTCTGCAGCTGTGGATGGTGGTCTTGTTAGAGAGAGCCTGACCTTAAATAATGCAAATGGGCTTGCTACAGATAAGAGTCACTTTTTAGAAGCTAATTAAGAGTATTAGTGTGCCAACCATGGGATTATATTATAATGTCAGTTTAGACAGCAGAATCTTCAAATGCCTACACATAAGCACTGCTATGCTTATTAGAGAATCATCTGGAAGATTATTAGGACAAAAGTGATCTGGAAAAAAACTAGAAGCAAAAAAAACTGGTTCTGTCATTGAGTCTTTCATTAATTTGTTTGGTATAACTTATTTTTTACTTCTTTGGGCCCCAGTCAGGATGTGGGGACTCATGAGACTAATTGTGATGCAGACAAGATGACAATGTCACCAGAATCTCCTGAGTGGCACAGAGTCTGTTGTATGGAAACAAGCAAGATAGTGACTTCTACCAAGCAAAATAAACTTTTTTTTCCTCCAAACCTGAAAATTTTTCAGTCCCAAAGTGACAGAAATTGGGGAAAAAATGGAAAGAAATGGTCCTTGGTAGACTGAAATCAAGTTTGACATAAAAATGAAATTTTTGTAGAAAACTTCCTAGCAGCTGCACCTCAGTGTCTTTGGAAGAAGCAGGTAGTTCTCGTGAGCAGATGCAGGTGGCAGAAAACAGTAAGTAGGACACAATCATCTGTGGACTTCTTGTGCTGTGCTGTCTCAAGGAATTCCTGCCAGCCCTGTGCTCTTCTCCTCCTGGCTAGCACAAATATCCTGAGGCATGTACATGTACACTGAGGCCAGAGACAAATATTATTTCTGAGGTAGCAGACTTTCAGAGGTTCTGTTGAGCTTACTCTCTGTAGTTTACAAAAAATTCTGATGAAATGAAAGCATTAGTTTTATTATGATATTCTCTTCTTTTTCATTAGTAAATTCAAGGAGTTCTTAAGTTGTATTCATGGCTGAGAATGCTTTTTTGGTTGTTTTTATTTCCATGAATAAGATCCAATTTAACAGCAGCACAATATTTATTTTCTCACAGAGGGATTAATATTCCATAATACAGTGCAGCTTTTGTCACATTGCTATATTCATGGCCAAGTATAACCTGATTTGAGATCAGGGAACATCTGATTTTATAACTTTTTAATTCAGTATAATAAAAACTCAGCTCTCTTACTGAGAATTAAAGTCATTGCAGGACAGAGGATTTTTGAACAAAGAACAAATCCATTATTCATTATGCAAAGATCCAGACACTGTTTTCCTTTAGATTCACTGCCTTTGTGTAATAGTGCCTTTACTTGAGAAACTTTGGGTTTTTCTCATAATATGAAGTAACTTCTCTGAGTAGTGATTTTTATCTTGGCTTTTTTTTTTTTTTTTTTTTTTTTTTTTTTGGTTTGGGGATTTTTTATTCTTTTTATTTTTCCTTTTTTTTTCTTTAACAAAAATGTTCAAAGATATTTATTTGCCATGTTTTGCAATACTGAGAAATCAGAAGGAGGAATATGAGATCTGAGTCCCAAACTCTTTGCAAGTTTGAGATAAATCAGAAACCATGGATGTGATTTCCAGTGTCAAAGGCAGTTGCATTGTTTGCTGTAGAAGTCCTTTATGTTATAACCAGGGACTTTCCATTAAGTGAATAGTTCCCAAATAATGAGCAGTAAATACTAACAAACTGTGAATTAATTAATTCCTGAAAGAGGTGGTTATGAAATGCAATTTTAGCCTGACTAAATACCAGTATTTCAAAACACATCAAAACTAAACTTTTAGGAATCAGTACTAAGTGCAGTCAGTTCAGCAAGGCAATTTTATTTGTGGGATCAAGATATGGAGCTTGGGGAAAGAAGTGGACACAGATTCTAGAAACCAGCATGAATTAGGTAAAAAATGCTTCTGCAAATGCATTGCTTTGTTTTCTGTCTAGATCTGAATTAAATAATTTTGATTATTATGGTGTCAGTTTTGTTTTCCTCTCTGGACCAAGGCCCAGGGAAAAGCTATAGTCTGTGTTCTAGGTTGTGTTCTCCACTCCTTAACTTAGCAGTAGCCCTCCTGTCAGAGGAGAGATGTTCATTTCTCCCCTTCACCTCTCCTAATCGTAAATTCTAACCACTTGTTCTTGAATGGAACACAATGTTTTTCAGTCTGCCTCATCATTCATTTTGTTGCAAAGGGAAAACTAATGACTCCGAGGAGAAACCTTTGTGAGGGGATGTGGCATTTTCTGAACTAACAAATAGCCAACAACTTCATTTATATATTTCTTTCTTGGCTTGTGCTTATTGCTAATGGGATATAGCATCAGAGCTTGTTTTGCCTCTTGCTGGCACTCCCACATCCATTTTACTCTATTACTCATGCACATTGCCCCTTGTCTGTTTCAATGTAAATTGAGATATCCTCCCCTTTTAAGTGACTAATTAAGTGCACAGTGACCTCTGATCAGATGCCTTTGTAGGGAGCCTGGAAACAGAGAACAAGTTTTGAGTCTCCAGGTTCTGTTATCAGAGATCACTGAGAGACCACAGGATGTGGTGGCAGGTCCTTAACCTTCCTCACATCCATGTTCCCTCAGATCAGAGAGCAGACAAGCAATCTGCAATGCAATGGGCACACAAACACTGGAGTATGGAAGCTTACCTGTGATAAACTAAAAGAAAATGAAGTTTGCAACAAAAATGTGAGCATCCTGCCTTTGGATACACAATGGCTTGATACTGTTTTGGTACTTGCCACTTGGTAGAAAGCTTCAACAATGGCTTTAAATAATTTTCCTTGCTGTTATTATTAAGTACTTTAAGTGAGCTTCACCTGTTGATGTATCTGTGACATATTCAAGGACGTGTTTTTTCCTTTTACTTTTTTTTTTTGTCTGCCTACCAAAGGGACATATCATTGACTATAAAATCATGAGTGCTTTGTGGACCAGTGGCTGACAACTTACAAATGGCATCTGTGCTGCCATGACTGTGAAACTCATTATTTGGGAACTGCCTATTTAATGGACAGTCCCTGTCTGGTTTGCTATAATGTCCATAAATAATAGTTGTAACCAAAATGACTTGTGTAGCAAAAGGCTGAGCTGCCTTTGACCCTGGAAATCACATTTATGATGTTGGTAGAGATCAGTTTGTCTGAATATTGTTTTAGCTGAGCCTTAAAGTAGCTGAAAGTTTATTGAAAAATTATTTTCACAAATCAAGCAGACAGTTGAAGTCACTGCTGTGAATTCAGTGGTCTCTGGACGGAAACTTTTGTTGTTGTGATTGATCTGAATGGTTTAGAGAAGTTTTTTGTTCCCACAGTTTCCCCCCTTCATTTTCTCAGCAGCTCTGTACTTTCTCCTGTGATCCCAGCATCTGTTTCCTGTTCTTGCTGGTTCCTTTTCATCACTGAAAAAGAATGGGGGAGACAAATAAAAGAGACATGATGAAGGTAAAGGAATGTTATTAGTTTAACATTTTTCTGGGAACCTTTTTGATTTCTACTGAAGGTATTTTTTTTTTTGCACCCAAAGGAAATAGTTTATTTTTACCAACCTGTCGTGCACAGACTAATGCTTTCAACTTCTGTGGAAAATAAATGAAGTAATGCTCATCTGCCTTCTTTATATGTGAATATATGTAACTAAATTCACAGTGCCTGAAACATGAAAGGGCTCAAATCCCTCAAATAGAAAACTTAGGAATAGCTTTGCAACTGGCTTTAGTGTTGACTCCACTGACCAAGCATTCTGGGGGCATCATTCATCTCTCTGAGCCAGCAGAGCTTCCTTGGAATATCCAGCCTCCAGCTGCCTGTCCAGAAGGATGTGGCATGCTCAAAGGTCCTCAGGCACTTCAGAGCATCTAGATGGCACTAGCAGCCTATATTTAGGCACATGAATCGAGACCCAGGGCTATGATTCAGCTTCACAAGTAGACATTTGGATGTCTGTAGTGTGCTCTTGGTGTCTACACTCTCATGCTGAACAGAGACCCAGGTCTGAGTGTGTCTACACAAATCCAAACCCCTAAAGGCAGGTGAAATTCCCAGGAGCATCTCTGTGGGGTTGACAGATCCCAGAGTGGGTGAGCTGAACCCTTCCAGCAGCTGCCCTGGGTTCCTGCTCGTTGCTCCCAGCACACAGCTGTGCTGGAGATGTTTCCATTGGGGAATCCCAACCTGGATCCCACAGCCCCGGGGGCACCTGGGCTCCCCCACCCCCAGGCTCAGCCAGGAACACATGGGAGAGGTGCTGCAGAGCTGATCCTGAGTGTCCAGGCAGCAGCTCCATGAAATGACAGCCTTGTCCCCTCCTTTGACAGCTGTTCCTGAGAAATCAAGGCACAGAGCCAGGATGCCTCTGCCAGGGTGGAAGGAAGGAGCATCACTATTCCCTTTAACCTGAGAGCTGATAACAGCCACGACCAAGTGACTCCCTCTAGCTCTGAACACCTTCTTCTTGTGCTGCTGATCTGAGTTTGGCAGGCAAACTGATCATAAAATTGATTTATAAGGGAAGAGGTCACAGGAAATCCTTTTACAACACTGTTCATCTTGTATATAACTGGGAGGCCAGGGCAAATTTTTGACACATGCTCCCAGGCTGCTTTTTTGGAATGGTGAGTGGGTAAATCTGCATCATTCTCTGAACTGGACTCTATTAACACTGCACTGGGAAATGATCCTTGCCTGACTCCCTGACTGTATCAAGGCTAATAGTTTCAGGGTCACTATTCTGAGATATAGGAATGTTGAAAAATAAAGTTTGAATTTTAAGTATTTCAGAAAATTATATTTGCAGGGAGAAAAAACAATTTACATGTATATCCAGGTGACAGAAAACCTTGAGAAGTTATGCTATGAACCCTAAACCACATTTTTTTCTGTGCTTTCTCACACAACAGGCAGGGAAACTGAGGCATGGTACTGAGGCATGTAATTACAAGTTTTCCATGCAATTCCTCAACTAGGAAGGCTCATGTGAGCCTCATTAGTGTATCTTTACATTGATCTCTTCTGCCCAGGAGTCATGTTGAAGTAGGAGTGTTATGATTCTCCTCTCTAGTAAACTCTGAAATGCACCAGCATTTCAGAGTGTGTGCAGTTATTTATTGAGTATCAGCTTAAACTTCTCCAACTAAATCTCCATAGTTGGAGACTGCAGGAATACTCCAGACTAGGAGCCCTAATGAAAGGAAATTCATTCCTTTTCTTAGAGAGTGAAATGAAGTGGAAATTTCCTCATCTCTTCACTAAATTCTTGATGAAGAAGACTCAAGACTAATTTTCCAAGTTCCCGACTGTGAAATATTGCACACTTAATATTTTAATAACATTGTAACCCTCCCACACAGGGGAGGAATAGATTATGACCCTCTTTTTCACAGTATTCCTGATTTATACCCATCTGAGATGAGAGACTCTGGAGGTTCATCATAAAAGTGATGACCCAGCAACTTGAGGGGCTGTGATAAATATTGCATGATATATCCATACGTGAAAAAAATCTTTTATAGAACATTAATCACTGCTAAGTTAATGCTGTGGGATGTTTTACTATTTTGTAAGTACTAAATTATTCATTTAAAAAGCTGATTTACTCTGAACTTTGACCCAAACTTTTGGAAGGATCAGAACACAGACATTCAGGAGCAGCCAAACTTCCCTTTGCATGGGAGTTTGGGAGTTTCCTCTCTTTTTTTTTCTCTTTTTTTTTTTTTTTTTTTTTTTTTTTTTTTTTCTTTCCCTGTCCTTTATTCCTTCCCATAAGCTTCCTGTGGATTTCCCACCCTAAAGTGTGGATGAGCTCACATCCCATTTAGAACCACAGAGTGTGAACACTCTCTCCTTTAATTTATAATGCTGGACCTCAGACACTCCAGCAGCGCTCCTCATTTTCCCTCCTCATTTTCCCTTGCAAACCTTTATTCCTCTTGGTTCTTTTTTCTTGCCCCAGGCTTAGCCCAAGCCTTAGGCAATATTCATCTGAGTGAATGCAAAGGCAGGATTCATCTCTGCAAAGGCAGGCGTTTACTCTGACAAGTGTGACACCTTGATCTCGTGTCTCCACAAGCCTTTCTTCAGCTGGAAGGGGAATGTAGAAAGGAGCCTTCACCTTTGTAGCCATCCCTGGCAAATACTGCTAGGATGACATTATGTTCTTGCAGTTGAGAAATTCCAATTTTAGCTAGGCTACCCCACATCTGAGCTTCCCATCTAATCAATGAAGAGAAACAGGTCTTTTGGGGAATATTTCTCTCACCCTAAAATAGGGCAGAGAAGCTGTGAAAGCTGTGATCTATGTGCACCTGCTTCTCTTCACAGTCTTTAAAAAAAAAGCCAAGAAAATTTGCTCAGATACAGACATTTATAGATAGATGAGGTGATCTCCCTCAGCATCAGTTTCAGCCATATGGACCATGTGAGATGCTTTGGAGCATCGTGGCTACCCCCACTTTCCCCTTTTGGAAGACCCTGGTCCTGTCCTTCAGTCAGCCAGTCCTGCAGCTCTCTAGGTTATGTGATCTCCCTTGGATATCTCCAGTGGCACCTGACACCCATATGTGGATAAATTAATTGAGTCCTTGGTATCATTTATTTTTACTCCTCCACACACCTTGCACTGTGTCTATTTGAATTAGAAAAATAATCCCTCTTTTGTGGGGGGGTTTTATGAAGGATTTTAAGGACTCTATTTTTACAAAAGCCTGCTCCAAATGCAGCAATCTAGATTCAAAGTTGATCTGCTGAATTGTGGTCTCCAAAAATAAGGCTTCTTTTTACCACTGACAGGCAAGCAGATCAGCAGCTCGTGCAGTCCAGTTGCTGACCACTGGTGTCCAGGCTGGAAGGGTTTTGGCTGTGGCTGACTGAACAGATAACAGACATGCTGTGGACCATGGCTGACCTTCATGTGCTTGTTTCTTTTCTTGGCTGACCCAGTTTATTTGCTTCACTCGGTTTGATTTCCTTGGCAAGTGTGGAAACTTTCTCTTTCCTTTTACTACTGCCCCAGCAAGCAGCATCTGATGAGCTGTGGGCATCTGCCAGCTGTAGCTGCTGGCACAGGTCTGCTCTGTGCAGGTGTCTTATTGCACTCTCACGTTACAGCTGAACAACTGTGTGGCATAAGACATCAAGGATTTATGGAAAGCAGGACAGTATCTCCATGGAAAAAAAGCTTCTGGTTTCAGAATTCTTTTTAATTTTTGATGGGAGAGCTTGAAACAGAGAATTTGGGTGTCTCCTGTGGAGTGCTCAGTGGGGCTTTTCTTTTGTTCCAGAATATCCTTGCTAGCAAACTGCATAACTAAAACAACAGGAGTTTATGACTGCACCAGATTAGGAAACACACAGAGAGGTAGGAGGAACAGAGCAGACAGAATGTCTTGTCTCTTTTTATAAAATGATCACTGTATGTCACTAATTAGACTTGTTTCTTCATACTGGATATAACTTGACCACAGCAAACCTTGAACACAGACCAGAATGCACAGATGTCCTTTTATTTGATTCTGGATAAAGTAAGTTTTAAGATAGAAACCACTCTAGCTAATTCAGAGATAAAAATACAGAAATTCTTTGCTTCATTTTAGCAATGCTGGAATCTCTTTCTATCACTTGTATTGTAGCCTTCCATTTTTCTGTCAGTGTCTGTATTTTTGAATTATTGCAATATCCAACCACACAGAAAAACTCATACTTTAGGTTGGCTTAAAAGAAAGGTAACCTTGTAAACATTTTTCTGGAGGTTTTAAATGTTAATGAGCCAGAGTGAAGTTCTTGCTGCGGGCAACCCTTGCATCCCTGAGAAGTGTGAACAGCAAGAAGGAAGGGGAATTACACAGGATGGTGTAAGGTGGTATAATTATCTGTAATGGGCTGGGATTACTGGAGGGGAGATTTAGGCAGGTTTTAGGAAATGTCTGTGAGCATTGGTATGATGGGGCTGTTCTCTGGTTTGCTTAGACCAGCATTGTTGCAGTGAACAACAGACAACCTGGTTAAAGGCCTTGGAATTGTCCCATAAGAAAAAGTTGTGCAGCAGCAAAATACTGTATTTAAAGAGTGGTTCTCTACATCCAGGCAGCTTTTTTGGTCCCATCCCTGCCATGTGATAATTTTATATTTGGCAACATGAGAAAAGGGAAGTGAGGAGCTGGTTACCACCACTGAAACTGTTACTTTTTCTGTCTGCTTTCTGTTTCACTCCAGAATACTCTGAAGGACAAGGTTAATCCATCATTTTTTGCTCCTGAGGTCAAAACAGAACTACTGTTGCATGTATAATGCAAAAAATGTGCATTGAATGTCCAGTAAATTCAGCATTTATAGGATACCTTAAATTTACTGAAGAGATCCCCTGTGTTGTCCATACACCAGAGATCTAAGTTACTCAGAGGAGGAGCCATGGCTCAGAGCCCTCTCATACCAATGCACCTTGATGAGCAGTCCTTCCCAGACAAAAAACTGTAACATCATTGGTCATCAGTAGAAGATTTGAAAGAAAATTCTTGGTTTTTGAGATGTTTCACTGTCATGAGGAAAAAAGAAATGAAGAAACTGTTTAGATTTCATGTAATTTGTTAAATAAAGGGAATTTGTGGATATCACTAGAGTAAAAGAGGTGGTTATGTTCATGCAAAATTATAAAAGGTTGGAAAGGACATTGTGATTCTGAAGTCAGAATGGACTGAAATCTAATTGCTGTCATAATTCTAGAAGTAACTAGAGCTATTACAGAAGAGATTTCCCACTTGGAAAAGTCAGTGGGAGGCCAAATTTCCCTGCCTCTTATCACAATTAAAGGAACTTTTTAGAGAGGGAGTTTTCTCAGGTGATGGGACAATGATAAGAGACAGGACCTGAAATTCTTCCTGCTCTGTCTGGTTCAAATCATGGACCTGACCTCGAAGCTTTACTTTCTTAGATGAAAAAGAACCATAAAAGGAGGGTGAAAGGTACCCTAATCTCCATGTGGGATCTGTGGGATCATGTCACAGGTGGTGTGACAGCACCTGGGGTTGATGGGGAATGAAAGAGGCCATGGTAGCAAATGCCCAGCATGTCTCTCCCTGTCTTCTCCAGGTCAGCAGTCATTAGGAATGCAAAGTGGAGCAATTCCCACAAGAAGAGAGAGGCCAAGGAGAGCCTGGTTGCTGGAGGGGTCTTAAAATCCAATCTCTTTGTGCTGTCTCTCTCTGACTTTTGCATTTTAATCAAATGTTTTGTTTCTGTTGAAATTGGTACAGGCATCCCTTAAAAATGGCCCCATTGTGAAAGATTCTCATTTTCCTGCCAAAAGTCATTTTAGTGGGACATGCTGGAAAATCCTTCTGTTTGCTGGCAATCCCTCCTTGCGGAAGAGCAGCTGCTCATTCCTGCTAGCAGAGCAAGTATTAATTCCTCAAGGGCAATACATTGTCATGGCCAAGCCTGCCCCAAAGCACATCCAAAAGCCTAGGGAATCCACTGGGAAGGATTGCACAGATTTAAAGACAGAGATGATTTTTTTGGCAGCAGCAGCGTCTGGTTTTGCCTAGGAAATGACTCATGACCTTTTGGCAGTGTGCAGGGCAACTCTTCCTCTTGTTAAGAGCATTTTTGGCCATGCTGGGCCCCCTCACATCAGCCTGTGACGCTTCTTTGGGCTTTTGCCATTTCTCCTCCAAGTCAGGAGCTTCTGACTGACACCCAGTTCAGCCAGTTCTCTAGAAGAGGCTGTGAGAAGCACACCTGGGCAGAGAGGCCTCATGGGGACACAGGTGGTTAATGTCATCTGTCAGGAAATAGGTCAATAATGTACAAAACTCTGAGTACTCCAGACTTACTGGCAGGAGTTTCAGATGCAGACATCATACAGACACCAGTGAGCCTATAACACCTAATAAGGCAGTTTTCTCACCGGGGCTGTTTAATTCCTTTTATCTAGTGTCTCTTTTTCTGTCTGCTCTTCACTTCCCTCTTCCCTTCACTCTTTTTAGTCAAAATAAGCAGAATTAACTTCTTTCCTTTATTATAGATGTTGGTTGTCTTGGGAAAAACCTACTTCATCTGTCTAGGTAATGAACCCTCTGTTAAGAGCTGTGGTATTTTTAGGAATTGCTTGCATACATAATCATGCTTTGCATTGCCAGGTATTCTATAGCACACCAGATTTTCCAGGGTTGTCAGACTCTCTTTATTTCTTTACTGATAAATAGGCATATATCTCACTGGCAGTGATGATAAGCTTAGCTGCAGGAGCTCCAAGAGTAGAAATCAGAGACCAAACATGACATTTTGGTACTAGAAATCCTATTCTCCATCATTGGGCTAATGCTGGGAGAGAGGCTCTGGACTTACTCAGGGGAATTTGGAGAATACAGATTTCTGAGAAACTAAATGTGTCACAGACAGTGGCAGCAGCTCCCCTACACTTAACTCAGTGAATGCTGGACTTCTTTGTCTCTGAGAGGAAATAGCTGAATTAATAAATAGCTGTATGCCTTTCTGAAAATAAGCTCTAATATGCAATTAAAGTGAAAGATTTCCCTTTTGAGGGTGTGGGGAGCTATTAGATAAAATTACAGGAGGACCAGATGTGAAAAGTACTGCTGTATAATATATTTAAAAATGAGGATAATTAAAAGAAATGAAATGTATAGACTCTGCCTTTAAAGGGGAATGCATTTTTAAGCTCCCCTGCTAACATCTGTATCACTGGGGAGAGTGTAAGGACTAGCTGTGCCACATGGCAGAGAGATGACTAATTACAGAACATACACACCCTTGGATTTCCTTAATATCATAATGAGAATTTATTAAGCAGTGGCAGGGAACAGCAAGCTCAGTGCTGCAATATTATTATTATTCTTTATTTCTGTTACAATGCTGCACATAGGAATGAATGGAAATGGGGCTGCCCATCGTGTTGGGTGCTGCATAAGCACAAATTGGGTAATTGACTGCAGCTTAAACAGCTTAAACATTGCTCTTTGTAGCCATTTCCTGTGGGATTAGAGTCCAGCTCTGAGGATAGGTAGAGCAGTTAGCTTTTTCACTTTTACTTGTGGGAATCAGTTTTCCATTAAGTGTGTCAAAGGTTTGACCAGTTGAGCACTAGCAGAGGGATCATGTAGATCTGAGGGTGCACATGAAAGGGTAGAAATGGAAGGTGCATTGGGTAAGCAGTGTGGTAGCACAGGCATATAAATTAAACTGTTCATAAACCCTGGATAAGGAGGTTAGATTATTGCAAGAACTGCTTATTTCAGGGAAACTTAGAAATTCAAAATTCCTGTGGCTTCCTGTGTGTCCCAGAGACTATGAAATACCTAGCAATGTGTCTCCATGATGTAACCAGTTCCTAATCCTTTCCCTTTTGACTGGACAGGATTTGTTTCTCTTCCTGGAAAAGAAAGGAATTTGAACAAAAATGAGCCATGGACCAGCCTAATCCCAGGTGATGGGCAGGAGACTCAAATTCTTTTGCCCATCTCTGTCCTCTGCTTTGGGAGCACAATGCCATGCTCTCCCTGCCCTGCAGCAGGCTGACAGCAGAAGACATTTCAGAGGAGTCCCACAGGTCAAGGATCATTTCCAGCTGCAGCCTGTCCCATAATCCTTCTACGGTCACCTGTCTGTGAGGTCACAAAAATATCAAGAAGTTTGCCTACAACTGAGACATCTGTCAAGAGGAAAATTGTTTATTTGGATGGTATTTCCTTACATTAGGAAGTCTTGGGCCTTTTGCAATCCTGCTGATTTGCATCCTGTGATGTAGATTGTGTAGAGTAATAATTGAGAAAGGAAATCAGGACACATTCAGGTCATTATTGTCACCAGTATTTCATTGTTTCCAAAGAACACCTGCAGCATTTATTACACTTGCACTTCACTAATCTAAGAGTCTTCATTATCAGAAAATATTTACAAGCTCAGGATCTTCTTCCTAATCCTTACCTGAAATGGATGCAATGAAAGAGATTAAGGATAACTATACCTTGATCTTTCCACAGGATTTTTTCCTATTTTCTAAGACTTTTGGCTCAGTAATTTCCAGATTCTTTTTTTTTGCAAAGCCTATCTGTTTTCTCTCCCATTACATAATTGATTCTGTGTACAGTAACTTATAAACATGGCATGTAATGAATGAACTCATTTTTTGTTAATCTTTTTTAACTTGCTGGTTTTATGTTATTCCTTCTATTTTGTTGGAAAAGGCAGCTGGAAGTTGTTCAGCATTTCACTGTCTCTTATGTGAGACAACTTATGACATCACAGAGCTTTTTCATATTAGTTGTTTCATTTCCAGGCAAGTAAACAAAGTAGTTCCTCAAAGGGAGACTATAAGTGTACTTTGAGAGGTAAAACACTGTCTTGGAATGGACCATGTTTGTTGGGGATGTTACAGATTTCCTTTGTCACTAATTGGAATGTATATGTAATTGGGTTTACTTTGGAAAGTCAGCAGTAATCAATATCTTTGGTTAGGCTCCAGTATTGACTCCATAAAATTCTGGAGTTACCAGCACTGCCTAAGCATGCAGTGCTGTTTGATGGAAATGATTCAGTTGCCCAAAACCAGGTGTGCAGTACAGGAAGTCCTGAGATATCCAAGATAAAGGAGGAAAAATGAGATGGGGTCTAAAGGAGACCTAAGATGCTGCGATCTGCTTTGGGCTTTCTCAAGGCCAGTGAGATAACCCAGGACATTTCAGGTGACATATTCTGCCTCCTTTTATCCAAGTGATTCTTCTCTACTCTATGGACAGCAAACCTTTCTTTATGAAGGCACACACATAAGAAATTAGGTGCTCGCTTTCAGATAATTCAGTTTGATACAGTTATTGCCAAAATTCTCACTTACAGACAATTTTTATCCTAATCTATATGAATAGAGGGAGAGTTGCTGTAAGCAACTGTTTAATGGATCCACATTTGGTCAGCATTGCTGTCATTTCTCTGGATGCTCTTGTGTGGCTTGCTTTGTATGTTCTAATTAAAAGAACTTAGAAGCTCTTGGATGTCTTCTTTATTTATGCATCTTTTAATTAGAAAATTCAATAGTTAAGAATTGGGGCATATGAAGATACAGCCATTTCATCTCCTGCTGTGATCTTGTTATATGTCCCAAATTAATTGATACCAAGCCAAGTTAGAACTGGGATAAAAATGCCATTAGGGATTAATCCTGGGTGTATTTGCAGGTCAGGCTGATGATTTAATATGTATCAGCTGTACAAGACTGCTGAGCCTTGCATTTGTTCTTCTCTTGTGGTGCCAGACACCCTCGTCCTGGAATACACACTCACTAAACACCCTGTGATGCACTTTCCAGAAGAGGAGGTTGTGGTGTGGAGGGTCCAGTCCATTTCCAAAGGCCTTGTGACATCCAGAGTTGCTGTCACACCTGTGTCACTGGGGCATGCTCTCTTTTGTCTCTGCCAAGGCCAGATCCTCTGGGGCCAAGGGAACTCTGCCAGCTGGAATGGGCACACAACCACCTGGTCCAGCTGGGTGCCACAGATCTCTTCACAGGGGCCATATTCTACTCCCTACAGATAAGTAATCATGTAAATCATTTGGATCCATGGGAAAAGTTCTTTTTAAAAGCACACATATGATGATGTCATTTCCTTAGAGAAGATCACTGTGCCCCAATTTGTGGTTGTAGGAAGGAAAAGCTGCTTACAGCAGTGTTTTGGACACTTTTATCTTTCTGTTGCCATGTATGAGTGAAAAGAACAGATCTCTCCCTGCTACTGTTTGCCTGGAAAGAACAAAGATGTGGACAAAAGACTGAGCTGGTTGAATACCCACTTACTCCTGGAAGTGAACCAGTATTCAACCAGATGTTTGGATGGCTGGAAGGGTAAAAAGGATCAAAGGGCTGGGGACTCCCACAGGTTCCCAGCCTGTTCAGTTTCTCAATCTTTTCCTTCACTTGCAGCCTGTGAAAGGGAAACACACTGACAAATGTCATGAGAGACAGCATAACTCCGCTGCAGTTTTCCTGCAGAGAGCTGAAATTAAGTTTTTCACCTTTTCTCTTGTGCTACCTCTGAAAACAAGGGCAAAAGAGCCATTGTTTCTGGCAAAGCTAAAACTTTCCCCTGCATTCTCCTGACAGTGATTGTGTGTAGCACAAATCAGAAATTATGCAAGAAGAATGCTTGGATACTCTGCTATTTATATGTATGCAATACTAAATGAATTAGAAGCTATCTTAGATGATTATAATGTGTCAGCATCTTGGAAATGATAGAAGTAAATGACACCCTTGCTCACAGACACAATACTGAGGAAAAAGCTTGAACATGCAAAAAAAAAGTGAGATCCCCATTTTTCCCAAGGAGAGAAGGCTCAAAGTAAAGCCCATTGAGGCAAATCCTGCCTCATGGATTGCTACTGCTGTGTCTCTCTGTTGTAGAGACATGGAGTTATGAGGAGGAGGACTTGATTGAAAATATTGTTTACTGTCAGGTCCATTTCCCTGGTATTCTTCTGCTTAGTGTATTCTTCTGAGTTCTGCCTTTGGCCAGCTTCTCATGCCATTAAATAAACAGTAGATCAAAGTTGTCTCTCCCTCTCTCATTCAAATACCTGTAAAAATGACAACTAAAATGGATCAAAAATTCATGGTTGGGGTCTCACCACCAGTTTGCACATGAACATAACCTGATCCTAGTGCTGTTTTTTGGGTTTTTTTGTTACCTTCATTTGATTAGAAATCTCTTTCTTAAAGCTGCTGTAAACACGTGTTCTTTAATTCTATTTTAAATTCTCAGTAGACTAAGAATGTGTCTAATTTGTCCCTGCATAATGTGACTAGAAGAATGCTTTTCAGTGGTAAAATGCTTTATAGAGCATTTTAAAGCCCTTTCTGGAGACACTAATGGAATTTTCCTCCCTTCTACCCAGTATTCCCCTTTCCAAAACTTAAAAATTATACCAAACAGCATAATGTAATACATGAATTGTTTAAAATCAGGCATCTTTCCTCTCTTTCCTTCCCCCATGTAAAGCAATTTTCTTTTTAAATGTTTCAAAATTTGCAGCTGTGCACTTCTAACAGGATGTCCTTAGCTATGGAAAACATATGAGCATCTGTATGCTTTCTGACTCAAATTGTTTTAATTCAATTTTAGTGTACACTTGATGTGATGAATTCAAGTCATGTAGCTATTGAATAAGCATTGGGGAAGATGGATGAAGATGGGGAAAAGCAATGTGTCATCAAATGACACATTTTCTTCCACCCTATCTCAATGTCAAGGACGTGAAAGGGAAAGAATTAGTTTGAACAAATATACTTAGAGATCTATATTCTTTTATCCATTGCATTGGTCCCAGTTTGAATTCAGACTGTCAAGGATGTATCTGGGTACTGAACTGAAGACTTACAGGGAAGAGGTAGCAGCTAGGGGAGAAGTATGAATAATGGGGTTCTTGGTGACCTCTCTGTAATGTTTTATATTCACTGGAGTTGCCAGTGCTGCCTTTGTCCAGGTTTCCTTTGAAATGATGAAGGATGATCCCCAGACCACACTGCTGTCAGCCAGGGAAGCTCTGCTGCCTGTTCTTTTTTGTGTCACCAAATTTCCAGGTGATCTTGGACTAACCACACAACCACACAGGCTTGAGGCATGGCCCTGGGAGACAAGGGGAGTGAATCAATGCAGCTCAATGCATGCTGTGCTGGCTGGTCACGTCTGTGCTTTTGGCTGCCCCCAGTGTGCCCCCAACTCCTGCCCCAGAGGGGCTGGTAGAAGCAGAGTCTGTCTTTTGTGTGCTGTCACCACTGACGGGTCATCTGCAATGCCATGGTAAACAATAGCTGTGAGTAAATCTGTCAGTACACTGTATAATATATGGTCAAAATTATTATCCATTGGTTCTAAAACAAAACTGACAGAAATTTAGTTAAATTCATCCTGATTCATTTATTATTCAACAGGACACTTCAGTTCCAGTAAGCAAGGGCACAAACTCCATATTTCATCTTTTGAGGGACTGGGGTCAAAATTCTGATTCATGGAAGAGTCTGGTTGTTTAATATTCGTATTTAGAACCTAGTGCTGCTGTAAATCCTCCCTGTGTTTGTTAGTTAACTGGTGTTTTGTATTTCTGATGTATTGATTGAGAGATTAAATTAAATAGCTTCTGTTAGATTAGCAGTTGGTTAGAGCATGGTGTAAATAATGCCATGGGGTTGATCTCTGTGAGAGTTGGACTTGATGATCCTTGTTGGTCCCTTCCAACTCAGAGTATTCTGTGATGCTGGGAGCAGCGCAGCAGTGAAGGCTGTGTGAGCTCTTCTGGAGATGCTGGGGACCCCCATTGGTCTGCAGAGGCAGACTTGGTGTTGTGATGAACGTGCAGTGAAGAGCCTGCCATGTGTGCCTCCCAAAGTTTGTATGGAAAAGCTTCATAGGAGGGGAAGCATGGCAGGGTAAGAGCATGAATCTTCACAGTTTCTGCTTCCAAAGGGTTCAGGAAACCAGTCATGATATAGCAGAGAATCACTGACTGATGATAATGTGTGACCACTGCTAAGAAACTCCATATCTCAACAGCTTTTCCTCTTTGAATTCCACTGATTACTTTTCTGAATATGATGGGGCTTCATCTGTGCTTTGCAGGTCTTCTCTGAGATGTACAAAATGCCTGATACTTGCAGGACGCACTGTTGCTTAATGAGGATCTGACCTTGTGCTACCAACAATTTTCATTCAAGGCCTCTGTTCACTGACAGCAGAAGTGACCTGGTTCCAATCCATGCTTGGCTCAGACCAGGCTTTCTCAGGGATTTTTTTCCATACCATGTTCAGAAATTGTTTTGAATAAGTCACCTGGTGCCCCCCTGAATCTGCTGGGGATTTTGTTTTGTTCTATTTCATTTCATCAGCAGAGATGGATGGGAGTTTTGAACAAAGCTGCTCTCAACAAACAGGTCAAGTTTGCCTGTTCCTCAACACACAGCCTGGAGACATTGCTGGGAAAGCACCTCTGCCAAGATGCACCTGGACATGCAAACAATATCCAAAGAAAGGGGTGGCGCCAAGCAGAGCTTTCAAAGGAGCTGGTTTTTATTGCATGTGAAGAAAGGGCGGCATTATCACTCTCTACAACTCCCTGACAGGAGGGTGTAGCCAGCTGGGGGTCAGTCTCTTCTCACAGGTAACAAGTGACAGGACCTGAGGAAAAGGCCTCAAATTGTCCCAGTAGATATTTAGATTTAGGAAAAATTCCTTCACTGAAAGGGTGGTCACACATTGGAACAGGCTGTCCAGGGAAGTGGTGTGATTACAGCCCCTGGAAGTGTTCAGAAATGTGTGGATATGGTGCTGGAGATGGGGTGGGTTGCGCAGGTGGGAGTGTAGGATGGTGGTTGGACTCAGTGACCTTAGAGGTCTTTTCCACCCTTAAAGATTCTACAATTCTATGAATTGGGATATTACTTGGACTCAACAGGGCACAAATTTCCCGTCCCTTTTCTCTGTACCTCAAGCCATATCCCATAAGCCAAGTCTGTCACTCCACATAATTCTTGTAGGTATTCCATACGTAAAATCAAACCAAATTGTTCCCTGTCCAAAACCAATTTCTTTTCTTTCAAAAAAAATATAAACATCTAATATCTCAGTATATCTTGTATACTAAGGAGATAACCACAGTTATAAGACAATCTTATTTTTGTCCAGAAGAAAAAAACAGACTTAAAACTGTGAAATACCACACTCCTGACAAAAATAATGATAATAAAAAGAAGGCCAAGATCTCCAAAGTGGAGTCAGATTTTAGATATATACTGCATTCAATGGACAAATACCTGATTTTTTTAGATTTCTTTGAAAGATAAAAAAGGCAAAGAGCTCTTCAGAAGCTCACCATTAAGATGCAAATCTGTGGGCAAGAGGGCTTGGTTTGTAATTATCTGCCAAGTTAAATAATAGGGACAAAGCATACCTGAAGAGAATTGGGATTAGTTGAAAACCATGTTTTGTCAAGTCGAAATGATTAAAATTTTATATATTTTTTTTTTTTTTCCAATGTGTGGAAGGTAAAAACTGAAAAATGACATGTATTCACCCAGGAATACCCTATACTCTGCAAAGGCTGCTTTTAACAGCTTACAAAGTGATTACTTCATCCTTTCTCTTTCTCTCTTTGGGCTCATTGTGCCATCAGATACTTTTCTCTGCCTCCCATGATGGTGTCAGCACCTCTTACAAAGGGGAGCAGTTTTGTCAAGATAAACTAAGTGGTATTCTAGCAGCACTGTTGTGTTCTAGAGCAGTTCACAGCACTGTCTGGGTTCTCCCTACCATGCACTGCTTCAGCAGCAACTGTGGAGTAAAATGGGTGAATTTGCTGCTGTGGGGAAAACTACTCGATCACGCAGCTGGGATTGCCTCTTCACTGAGGTCCCATTCCCATATTTCAGGCTCCCTCCTGCCTTTGCCACCCAGAAATTTGCTCTTGCTGCTTCCCATAGCACCCCTCCCACCTCTCTGTCCCATTCAGCTCACTGCACCTGCAAACATTTATGTCCTTCTTTTTGCTGAGGTTCACTCTTCAGCCGAAAAGCCCAGCATTTGCAAACTTTCATAGATGCCTTCACTGGGGTGAGGAGCACTGAGAGATTCCTTTGTTTGCTCCATTATAAATTTCTGAGTTGGGAGAGGCATTAATTTCAAAATAATTATTCTGTATTCCAGCATTTTTTTCCTCTCTTGGGTTCTGTGTTATTCTGAGAACTGTCCCAAGACATTTGAGAAAGCAATTTACCTGTGTGCAGATTTTAGTGTGATGA
Source organism: Onychostruthus taczanowskii (assembly GCF_017590055.1). Lineage (NCBI taxonomy): Eukaryota > Metazoa > Chordata > Aves > Passeriformes > Passeridae > Onychostruthus > Onychostruthus taczanowskii. The sequence continues at coordinate 8,841,323 of NW_024500017.1, read as the reverse complement.
ATTGTCCCATGTGTTTTGTGTCAGCTGTTATGCCAGATCAACTCTCTGAGGACTTTGCTGTTCCTGTTAGTGGCAAATGCTGAAAAGTTACCTCAGTGACATAACTTGATTTTCTGAGGAAGCTGGTAAGAATTGGAGTCATGTCTATTACTGAGACCATCCATCCTTTTTAATTTTGTGTGCAGTAGCATTTTCTTGTTGTATAAGAGTTTGCATGTCAAGGAGGTCAGCTTGGTATAGACTACAACAGGGGATTTAAACACCTCATGAATTTTATGTAAATAGAAACCAGACTTCAGGGATGGCGTAGAACTTCAAGTGAAAGCTGGGGACTTTTGAGGTTTTACCATTTCAGAGCTCTTTCCTTGTAAAGATGTTTTGTTGTTTTTCTGCTGATTAGCAGAGGAAATTAATCATAAAGAAGAGCAGAAAATTATGGGAAAGCCTGCTTTCATGGCATAGCATTAATAGGCAGGAAGATTCATAGCATAAGGAGAGAAAAATCCCTAGAGGATAAAGTTTAATTTCTAACAGTAACAAAACTCAAAAGAAATTGAAGAGCACCCTCTGAGGCTGAGCAGGTCAGTGGAGAGGACCCACAGAACCATGACAAAGTGGCTGCCAGATAAAGTCTTGGGGTCATTCTCACAAGAGAGCAAGAGTCTGGTTGTCAGAGCTAGTGATCTGAGCTTGTGCCTGTGGCTTTTGGCACCTGCAGCCTGGCTGGGCACTGACAGGTTTGGGAATTTTATCAATTGTACAATACAGTTTCAGCAGGGGAATTCCCATCACAGGTTTTCCTCACCACAGAATCTCATTTAGTTCTCCTTCTTCTTTCTGGACACCAGCAATCAGGAATCTTGTGGGAATTTCTGTCTTTAAGGTTTTCTCTCCCTTCTCTAAAGTGTTGGAAGAAGGTTGAAATGTAATAGGAGAAAAGGGCAGAAGGAATCAGACTAAGATGTCTGAATGTGATAATGACAGCAGAGGCTGATTTCAATGTAAAAATCTAAATATTAAAAGATAAATAGATTTTTTTTTCTTTTCAGTCTTGTATATGCTTGCAGACATCACAGTATTTTTATACTTATTTTTCTTTCGTTTTGCTTTGTTCCCTGCCTCTAGAACATTTACTTTTTAAGCCTAGCAGGTGTCACAGCTTTGCAACAGTTGCATTATTCCTTTATTTTATTAGAAAACAGGCACACAACTGCAGAGATAGGAACAAACTTTTTAGCAGGGCCTGTGCAATAGGCCACGGGGTAATGGGTTTAATCTGAAGGAAGCTGGACTTAGCTTAGATAAAAGGAAAATGTTTTTTACAGTGAGGATGATGAAACCCTGGAAGAGGTTGCCCAGAGAGGTGATGGATGCCCATTCCTGAAAGCATTCAAGGTTGGATGTGTCTCTGAGCAATCTCTCTAGTAGAAGGTGTCCCTGCACTTTGCAGGGGAGTTTGGACTTTTTAAACTGGGGATTTAAATGTCCCTTCCAACCCAAATAATTCTGGGATTCTAAGATGCTTCAGATGGACAGCACTGGGCTTTGCCATAGACATGAGCACTTCTGCCTCCCTTGTCAGAAGGTACAAATCTGACTGCACATACTGCAAAAGGAGCATGCAATGTGAGTGCATGATCTGGTGAAAAAACCCCACCCTGCAATCATAAAAAGCATCAATGCAAAACTCTCCTCTAATGCCTTCAAACCAAAGTTATTAACATTAACATGCTCCAGCTGATGGCTTTTCTTCAACACCCACCAGGGCTACACGAGGGAACCTTTTCTCTGCTGTCCTGGTGAAAGTAAAGCTGAAGGTCACCTTCTGCTTTCTCTTGCCCCTCCTCTTCACAGCTCTCCTTTCAGTGCAGGTCTAACCCAATTCTGCTTAGTTTGTAAAGCTTGACAAGATCACTGCTCAAGGTGCTAAGTTGGTAAGGTGCATTCATTTTTCATTTCAAATTCTGCCTCTCAAGCTATCTATAGTCCAGCATTTAGGCAGCACATAAAGCTGTAGCTTGTGAGCTGAACAGAAAAAAAGGATGATAAATGAGTTAATACTGAGTTTGTCACAAGGCAATTTGCTGTATGAATTAAAACACAAATTGGCCCATGGGTTTAGGGTTTAGCAGCCCTGCTACAAAATATGTTAGTGCAGAAATCTGGTGATAGTGTGTTTGATGGTCTATTTTTCTTAAAGTGGGCAACTTGGCTGTCCTCTCCCACTGGCACAAAGTCAAAAGAATAGAGGAGAGCACTGTGTTCATATGAGTGATGCTTTAAAAGGGGAGTGTCATATACATGCATGAAATTAATCTCTGGTCAGGGGACCTGTCTGCTGAGCAGCATCTGTCCATAAAGTATTATGTACTTGTGGTCCCATTTCTTGAGATCTAATGCTTTTTTATGTTTAATGGTGCTCTGAGCTGGCCTTCCCTTCTTTTGGCAGTCACAGTGACCATTGCTGTTAATTAAATTAATACCTGACTCCATGCTAGAGGGGAGGGCCCCATGCCATAAGAACAGTCCATTCCTACAGCTCACAACAGCTCTTATCATGAAAACCTGAGGACAGCCTAGACCTGTAGGAGAAAGGATTTAACATGGAAAAATGCTAAATGCCACCATAACCTCCATTTCTAAAAAAAAATGATGCAGTGCAAACATCTCTAAGAGGGCAGCTCACCTTGAACTCCCTCTCTTGCAGCCTGAAGACATCAGGCCTGGCTTCATGAGGTTTGTGCTCCATCACAGTATCCCTCCATCTCAGACACTGTCTCTGAAGGGCTGCACTTTTCAGCCGCAGTCTGTCTTCACTTGTTGACTAAAGGTTCATTTTATCCTGTGACAGCCTCTGCAAAACTAATAATTTCCTTTTCACCCATGGCAAACTGAATAATAAGGAGAGGAGCACACAGCTGTGTGTGTATTTGGCTAATGCCAACCATAAATGTCCTAAGGAATTCTCATAAATCCCAGTCAAGAAAACTCCATCTCAATGCATGAGAGTTTGTAGTGACATATTCATTCCTCTTTTACATGTCCCATGGGGTCCATGTGCCTGCAGAGCATCCACCAACACTAAAGTCTTTTCACCACAGGGCAGCTGTGGTAAAACATTCCCTAGATCCCTGCTGTAAGCTTGGGAAGACCAGACTGTGGAGGACAGTAATTACCTTTCCACAAACTACACCTTGTTTTTCTGGGAATTGATCATTTTGTTTTGTTTTGTCTTTTTTTTTTTTTTTTTTTTTTAAATTTACCCAGCCATCCTGGGCATACGTGTAAAATAAAATGTTTGTTAAAAATAATATGCAGAACTCCCTCAGTCTCCTGGCTGCCTGTTAGGTTACCAGTCATGGTGCATTTATTTTCCCTAACCTGCCTTAAGATCAGGGAACACTGCCTTTATCTTCGAGAGGGGAAGCTGAAGCAGAGTGGGTAAAGCCTCAATCTTCAAAGGTGTATGGGTGAAATGGGATCCAGAGGAAAGCAGTCATTAAAACTACGAGATTCTTAACTAACTTGAAAGTTTTGGGCCTGTGAGACTTCTCAAAGTCTCTGTGCAAAAGCAGAGACCTGAGCCCAAGATTCTGTGTGCTTAAACAAATACTTTGTAGTGATCCAGACTTGATTATTCATAGGGAAAGGTAAGAAGCTGTTCAAGTGCTAAATATTCTTTTCTCCTCAGTGAGTTTGTGAGGAGATTTGCCCTTGTCAGCTGCAAATGTGAAGAAGATTAAGCCCACAGAATGAGGGTACTCTGTTACATGTCACCCTGAGAAGTTTTCTAAGAAGCAGATCACAGAAAGAGGTTTTCCTGCCTTGAAAGGCAGGTGCCAGCTGTGGTTCTTAGCTCCTGTTGGGGTGTTTCATCTCTGAAAAATTGCCTGAATCTGTCAAAGACCTGAGATCTTAATTTCTGTGGCCCTCCTGGAGACTGAGGAGATGAATTCTCCCACAGGCTCTAATTATGTTAAACTTCATCCTTCCTCTGCTTCTTCTGCTGTGTTGTAGTGATTTGCATTCAGCCTGTTCCCCGTGCTACAGAATGAGTGCCAAAGCAGAGTCCCCCTGGTTCCTGATCTTTGACACTGCTATTTGTTTGCAAATACTCAAAAGCAGAATGACAGTTGTTAGTGTTCCCAGATCCTCTCATTTTGTTACCAACAGTGTAGAGGAAGAGGGGAAGAAGCCTCGGAGTGCTGGGTGTTAGGGAAAGTTGTAAAACAATTAAATTGTTTTAAACAAGATTTCCTGGTTAACAAGAGGGCCACCTGCACAAACCTGATTATCACTAAGCCTTGAATCATATTTTTATTTAAGAGTGGCAAATTGTCATTTGACCACAGTGGTCCTCTTTCATGAGGCATGTAACACTTGGGGCTTGGGGTTCAGAAGAAGAAAGGAAGAAGGTCAAGCACTGTGATCTTCAGCTGAAATCTGTGGGAACTGGTAACAAGATTTATGGGCCTGAAGTTACTGGTGTGTTAAATGTATGAAAATTAAGTTTTTTAGTTCTAATTGGCTATGATTCAATGATCCTGGGTGGAATGACAAGGCAGGAGATTCCTGGAAGTGATCAAATTGTGCTTAGATAAGGCACTTGTAAACAGTAAACAGAAATTATTCTTGCAAGTGTAGAATTGGTTATATGGGCCAGTCCTTTTAGTGTATTTGTTTTGGAAATGTCTTATATAAGGTTATGATACATAAGTAGTGATAAATTATCTTTGCTGGGGTGTTCACATAGAATCACAGGCCAGCTGGAATATAGGAACTGAGCAGAGGAACCCAATCCAGATGAAGATGTCACTGCAAGGATAGTCACAACAGATTCCCACCACCAGTGGCAACAAGAGACTCCATCTGTTTGAGAGATTTGACTCCTCACATGTGCTGTTCTGGGCCAAGATCCCAATAAACTGTTCTCCTCTTCAGCAAACATTGTCCATGAGTGTCTGTGGACAGTGATGCTACAGATATGTTCCAGAAGGATCAATCCATGGACATAACGCACTGGGGTCTCAAAGCTGATGGTGAATTTAACAATATCTCCCTCAACCCCAGTTCCTTATATTTAAAATGGGAGTATTAATATTCTTGAAGTCTGATGAAAACAGGTCCCACCTGAAGTGCATAAGGATAATCATGATGAACTCAGAAAAAAGTCAACAATGAATTCAAACTGTGTAGAGTTTGAAGAAGTCATGACAAAAATGGTGTAGAGCTGCCATTGAACAGGGACATTGAGTTGGAGTTTTGTGCAATGAACGGGGTAGGGGCACAGTGGAAAAACTCATCTGTGATTAAGTCATTAAAGACTTTCAGAGTACCCATGAAGAATTAATAAAAAGGAATGGAAAGTTACATGCTTGTTCCATTTTTGGTATTTTCTTGACTGCTTAATGCTTTGACCGTAAATCTTGCTATTGTGTCACATACATTTCTGGACATTAGTGGTAATAAAAATCAGTTCATTGGGGCCACAAAGCTCATTTACCATATTCTCTTAGAACTTCATGATGGAATAGTTTGTGTCCCATGAGACTGGCTTTATAAGAAGTGGAACATTTCTTTTTCTTTTCATAAAGTTTTACCATGACACATGCAATAACAAACACTGTGCTATAGCAGGATGTGTTTGTGTTTACTCTGCTTGAGATTCCCCATCAGCCCTCACCACTGTTAATAATTCTGTCATCGAAGCTGAGATTTCCATGGGAAGCATATAGGCAAAGTTAAACAGAGTGAAGGACTAAGGAAAAACAAGCAAATTGCATCATGGAAATCTGTGTCCCTGCTGTGTGCTAACAGCATACCAGCATATGGAAGAGTTGCCAAGAAAGGGATTAGGGAACTTCAGAGTTCCTTAGAGAGGAACCAGGGCAGACAGACCTCACTAAAATGTAGATTGGTTTTTCTTGTGGATGCAGATAATTCTTTTCTTTGACCTCATTTTTATCTTCCTTCATTCAGTGTCACTCAGAGTTTCTTGATGTATTTCTGTATTTCTGTCTGAGCTATCTCATGCTTTTAGATTTACTTGGCAACATTTTATCTGACCTGATATCTCTGCAACAGCTATGTTAAAAAAATATCAACAAACCATCAAAAATCCCTTATAAAAACCCAAAATACCAAGTGGTGCTAATGTCAAGTTTGATTTAAGAATCAAGTGGACATACCACCTCAAGCAGGCATAAAGCAGTCCATAGCCTGTAAGTTACTGCTACTGTGAGAAAAAGTAGAAACTTCCCAGATATTAATGAGCATCTTGTAATTGCAGAGTTGAGGACTGACAATGAGATATTTGTAAGTAATGCTGTATTAGTCATGAGTTACAGCTTGCATTTTTTTTTTTTTTACAATTAATCCTGAAAGACAGGAAGGGATGTATTGTCCTTGCTGTGTAACTGTGTTACAGAGGTTCTCTCTTTAAACTCTGCAATGGCATCTGGGCACTTCTTGTCCTGCAGTGTGTGCTTGTGAAACAAGTGACCCTGCTTTCAAAGGCACTTCAGGGAACCAGCAGGAATGTGCATTCCTGCACATGCAACACAGCCACAGCAGAAGTGAAGAACATCTCAGAGAGAGACACTTCTGTGCTTCTGGCTGTTTCCAGCCCTGTTTACCCCAGAGAAGATCACAGAGAAATTAAAGATCAGACATGTTATAAGTGATGTGTCCCTGTACAAGACACCTCTGAGACTGGTGATGTTCTTTGCCCATCAGCAATCACATAATGGGAATGAGCCCTTGCTGGGCAGCAATCTTTATCAGCTGCTGAGTTTAGACCCAGCAACTGGGTGTGTTGCATGTGTGCTCATAATGGCTTCCAGAGATGCCTGGCTAGAAGTAGGTTCATCTTTTAAAGTTTCATATTGTTGGTTTGATGGAGGGAGTTTTCTCCTTCTTCATTCATGCTGAAATGCCAGCCAACATAAAGTACCTGCTCCTCAGTTCTTTCCCCTGCAAACATGCAAAAGAATGGTTTGGGTTGGAAGGGACTTTAAAGATCATCCAATTCCAACCTCCTTGCCATGGCAGGGACACCTTCCACTGGACCACACTGATCAAATCTCATCCAGCCTGGCCTTGAACACTTCCAGGGATGGGGCATCCACAGCTTCCCTGGGCAACCTGTTCTAGTGCCTCACCACACTCACAGGAAAGAATTTCTTCCTAGCATCTTATCTAAACCTATTCTCTTTGGATTTGAAGCCATTGCCCCTTGTCCTGTCATGCCCTCGCAAAGAATCCCCCTCTTGCTTTCTTTTCTGATTAAACTGGTTTTCTCTGATCTGAACTAGGTTGGCTTGTTAGGACAAGTGCCAAGGATCAGGCGGGCTGTGCCCTGTGTGACAAGGGAAAGACCAGGTAGCTACAGACTTTCAGCCCCCCTTTTCAGGCTGGCTCCTGATGAGTGCAGGGACAGGAACAAAGCAGAGGAGATCAGGCTCTCTGACATTGCATGTTCCCATCAACCTTTATCTGAAGCCTGCCAGTTATAGCCAGGAGTCAGAATAAGCTTCCTAGCTGGAACTGTGCATTTTAATTAGCTGCTGTGCACTTGGTGGCTGAGCAGTGACATAAAGCAGCTTTTTTTTGCTGGATTTTAAAAAGCTTTAAAATATACTTTACAGGGAGGATTTTCTCATTTTGTTAATTTTCTTTGGGCAGGTGCACACTCTCTTTAGGTAAATATTTCTTACAACAGGAATGTTAAGTTTTGTATGTGCCAGATCTTGAGTTACTGCACACCAATACCGTGCTGCTGAAGCCAGGAGTTTTTCTGATTTATTTCAGCAGCAGATACAATTTACTCAGGAAAACAGGGGGAAAAAATAAAACAAAAGAAAGAACAAGGAAAGAAAAAGCAAAGGACAAATTCTGGCAGTTTGTTGTTTTAATTAACTTCATTTTTCAACCCCCAGAACATTATTTTGGCCCCATTTGCACTGCTGTAGCTGGAATGTGATAGCTTACAGGCAGTCGTTGGAAAATCTTTGGCTAAGCTTGGTGAAGCTGATGGAAAGGTTTGCTTCATTTTTGTGAGTCTGAGAGTAGACACAGCATCAGTGGATGTTTTCAAAGAAATACAGACCCTTATCAATTTTTTCCCTCCTGCTGTGCAGGGGAGATGTCTTAGGGCTGTTGTTGCCTTTGTTCCATCACAATGCTTCTCTGCCAGCCTCACTGCTGTCAGAGGCTTCTTGCAGGGGAGGATTCCAGCTCCGGAAAGTGATTCTCATTTCTTTTATTTTTAGCATCAAGATGTCTTTTATTCTGGCTGAAGGACAAAATCCCTTTTCACAGAGTCTGCTTGAACAGCAGAAATGAGTGGCTATTAAAAGAAGGCTTACTGTAAAATAGGATAATAACCTAGTTATTTTGCATTTCTAAGTCATTCTTGAATTGATATTTCCTTCCCTACAATGTACACCAATTAAAAGCCACTGAGCAGTAAAAAAAAAAGCAGTCTATGCAATAATCTGACAGAGAATCATGAGCTGTGAAATGAAAGAATTATTTTGCTGCAATAATGTAAGAAACCATAGCAAATTCTTACAAAGCAGACTTTGTCCCAGACTATTGCTACAAATGTCTTTTAAGTCTTGTAAATGTCTTGTATATTATAATGCCTTTTATGTACAAATAAACATAGGTGACACATTAGGTTTCAAGGACAGCTTTCCTCCTGTCTCCTCAGTGCTCCTTGAATGTCCTTCATACCTCTGCTTGTGCACAGGTACAAGGGCTGTGCAAGGCTCTCTTAATCCTGATGCATTAGATCAGACAATACAAAAATATTCCACCAAAAACGGGGGATGTTTTTTGGAGGGTAAAGCATTGACTACGAATGAGTGTAGCAGGATATTCTCTATTAATTGCTAATAGTTAAGAATGATGCATTTCAGTGCCCCTGAGGTTAATGGGAAGTTTGGGGCAGCCCTCGGTCAAGCTGTTTAGCAAATATCATCAAATCCCAGCCGCAACTGCACTGCAGATTTGGATGCAAGAATGGAAGAGGACAGATGAAGCTTGTAAACAGACAAGGCTCTCATTATGCTAACTTGATTGTAGCTAATTAAAAAGGGATATTAGCTGATTGGATTACAGAGGATGGAGCAGAATGACCCTTTGTTCGTGCCTGTGCTTGCATCAGTAGGATTCTCTGTTCTGTCCAAGAGCATGTCTGCATTATCCTCATGCTCGTTTCTTCTCGCCTGCTTTCAGGGACAGATGCTCCCGCACAGTCTGCTCTCAGAGCAGCATGCCAAGCTCCCCCAAAGCTGCTGTGCCAGGCTAGCTGGTGCTCTTGTTGCTGTGCTGTCAGGCCGTGGCAGGGAGAAGCTGCCTCAGCGCTGTTTTGCTCTCTGGCTGTCTCCGTGGGTGTGCAGAGCTGCCTGCTCTGATCCGAGCTTGGAACAGAGAATCAGGAAACCACATCCAGCACCTTTCAACACCATGCCAAGCAGGGCCCTTATTTCTTCCATGTTGTTTGACATCCTCAGTTTCCATAACAGAATCTTTTGCCACATCCCTGGCAGCGTTCAAGGCCAGGATGAGGCTTTCATCAAGCTGGTCTAGTGGAAGGTGTCCCTGCCCATGGCAGGGGTTTGGAACTGGGTGATTTTTAAGGTCCCTTCCAACCCAAACCTGCTGTGATTCTATGAAGTTTCTTGTGCAAACTTTATAGAATAATTAGACGGAACTATTGTCACCCACTAGATGTGAGACATTACAGACACTTACTGTCATCCAGATTAGAAAAGCAGCAGTAACAGAATATGGATTTTGGATCTAAATATGACAAAAGCTAAAACAAAGCCTGACATTCCTGTTTTAGTTCTTCATACAAAATAACAGGATACCATTGCATAATCTTTTTAGTTTTTGACCTGTGAAAACACAGGTCTTAGAAATGCAGTCTTGGCTGTGTGCTAATTCTTTTGCCTTTTGGAGTGCTGAGGTTGCTGTGATTTGCCATGGTTGTCTCCTGTTTTAAATTCAGAGCAGAATGGCAGACAGACAGAACTGCTAGAGCAGGCAGCAATGTTAAGAAGCCTGAAGAGATGCTTGCATATATACTTGGGAAAGGAGAGAGGGATGTGAAGTCTTTCTGCAAAGACATGAGCCAGGCAAGGCTATTCCAGATTTTCTAGCTGTCCATGCCCCTCTCATTCTGTTAAGAAGGCAGACATAGAATCACAGTATTGACACTAGAAACTGCTCAGTTCATTGATCACTTGAAAATAGGGTGACCACCAGAATTACAAAGAAAAGAGGAATGATAATGAAAAAAACTTGGCACCCCTACTGATGATCCAGCATTTCTTGGAGTTGGAACCACACTATGGCTGATTCACTGTGCACTGTACAATTGTTTGTTAAAAGCATTATTTTTACCCCATTTGGTGTTTCTGTCTGTTAAAGTCACAGAACATCAGTTTAGATCTCATCTCCCCCATCTTTAGCCCTGTTGATGGGTAGGTCCCCAATGTGCACAGCTCATTTAGGCCCATGGAATAAGCATGGAGAAAGGCCAATGCTTTTAGAGGGCTGTGATCTCAGGACAGGTGTCCAACACAGTTGAACATATTCTCTTCTGGAGATGCCTTTCTCCATAAGCTGTAATTAATTGTGTACAAGGAGACTGTTAGATATCCAGGGTAAACTTGCCTGACAAAATATGTAGGTATTTATGATCTGCTTTGCAGATTTAATTGAGGCTTTTGTTATAGTCAAGGCAAGTAGAGTCTGACAATCATCTGAGGTCTTCTTGAAATCATCTCAGCTTGTATGAAGATTATTCCTATAACTCAGAATTTGTATGAATAATAATTTACTGAATCTCATCCTAAATTCCAACAGGCACCTAACACCCTGGTTAAGTGCCTGTTGACTACAAGGAAGCTTTTGGTGACTTGCTCAGATACAGGCATTCCCAGTTATAGGTCTTATTGTGAAATAAGAAAAATGCTATCTCACAATTGATCTGAAGTTTATACCAAGAAAAGTGTTGATCACTCAGTAGTGAAAAAGTTTCGATTGCCATTTTCCCATTGAGATAGAGTGGTTGTCATAGTGCATGCAAACATCAAGACTGGAGAACAGAAACCCATGATTTTTATATTTTTAGATCACAAATATAGTATTGATTACCCCTTGATTTTGAGGTTAGTGGTTATCTAATTTTGCCTAGGAAGTTTGATTTCATTCAGGGGTCTGGAGGTGCAGAGAGAAAAAAATAATCCATTTTAATAACAAAGGATCAGGAGCTGGTCCTGAAAGAAAACCTTTGATATGGCAAGGATTCAAGTGTGATCCAGGAGCTGTTAAGGGAATCTCAGTCAGATTCCAGAGATGCTGCTGGCATTGTGGTTAGAAATGAAAGGTGCTGACATTATTCCTCTGAATCCTGGAAGATTAGATTGGTAACAGCATACCCTGATATGACAAAGTAGGGCAGACACAGCAGGGAGCAGGACTACTGAACAGCAGATTTTTGGCTGCCCTAGGACAGGTGAACAGCAGCAGATTTTGTAGTCAGAAAATAGGGCGCTCTTCCTGTGGGGGGCTTTGTGACCCAGTAACACCCACCGTGTTTGAGAGGGAATCCGGCCACTGATATCAATCCAAACAGCAGTGGAGGCAAGGGAGGCCATGGAAATCTGTTTTGAAAGATGGAGATTTATTTTAAAAGTGGTTTGGTTTTAGTTTTTTTTTTTCTTTATTACTTTTTTATTTGCAGGGCTTTGAAGAAATATTTAAGCTTTCTTTTTTGTGTGGATTGGTGCTTATTTCAGCTTGAAAATACTGTTGCAAATCCTATGAAGGCAAACTCATTGCTTTGTTGCCTGGATAGTTTTTTGTCTCATCTGCAAGGTCTAAATGAGAATTCTTTCACAAATATCTGTCTCTCTTCAGTGAGAAAGTAAAGATAATGATAAAAGGATTAATATACAAAACCTTGATGCATGGTTCCCTACTCTGCTTAAGTTCTGAGTATTGTCAATAATGCTGCTTTGGTTTCTCCCAGGTCCTTTTTAAGTTTGCTGTTGTTTAGAGTTTTTGCAGTCTGTCTAAACGTACATGGGGTTCATGTCCTTGGTTGTGAAATGGGGAGAATTCAACATCTAAAAGCATTTCAGTAAAGCAGTTTAAATTCAGTAAATGTGTTGATTTTATATTTTAAAGTTCAACTGAAGGTGAGGACCTTGGGAGGATTGCTTTGGAAAGGTAAAGTAGTCTAGCATGAGCACCTGACACATCTAAATTATATATTTTACTCTTGAATGCTGTAATTGGAAGAAGTTTGGATAAGAGTGGATTTTGCTATGTGAGTGTACACAAGATGACCCTTTAAAGACCTTTGCCATCCTATTTTCTGTGATTCTTTCTATAGAATGAATTGGAAAGTATGTAAAGAATTTGACTGAAAAGTTTCAAAAACACCCAAACTTTCTGAAAGTCATTTTCTTGACCTTTATGTCCCTAGACATATAAACTTGGACCACACTGAAAAACAGATTCACCTGAATATGGGATTAAGATAGAATGAATATAGAACAGTTTAGCTACTTAAATTCCAATGCCTGTTTTCCACAACTATAAAAGTCATTATCCTATGCTGTAGGATACACTATCCTTCTAAAACTTGAACATAAAAATTTCTACAACTCCCTGAGAAGTAAGAAGTAATATTGGGTGCAATAATTTCATAACATTTATCATGAGAATAAACTCTTGGTTTAGGTTATTTTTTTGGTGGGGTTTATTTGACTGTTGTTTTCTTTGGTGACTTTTTTTCCTTAGTTGAAATAGGTGAGATGAGTTGGTACAATTTATTTTATCCTCCTGTTAATGATAACCAGCCTGTCCACCTTTACCTACATCTTATCCAAACCCTGAGGTTTATAGATTTTGAGAAATGGTCCTTGTATTGTTCTGGAAGTGAAGTTATTGTCAAACCATACTGAGAGGCCGGATATTTGATGGCTCTAAGAATTCTGTCTTTAGAAAGTGCCAGAACCATTTTACCATTTTAAATTTTTTTTTCTTTCTTGGTTTGTTTTTGTTTTTGTTTTTGTTTTTGTTTTTTTTTTTTTGTGATTGACAATTTCAGGAAGAACTACAGCTTTCCACCTTCCTTGCAGACATTATCTCACGAGGCATCAGTTGCTGTGTTTTATTTAACTTTCTGTGAGTTATGTGCCATGCTTCCAGTGGCAGCAGAATCATGCCCCCAGATGTCTGTAGCTATGAATCAAACATAGCTCCTCCACATTAATGGATTATTGACTAAGAGAGCCTGGAGTTGCTGTATGATTCATTTTGCCATTCTTGTGAATGCTGAGCTTCAGTGTGTCATTTGACCTACATACTAACCTGGGAAGTTGCTCTACAAAAGACATTCAAAGTCAGATTTTGCCTAGTTTATGTTAACATAATTCCCTAGAGATTTTTATCAGGCAGTTGATTAATTTATTACTAGAACACATTACAGGCAGCACTGAGATCATTCTTTTAATTTACTTCTTGTGACCCATTCTGCCCTCCTATTTCAGTAATTTTTTTTTTCTCTGTCTCTGGTTAGTAGTTTCAACTTAGATTCATAGGATCTGCATTTGAAAAATACATATTGGGTCATCTAGGACAACTTTTTTCATTACTAAAGCTGCTGTGTAGGTAACACATGGGGGCCTCATTGTAGGCATTTCTGTAGCAAGGATGTGTCAGAATGTTTGGCAGTGAATTCACATCACAGGACAGAGTTAACCAGACTGTTTTCTATCTCCTGCTCTTTGCTGCTTTGTGCCTCTGTCTTGAATCAGAATGAAAATTCATCTGAGCCTCTGATTTGACCCATATTACTTTTCTGAACTACGTTGTAGTGGATTTGAACACAAATCACACAATAAGTGTCTGTAGAAATAAAAGAAGAACCCAGGGATCTGGGAGAATACAGTATTTTGTGAGTCATTAGATCTGGCTTTTCTGAGTGATTCAGGCACATTTCTTGTCTGCCACATTTTGAGTCTGAGTTTCACAGAGTGAACTTGTCTCTCAATAAAGGAAGCAGTGATATTCAGCCTCATGCTTTACTACCAAAAATACCCTTCAAAACAGCTAAATTCTAATCACAAATATCTTTATTCCTGGTGAAGGAGAACTAGGCAGAAAGGTCACAATTTGACTTTCAGATCTCCAATTACATCTGAAAGGCTGGCATTTGGTGCATGTGTGTGAGGATCATTTCACTTGCAAATCGAGCATATTTATTGACGGATTCTCCTTATGTCTGCCTCTTCCATGCATCTCCTTGTCCATCTCATTCAGACATTCTCAGAATAACGATTACTTTTCTGGATTGGAGGGGTGAAAAAGTGTTACCAAAGGCCAGTTCCAGTGCTGTCATGTCATCCAGCCACTTAATTGAAGATATCAAGCTCAGTCTGAAAATATTTTAAATATTTCACTCTCTCTCACAAGTGCAAAATGAATGTTAGTTATGGAAGTACCTGATATTTAATATCCTTTTCTATATGCTGTTATTCCCCCTAGCTTCTATCAGTGTTGGTTTATGGCTTGAACGCTTCATCTTGCTCTCTACTATTTATTTTCCTGATTAATTAAAAAACCCTAATTTAGCAAAACTGACCAAATTTTTACCTAGTACTCTCTTCTTAGATGAGCCTCCATTCTCTTCTCCATGCCTTTGGTCTGTGACTCACTTTAGCATGGACTGCTTTCTCTTGAACACCAGTGACCCCAGCTAGACATAATATTTCAGATGCAGCTATACCAGTTACACACCAGTTTGCAACCACAACAAAAATTGAGAATTAGTACCTAGCATAATATATTGAAACAGCTAGAGCAAGACTCCATCCTTATAAGGGAAGAAAATAAACAGATAGAAACCCTTTTTTTTTGAGACTCAGGGAAATTTTAGTAATCTGAGGTGTACAGTCTCTCACCAGTGCATGAATAGAATTAAACAGTAATACTGATGTGCCTTGGCACTCCCATCTTCAGTAACCATTATCTACTTGTTTCTCACTGCATACATGAAAAGTAAAGAAAGTTGCTATCTTAACAGAGACACCCTAATTATAACATCTATGAAATAATTTGGCTATTTAAAATAGAAATATTTCAGAAAAATGTGCAGTGACAGAACATAAAAGAAAATTATATGCTAAAAATCATATATCTCAAAATAAGAATGGTGAACTCCTTCCCTGAATTTTTAATTATTTTCTTAAACATTACTAAATTAATAAATTATTAAAAAAATTAATAAAAAATGCCCCTGGACTATTGTGAAAAACTACAGTTTTTCATAAGAATCATAGTATTTCTCCTTAGCATTGGTGAAATGCTTCAATATTGAAGGAATATTGATGTAGTATGGGGAAGTATGACCCCATGATATCAACTTGAACCCAGTGCACCCTTTGACTCACCAGCTCTATGCCTTAAGACAGGCAGGACTTTCAGCCATCCTGGGCCTGACTGTGGGTCCCTCCATCCTTTTAACACTGGTATGGATTTATTGATCAACTGGCAGGAGAGACCAGCCTTGCTGGAGATGGAGATCTTAATGTCTCATGGCTACAGTTACTTGGGAAAGCTTAGGAGCAGCTTCCAAACCCAAACCATGTTTGTTTCTTGTTTCAGAAGATCCAGATCACCTCACTAACCTTGGGTCTGAGGGTTCTTGGGAAGGACAAGTTCCTGTGAGATTAATTAAACAAAAAAATATCTAAAAGTCAATCCCTGGCCTCAGCTTGGGTTTGAGCTATTATCTGGATCTAAGGGTCTTCACTCGTTATTAAGGTATGCAGACTGTTCCCTATGATGATTGTCTCAGAACAGCAAGAAACAAGGAGGAATCCAAAGCTCGCTGAGTCAAACAGGTTTTGCCAGTGGATTTTTTCAGGGATAGAACCATGGTGTCTTAAATTAGATACCAAACAAGTCTGACTCAAGTTGATCCTCAAGACTACAGCCAGATTGTAAACCGTTTGCTTCCTGATGGGAACAGATCCTTCTGAAGAGGTTTCAGTGTGCTCTTCTTATCTCTTTTCAACTCCCTATTATAATTCCTAGATCAGGTAGGATTTCTGTATGTATTCCAAATTTTCAGAGAGAAAATTATACCACAGGGTTCAGATGGTTTCCTAGGCTATGGAGGAAGATAGAAGTGAATCCTTCTGTAGAGGTCTAGACTTAGCATCACCCAAAGTAATTAAAGATTGATTCAGATTGATACCAGAGATTGTTCAAATGTCAGCAAGAGCTAAAGACACATCATCTATATCCAAATAGAGGGTCTGTGGATGCCAGTCAAGGACAGTGCTGAGACCCTGTTTTGTAAACAAGTTTAGAGCTGTAAATTAAAGAGCAGCAGATTAAATTGGTGTATTGGGATAGGCCTAACTAACAAAGAATAAAATGAGTCAATGAGACCTACAAAATTTTTTTCACAGCATCATGGAATCATAGAATACTTTGGGTTGGAAGGAGCCTTTTAGATCACATAGTTCCAACCCCCCCACCATGGCCAGGGATGCCACCCATGAGATCAGGTTGCCCAGGGCCCTATCCAACCTGGCCTTCAACACTTCTTGGGATGGGACATTCACAGCATTCCTGGGCAACCTGTTCCAGTGCCTCACCTAACAAGGTTTTTTGGGCTAATTTGTTTGACATTATATGAGTGATAACTGAAGAAGAGGTGGAAAAGATCAGAGTCATTCCTTCTGTCTGCTGAACTACCAAAATAGCAAAAATAACTGATGATACTGAACTTTCGTATATTCACTTTGAGAGATGACTGGGCAAATTGGATGTGAAGAAATGTGTTTAGCTTTTTGTCCTTCTTTGTCAATTGGCTTTTGCTAAAGCTTGAATGGCTCAAGGTTATACAATCTCCATCTTATCTTTTTTTTCCTTTCTACACTTACTTTTTCCCATTTTTTCTTGCCTTGTGCTTAAAAATGGATCATGTTCAGAGAACATTTGGCTGTGAACTCATCACCAAAAAGGCAGCTAAATAGCAATGTTCTAAAGAGCACCACAATGACATAAGTTTGCCAGGTCTCCAGGTGGCCTGAAAGTATGTTGTGTCTGTCTGTCTCCTACAGTGAGCATGTTTACAAGAGTTAGCACCAGAATCAGAAATGGCAGGTTTTATCCTTGCTGTTCTTTTCTCTCTTCTATGTGCATCCTGTTGTTACTCTGTCCAAGGAAACTGCTTACAACTCAAATAAGAGCAACAGAGATAATTCTTATCTTGTCTTATTTTTAGTTCCCTAAAGGCAGTTGCATTTGAGGCCAGCTAGAAAGGGTCTTTCTAGCTATTACCGGCAGGAGAAAAAATGAGGGATGCTGTTTTTCCAAAGAAGAAATTTCAAAATCTGGCAATATTTTACTATTAAATATTTGCACTGCTTTCCCTCTCCCCTTCATTCTGTCCTTCCTCATTTTCCTGAGGGCCAGCATTGCTCTGAACCAAACTATCAGTCCTGTAAATTTTAGTAATCTGGTGATTTTAATCTGTTATGAATGCACTATGGAATTAAAGAGTAATGCTGATGTGCCTTGGCACTTCCATATTCAGTCTTCCCAAACCTGAGATTGTCTTTCTTCAATCACCAGATTTCACAAGGAAACAAGCTGCAGGCAGAATCTAACCACATGAATAAAAAAGAATGATTCACAATGTGAAATCTGCTGCTGACTTTGAAGTAACAAGATTTCAGACTCCCTGAGCCATTCCCCTGCTTTTTGAACTGATGGAGATGTTCATACTTGTGCCTAATGCATCATTGCCCAAGGCTGGCATGTCCCAGTCAGACTCTATACAAGGGTGTCTCTGTCTCCCAGTTTCTGAGGTGAAAGCATCATTTTAGATGGAAAAAACTTGTTCCACTGCCTCTAAAGTCAGAAAGGTTAAAGCAACGTGTTTTCTGTTCTGGGTTAGCCAGAACAGGCTCTTCTCTCCTGTGGCAAGTCTGAATTTCAAAAACCTGACCCAGTGCCACAGGAAAGAAAGAAAAGTCTGCCACTGGCTACACTGCACTTTTCATCAGGGTCTGAGTGGGTCAGATGTAAACGGTGTGTGACACCACAAACATCCACAGCCCCTCTGGCTGATGTCCTTTGGGAAGATCAAAATCAACAGCCATAAAACACAAACCCAGGAAGGGGCACAAATATGTCTAAATGTGAAGTGATTTCCTGGTGTTGTTTTTACCTTGTAGCTTTACCTAGTACATAAATCCGAGGCACAGCATGCTGGGCTGTTCCTGAGCAGTGAATTATGGTGGTTCTTGAGGAGGACTGTGGGACAGATGTACCTGTCTGACTGCTCTCCTGCGACTCCACGTGGGAACAAAAACCTGATCTGACATCAGAGCTAAGGATGGAGAATTTCCCCTGGTTAAGCTAGAAAGAATCTCTTTTCTGTTGCAAGAATCTCTTTTCTGTTGCTTACTCTTATCTTTTTATTACATGTTTTACATGGTTGTTGTCTTCAGCATTTTTTGCAGGTGTATGTTGGGAACCTGATCCTCTGACATGAATAAGCCTTTAGTAAATTGACTTAAAACTATCATATTGACTCTGCCATTCTCACTGCTATTTTGAAGTCTTGAATATAGTCCCTCATCTCATTAGCTGTCTGTGGCCATGTGATGTTTCCTTTGCCTTTATGAAATCCAAGTACAATATAAAACTCTTGTTCACTATTTGCTCACATGCTCTGAGCCAGTATCCTGGTATCTTATTACCTACTACATGGAGAACCTGCTTGGCAACATCAGCCTGACCAAAGCTTGTCTGTATTTGTGTTTCTGCCAGTTGACCTCCAATGAAATTGCTGTTATTTTGGATTCACTCAGTGCATCAGCACTATTTACAGCAAGAGGAATTTTCAGAAAGAAGCTGTAGGTCTGAGAAATGTCCCTTCAGAGAACAGGAGATCTCCCTCTCTTTTGCACACAAATTTCTTATCTCACCTCAAGCACTAGTGATAATGCTCATATTTTCACTTACAGTATTGCAAGTGTGCAGAAGGCCAGAGAATCTTGAATATGCAAAAAATATTCTACTGTTCTAGCAAGTTTTATCACAGAACAATGGAGAAATAACTTGCTCTACTTTACTGATACACAGAATGAAGTTTTCAAATACTGATGTGTCAGCACTTGAAAAACTTAAAAAAATTTAAAAAATAATGTTGCTGGACATCTGTTCTGAAATGGAAATATAAGAGAGCATTTCAGAGTCTTCTACTGTATTCACTTGCACATCCCGTGGGCTTTTTTGTGATTATATCCACATGCAGACTTATCTATGATGCAGGAAATACAAAAATATGTAGACATATTGAAAGCTTATGGTAAGTAGAAATGTGTTTAAATCTTATCCTAGACATTAAGTCTGGAGAAACTTACCCTCAATAGCTTAAGCTGGAATAAGTAATAATATCTGAACTAAAAAACTAAACAGGGGTATGGCATGGGTGCAAGAACTGTCCAGACTGTGCAGCGTCACTTTGCTCTTTGGCACAGTTGTGACCAGGGCAGGTTCCTCAAAGACCACACCTTCAGGAACAGTACAGGCAAGCATGATTCCTAGTAAGGAGTGGGGATGAGGCCAGCCTGTGGCAGGGGGAGAGAGAAGTGACCATATGGGGCATAGAATCCCAGAATCCCAGAATGGGTGCGGTTGGAAGGAACCGCAGTGGGTCACCTTGTCCAATCCAGAGTACACGGGACAGTATTTTGTCCAGATATTTCTGGAATATCTCCAGTGAGGGAGCCACTCCAGACCCTCTCTGAGAAGCCTGTAGTGCAGTGCTGTAACCATGCAATGCTGTGCCAAGGTCCCATTAGCAAGAGATGCCTCTGCCCCAATTAAGGTGCAAACAAGAACATATGCTAAAGACAAAAATACAGATTTTATTTAACTATGAATGTGAGGTAAAGAGATAGAAAAAGATAGAGAAGATGAGAGAACAGAACAGAGAGATCAAGAAGAATATTGTCACCATCCATGGATCCAGCAGTATCCCATTGGTCCTTCTTCACCCTGGTCTTCCTAGTGGTGGGGGTCCCAGAGTCATTCTTCTGAGGCTAACACCTTTATACAGTTCAGGTTATGGGTGTTGTGGGGGTGGTTGTAGAAGCTGTTCCCATAACTTGGGGTGATATGTGTAGGAGCAGTGGCTTCCTTTCCCACAAATTGCTACACTGGGAATTTCCATCTGGATGCATTAACCAGGAATCACTCACCAGATCTTGGCCTCCCCAGGACCGAAATTTGTGCCTCACTGTCAGAAATTCCTCCCTTCTGTGCCTATCTCGAGTTCCTGCTGTGGTGGCTGATCTTATGGCAAGTTTCTTCTGTGGCTTTGATGGTGTTTGAGACAGTCAAGTGTGCTCTTTAAGTCCTTACATGAGGGGCACTTAATGAGTCCTGGACTTTTTGTAGATTTGTATAGATGTAGCTAGTGGATTCTCAGAACTGTCTGGAGAAAACAGATGTCTAATGGCAGCAGCGTCTCTGAACTTCTACTAATGAAAACCCTGAGAGACTATCAAAAAGACAAACTGAAGAAGCAACCAAAGCACAGAGAGGAACTGCTAAGTGGCCCCTGCTGAGCTGAAAACATAAATTAATGCCTCCTTCGTCACTGAGGGACTTTGCTCTGTGACTGGCAGATAGAAGAAGACTTCCAAACCTCACAAAATCGTTGGTTTTATTCCCTTGAAGAGCAAGGAATTATTGTTTTTTTAATCCATTCTTATGGGCCATATCTTATTTCAGAGCAGCTTTACAACCTCCTGCTGGAGTTAAGAGAGGGTGAAGTGACTTCAAGCTCAGTGCCCAAACTGAGGAGCCAGGAGGCTCAGCCAGTGCCACAGAAAGGACTGGATGAGGATGGGAGCTAGAGGTCATGGTACTCTGCACTGGAAACTTGTCAGAGTGCTTCAGAAGTCTTGCTCTACCAGTGGGCAGGGTAGATGTAAGAGGCGTCAAAAATGTTGCAGTGATTTAGGGTTGGGCCAGTGACTGAGGGTTGGACTCTGCTTGAATCCCTTGAAGAGCTGTTGAATGGAGTCTGGAACCTGAAAGCACCAGAAAAACAAAACAGGGTGTCAAGGAACACCCCTAGCCAAAAAGAAGAGTGATCAGCATTTCCTAATTAATTTTGCCCTGTTCTTCCCTCTCAGAGACTCCAAAGAGCATGAGAGAAGGCAAGAAGCTTAAACTTTGGGTTTCCACCTACTGTCAGGGTAAGGAAGTGGAGCCCAGCTGGGGGTTGCTGTTTGTGAGGTGCTGCTCTGAAGCAGGCTTGGTGCACTGCTCACAAGGGTGTTTTATCTTGGGTGTGCTGCTCTCAGAGATAAAAAACATTATTCTCCCCTCAGCTAGACATTATAAGGAGCATTAGTCTTACTGTTTCCTTATATTGTCTCTTTGTTTTCCATCTTGATATTAACAGCTCTGATATGCTCAAGGAAAGCAAATGCTCCTGCTTTAGAGCCCTTGTCTTAGGGGAGGGTGCTGTGTGCCCATTGACCGTGTGGTCTGAGCCAGGTTTCTCTTTGGACAGCAGCCTGGTTGTCTGTCTGAGCCAAGGGCCAGGCTCCTCTCTGAGAGCTGAGATGTCACACACCATGTGCACAGAGAGGCTGAACCAGCCTGGAGAGAAACCTTGTCCAGCCAGAACTGAACAGCACACCTTGAAGATAAGGAAACCAAACAAAACGAAGAACACACATCAAACATCTTTCTTGACTTGCCTTCCTTCCTCAGTTCAGGCTATTCTGGACACATGTGGACATTACAGATCTGAGAAGTAACCACATTTCTAAATCTGGACAGTTTTAGGATGTTTTTCTGTCCAAGCTTTATTGCATTTGGTGAAGACAGTAGCACACTGGTTCTTGGTTTAGGACTTGATTTGCTTTTCTAGTACATAGGCATTAAATTTTAGCCCTCATTAGATCCCTCAGGAACTTATTCTCTTCCTATTTATTCAAAACACACAAATCACAAGCACTTTTCCAGCACAAATGTAACTCGTTCTAAATCCCTGCTAATTCAACAAGACACCAGTTTTACTAATTGCCACCTTGATTAATCAAAGTGGAAGTAATTTAAGATGCCATCTGCTTCCAAATAGACAGGTCATTTAAATCTGTTTGTTAACTGAGTTTGAAATACAAAATTTGGCCAATGTCCCTCTATTGACCAAGCTCATATTGTATATTATCATTTTGCCTTCCTGATTACCTCTTCAGTAGGATCATATGGTTGTGTTCATGACTTCAGCAATGATGGGGACTGTTGCCTTAGGCCTGTCATTCTTTCTAGAGAACCCAGCAAAGTGAAATTATTATTCTGCTGCCTATCAGTGTAAGCTTTTAAAATACTCCAATTTCTTTAGTCCCAAGTTCAGCTCCAATGTGTTTAGATCTTAAAAAAAAGCCCACCCCAAAAAAACCCAGCTCAGTTGGGGAGATGAGAAGATTTGTCACAATCACATTGGTCATATACCCACAGATACACTTAGTGATGGGAACAGCAATTTAGAAGTTTTTGAAATTCATCTGTCCTGCAACTCAGGTCTGAAAATGCAGTCAGTCCCTGGGAATGCTGGTACGGCTCAACACCATTGATTGGTGACACAATCTGCCTGCTCCAAAGGGACTGTAGGCACATCACTATGCCAGGATGGATCTGTTCTTATTGATGGGGCTAGTGGCACACTGCTTCCTTATAAAAGTTTTAAATGAAGGGTCAAATCAGGCCATAAGCAATCTGATCCACAGCCCCCCAGCTGGTCAGACTTCTACCAGTGTTTATGGGGTTTTGGGGTTTCACCAGAGGCTGCTGTTTGAAAGAAACAAGTGCTTCAGTAGTTTCTCCAGTATGCACTGTGAGAGCTTCAGGGTAGAAGCTGCATTTTGACAGCAAAATTCTTCTATTGAAGTATCTTTTATGTACTTTGATCACAGTGCTCAAAGGATACGTTGGCTTTGGTCTTATCTCTTTCTCTCTTCCACACAGGCATTAAGTGGAGGATTTAAAGCAGTCACTAGTGTCTGTTTAACAGGAATATTTTCTGAACTGACTTTTACAGGATTTTAAAAATTATTATTAAACACTAGGAATATCATATTTGACAGGTCAACAGATTATTGGGTTTTGGCTTAAATATCAAAAGCCACAATTCCTGGCACATTTCAGCACACTGAGGAAATGCTTGAAATTCACAGCAAATAAAATATTTAAAAGCTGATTACCTAATCTTCTGTAGGGAGACTGATGGGGAGGCATGCTACAACTTGGCACCATGTTTAGCTGAATTTTAGCTTCTTACTTACTGATCCACTGTTACAAAATGTATGTGGGAATAATGTCTAATATCTTGGAGACTTCAGCAAATGTGAGGGTATCTCAGACCTCTCTGGCTCTCTGTCCTCCTGGTTCTGTTGGAAGGGACCTTAAAGACCACATAGTGGCATTTCCATTTCCATTTTCATAGGAATGTGTTGTGATGAGGAAAAGGCACAAAGATTACTCCACCTATCTCACCTTCCCAGGAATAGTCCAACAGACCACTGCTGTGACAGACTCCTGTTAAAAGAACATGAGAGACAACTCACAAAACAATGAGAGAAATGGGATGAGACCCTGCTAGTTTCAGATGTACAAGATCCACTGACTTCCACAAGCCTGGAACAATTTAATTCAGCTGAGGAGTTACCTTAACATTAGATATTAACAGTGACAGTCTCTTGAAGCCTGTTCCACTGATCTTTGTGGGAAGTTTGCCATTGCCTCTGGTCCTTGGCTGCTAGACTGGAGTTTAGGCACATTGGCCAAGATTCACAAAGCACCATTGCTCTGGTCTCCTGTGAATTTCAATGGGATTCAGTCAGTGAAATTATTTTATGAAGCTGGACCTTCATTCCAAGAAATTTGAAAATATGAAGAAGCTTATTTAGCACACACTCAGAGACTGTGGGTCATTCTCTTTGTTTGTTGAAGCCAATAATTTTCACACAGCTAATGCACAAATTAATGGGATTAATGGACACATACCTTCCTGGTATCAGGGGTCTTTAGATACCATTGCTGACTCTCCTGTTGAAAGTACAGGACTTGGCTTTTGGCATAAAATATAGGTCAAATCTCAGAAGCAGAAGGTCAGAGCAAGGCCAGGTGACAGGTGAAGTGCCATCCTGGCAGGAGACCTAGTCATAAACTCCAACACCACATGTACTTCTGGAAGCTGTTTTTTTGTGGGTTTCCCTTTCTTTCTGAATTTCTGGCAAATCACTTAGGTGAACTGATCAGCAGAGTGGGGCTGAAACCCAGGACTTGTCAAATTCCTACACAGCATCATTAGTTACCCTTATGCTCCCAAGGCTGGTGTCTTTCAATGGGTGCTGCTTGCCTTGTCATGGGAGAGAAGGGACTCTGTGATTGACATATTTCTCAGACACTCCTTCCTATTGAGTTTGATATTTTTTGCTGATGTATGACACATACAGAAGGTTTCTCTGTGCAGTTGTGCTCACTGTGGAGTGGAGCAAGACCAGTACACAGCAGGGTGATATCTTAAGGGATGCATCAAAGAAGGAAGCAACTGTTAAGTCAAGGAATAAGGGCTTTCTTGTTGACTAGGTGAGACAGTAACACCAACCCAAAGATGCACTAAAAAGACTTAACAGCCCACATCAAAAACAAACAACAGAAGGAAAGGAAAGATGGTGTTGGGAAGTCAGTCTGGCAAAACAGGAAACTAAAGGCAGTGTTTCAAGAAGGATCTAGGCAGAGTAGGGTTTAACAAGGGAGCCTTAGACGAACCTGGAGGGAAAGAAAAGTTTTGATTTTCAAAACATGGCATGGCACCTCTCTCAAGGTACTGGTATAACAAAATAATGCAAGCTCTAGAGATAACTGATTTGAGGAAAACGACATTAACATCTGCATAGTAGCTTGGAGAAACCTACAAAAATGGTTTATTATGAATGGAAGTCTGTACTGGCCTGTCTGGCCTATTATTATTTTCACTGAAACCCTAGAGGATGAAATAGGAAACATACTTAGGCAGTTTGCAGGTACCACCAAGTGGGGTCTGATTAAACCTGCTCATGGGTGGCAGTCATTCAACAGAAATTATTTCAGAACTTTTTAAGAAAATGGTGAAATTGCAGTGCAGAAAATGTTTCAGACATAGCACTTAGGCAGAGTATCTCAATTATACAAATAAAAGTGGGAGAAAACAGATCTGCAGGAGAAGTTCTGGAAATGGCAGTGAGTGAGAAGCTGGCCTTGAGTAAGTAACCAAACTCATGATCCTGCAGCAAAAGTGGACTCAGGAGGACAATAATCATCCTATGAGCCCAGGGAAGAGCTATGTGTCAGCTAGAGACTTTGTGCTAGTGACATGCATTGGAAGGTGGACAGGACTGGGGTGCTCAGTCTGGGGAAGACTGACAGGTGTCAAGAAACCGGGGTCAATATACAATAGATTGCTGCAAAAATTGTCTGATGTCCATGGTCGTTCCATGTGGGACTTGATGCAATGAGGAAATATCTCAAAGAGAAGACTTAATTTAGAAATGAGAAGAACCTTTTTTTTAGCAGTGAATCTAGCTAAATAAGTGAAAAGAATGTCTGAGGCAAGGAAATGTCTCTTCCAGGAGCTGTAATATTTGATAACTGTCTATCCAGAATAGATTCCAGCCTGGGACTGCCAGCTGTGTGCCCCCTCCAGCCTCATTTCACTCTGATTCCACAGGGATGGCAGAACAGCTTGATGGATGTTCATCAGGAGAACCTGACAGCCCACTAATGTGGCACAATATCACAGGGAGCACAAAGATTTGCCTGTATACAGGAGATTCAGTAGATAATTCTGAAAAGAGCTTAAAGCTTTAAGGAATGTTCATTTGTTTTCCTTTAAATTTCATTTTATATTTTATGTTGCTTTATTTGTAAGCAGGATGCTCCATGAAGTGCAGTTCTGTTGTGTCCCACAGGCTGGTTTCTCTGTGATTATTCACCCTTTGGTTTCTTGTGACTGTCAAATTAGTCCTTTCCAAGAGAGTTGAGGGAATACAACTGCATTGCCTGCACTCTGCCTTGACTGAGGAAAACCACACTAGGGGCAGCACAGGGGTTGAATGAGCCTGTGTAGGGAACCAGTCTGTGCTGAATTTTTTGGTGTCTCACCCAGTGTTGGCTCTGCTGGGCATTGCCATGGATGGCTGACAGCACGAGCCAGGCACCCACTGCCAGCCAGGCTTTTACCAACACTGAATTTAATGCACCTAAGCCAACACAAGGTTGGGCATTGGCCAAATTAACAACCTGAGGTACAGGTTCTAGTTCAAGTAGGCCATGGAATTTAATTATCTTGCTGTCTCTTGTCACTCCTGAAGTTTCATTAAAGGCTGTGCACATGGATCTGGCTCTTACTCACTTCCTAATGGGTAGAGACAGAAAGGCTGAAAAACTAAATAAGTATATAAAAAAAAAAAAAAAAAAAAAAAATTTGCCAGATCTGATTTATCTTCAGTTTTGACTGTGTTGAACAGACAGTCTCTGACTGGCAAGAACAATACACCCATATATAATCTTGAGCTCAGGCCAGTAATAGAGCTTTTTAGTAATAAAGCTTTGGTGAATTGATTTCCAGCTGCTTGCATTACCTTTCAGGGGTCCTTGTCTGGGCCACATTCAGCTCTTGTTTAAAAAACACGGGTGGGTAAGGTTCTCGTGGGTCAGGAACTGGACTTGGACAGGTGTTTATGAGCTCCTGTGTGTGTCTTAAGCCTAAATCGCGCCAGCTGAAGCACTATAGAACTATCTGGGAGTCCATCCATGTTTTCTTTGTGGTCTTTGCCAGAGTGTGAATGGTGCCCTTGGAGCCAAAACCAAGCCAAATGGATGGTATGGGCTGATAAGAGAGCCTAAAGTGACAATTTGCTTATTTCACGTTGTAAATGGGTGCTTAAAGCTACCCAGGTTGAGTCCTGGCCCAGATCTGTTCCCTTCCTGCTGTGCTGCTGGGAGCCTTTCCCTCTCCAGGGTTACTGAGTCCTGCAGTGGCCACCTACCCCCAGGATGACTAACGCCACTGGGAATACCACTCAGGTTTTTTGGATCTCAAGACAGATGGAGTGGAATCCCAAGTCATCCCAAGTGGGATCCTAAGGGAAATCAAGTCCTTGAGGAGGAAGTGAGGACATCAGAATTTTCCTCCACAAGAAGGAGATGGAGTCAGAAGCAGTGAATGTCTGCTCAGATCTTCTCAACAATAACCCAGAAGAAGGGAAAGGCCTCACCTCAGAGGGAAACTTTTCTTCTATGGGTAGAAAACTGCCTCTGACATCCATGCAGAGGAGGGTGATTGAACCCTCCTCTGTAGGACTGATCCCTGTCTCCTGCCCCTGAGCATGACAGACACTGGAGGAATGTCTGTATTTATTTATTTATTTTGTTTTAAACTTGTATTTATCTTTTTTCTCTCGGTCTGAGCTTTCATTTTTGGCTTTCCTGTACACAGCAGAAAACACCAGGCAATACATTTCTTGAGCGCCACATAAGGGGAATCATGCACTAGAACATGAAATTATTACATTTCCTGACTTACTGCCAGTCATTTGTGCAATTTTTCATTCCAACAAAATAATACAGAATTTTTAAACAAAGGAAGACAGGTAATGTGCCTCAATTTGTCAGAAAAGTTTGGAAACTGTCAGGTCCTGCCTGTGACCTGAAAGAGTCAGAAAAACAGATGATGTGTTTTAAAATTGGCATAGTTGGTCATTCAGACAGGAGCTAAACAAAATTTGCTTCTGTCCCAGTCTTGCAGGTCTGTCCCTGTATTTACTGAGTGAATCTGGAGTCACCCCAGGCAGATTATGCAGATACATCAGTGACTAGAGGGGAGGAATAAACACCTATCTTGGTAGGAAACTAAAAAAAGGGTTAGCAACTGCATGATTTTTTTGACTGACTTTTGTTAATCAGTATGTTCTGTTAAAAATTGAATCTTCCTAACTTTATCTTTGCTTTTATGAATTAGCTTTTGTTACAAGTGGTCTTGTTGCAAAAAAAAAAAAAAACCAAAAAAAAAAAAAAAAAAAAAAAAAAAAAAAAAAAAAACCAAACCAAACAAACAAAAAAACCCACCACTGTTAAAAATCTTCGTTTCAGTGTTTGCAGGGCTCTGCATGTATAAGACACTTATGAAACCATTGCCCAGTGGAGAGCTCATTAAATGGCAGCATTTTATACAGCAGTGCATGATTAAACCTCAGAATTCAACACAATCTTTCTAAGCAGGCTGAAATTGCACTGGGAAGTCTCATTTCTCTTCCACTGATAATAAACAAGAGTGAAATTCGCTTGGGTAAGGTGGTTATCTGCAACACCTATGCCTGAGCAAATGTCCCTGCTCCCCACTGCACCCAGGGAAAGAGCTGGTCAGTGACAGCAGCAGAGTTTAGGATGCAATTTGCCTTGTCCTTGGCCTCCTGTGCTTGTTGGCTCCACTGGCTTGGCTTCTGAGCCAGTGCTGGAGGTCTGAGGTAGATCAGGTGTAACAAAGTGGGAGATCTTGTGTCTGTGTTTGCTGTGTTTGCATTTCCCAGCAGTGGGGCAAGTAGGAATTTTGAACATGTTATGCAGAGAGAAGGCACCTGCATTTACCTGACATCAGGAATCAACCTGACATTGTCAGCCTGTTCCAGAACAGTCTGGAGCTCTCACAGATGTGGGGAGAAGCTTCTGAAATGCACTTATGCATTGCACAGTACCCCCCCACGGTCCGGCCCCCCCCCCCCCCCCAAAAAATCTGCTGTAAGAGCAAAGACATTTCAGAAATAATTAGAAAGGCCTGCAATGGGCTAAGGCAGGTTTATTTCCCTTTGCATCAAGAGTTTATTGGCTTCAGGGTGAGCTGTGGGTGTAATTCTGAAAAGGTCAGCAGCATAGCAGAGAGAGTGAATCACTTTTATAGCTAAATAAAGGCTGACAATGACCATGGAATGGTGCTTCCCAGCCATGAAGGAGGGTGGTGGCCCTAGATGGATGGCTTTGGTGGGGATTGATTGTGAATCCATCCTTGCAGCAGGGGAGTGTGGCTGGGACTTCGCTTGCAAGGAAGGAAGATGGAATGTGCAGGGAAGAGAAAGTGGTTGTAGAGAGGACCATAATGCTGCAGAGGCAGGTAGAAATAAGTCTTGGGCTACTCTTGAGGGACCACAGATGTAAACAGACAAAGGCAAACTGAAAAGCTCATCAGAGTTAGTAACCAGTGTCTGTTTTGGCTGCCCTTCTTCTGACACACCAGACCAGTACCTCATTGCTGTGACTCTGGCCTCTAGACTTTGTCTGTGGCTAGAAGTGAATGGCAGGAGTTCAAAAATATTGTACCTTTACAGTAGATCCAACAGGATACAATAGTTCTTTTTTTTTTTTTTAATCAATATTCTGTCCATCTTTGTAAATAATTGGAAAATGTTAAATAAAAACAAAGAGGTGTTAAAAGCATATGGGTAACAGAAGTATCCATTTTTAATACATGGTACAATCCCATCATATTTGCGAACCTGTGGACCTCTTAGATTATTAACTGTCATACCTACTGACCAACCATTTATTGACAGTCATTAAGCATTTATTATCTCTGCTTGAATTGTTTCTAAATGCTTCAGTAATATAAATTTTTCTTTCAAAATTCAGTAATGCAGTTGAACCTTACCTGCAGTGCTCTCTTTGCCCAGCATTTAATATGTTTAAAATCCCCTCTGAGTAAAAAAATTCAGTAAGAAAGTCATTAGAAGGAGAGTGTTCTTCACCACAATAATCCCCCATGCATGTATCTCTGTTAATTGATCTACTTTTCTAGACAATGCGGTAATTATAGCTCATTGAAGAGCATCAAAGAGCTTCACTGCTATTTTACCCTGACATTTTCCCCATCAGTGTGAGGTCTCACCAGCATAATAGGGATTTTCTCCTTTGAATCACAGAGCACAGGTAAGAACTGTGTTGTTTTGTCAGTGATGGGAAACAGTGTCATAGGCACAGGCATTTTTTGCATGAGATCATTTACATAATCCCTTCCATCCATGCAGGCACAGCCCAGAGCACACTGAGCTCTGTGGTTGTGAGGCACCTTCCTTGGACAGCAATTCTGTGTATCTAAATAACCAAATAGATCGAAAAAAATCTTACTGTTTTTATCTTATGATATTTTAAGATCAGAGACGTGTAACTGTATTTACAGACTGGGATTTCTTACATGGTGGGCCTGACTGTAGAGTTTGGGTTTGCTTTTCATGTAAAACAAATCCAACCAGGATGGCTTTGTTCCTGCTGAAGGCAGTGGTTGGACCCCTGTTGTTCTGGCCAGTGACTGTACAGGGAATCAGATTTAGCAAGTGCAGCATCTATGGCTTCCTAAGCTTGGAGGTGTTCTGCCTCACAGATCAGAGACACCACAGAGGAACATTAGCAAAACATGAAAATCAGCTTAGTCAGAGTACAGAAACAGGCTATGGGAACAAGACTTCATGTTGAGTATTTTTAAATGTTTAACAAGTGAGTTGACTTTTGTGGTGATTTGTTTTCCTGTTCTAATAATTTACTTGATTATTAAATCTGCTTCTCTTCCAAAGTAATGTAATTCTGGATCTAACTTATGGAGAAAAGCCATCTGTTTGCTTATTCATCAATAGTCACCTCTCAACTTATCAATATTGAGTACTTGTTTAAACTTATTGGAGTAATGTACATGCATGGAGGAAGGTTTGTTAGGTATATATTGGATGAGAGGTTTGAGAGAGAGAATAGATAAAGTTGAGTAATAACAAAATAATTTGCAAAGTTAATTAGGTAAGGGCCACAAAAGTAATCATTATTTATCAGCATCTCTTCAAAGCCATCTCCAGTAACTCATTTTCTCCCACTACCACAAAGAAAAGAATCAAGAGAAGAGCTCCAAACTCCAGCAGGGAACTGAAGCCTAATTAGGACATGGTGGCTAAAGGTTGTTGTTTTCTAATGGACTGTGTGGCACATACTGAGCTGGATCCAATCTGCTGGTATTAAGCACACGGTGTAGTTGGCAGTGTTGGTGATGCACATAAAGAAGGATTTTTGGATCTGGATGTTGGCCTGAACCATTGTGAATGTCTGGCAAAGCTCTCTGGAACCTGACAATCCCCCCAGCAAAGTGGGGGACTGAGCAAGCTCCCCATTAGGACTGATTGTTCTGACACCAGGTTTTCCTAAGTGTGAGGAGCCTCTGTGCTATGCCTTCTGCTCCCTGCACACCCTGCCAGTGCCCATCCTGTGCCTTTCACTGTTTGTTTTGCTAGCACTGACTGCCAGCTCCTTGTCCTGCAGAAATGCTGCAGTTCCTCAGACACAGCTGGGCCCCAGATCCCGTAGAGCCCAAGTGAATTGTGTTGTGCTCCAGTGGGTAAGCTTGCAAGAGAGGCTGGAGGAGCTTGCAGAGCTATCATCCTTGTTAGATGAGCCAGAACTCCTACAGCTGCTACTGCTTTGTAAACTGGGAACTTTCAGCCCCACAGTAATTATGTCTTGCTTTAAATTACTTTGGAGTGGCTCTCAAGATGTTGTCATCAAGGCTGTCATCTTAAGGGACAAGCTCAGACACAAGAGAAATAAGCTACAGTGAATCAGACAATGGTGGTGGCCGAGTTCATTTCATGGAGCTTGTGCAGTCATCTTGACCTCTATAAAAGTTCTCCATTTCAGTTTCTGTCTGCTGAGGAAAAAGCTACATCCTTCCCCTTCTGAACTTTTTCAAGTGGAGGAAAAGTAGGGAAGACTTTTTTTTCTTTTAGCCAGAAACAAGGCAAGCCCATCAATGCTTTGACAATAAAACCCCACTTAGAATTTTTTGTTGTTACCTGCCAGGTAAATCAAATTTCATCTTGCCACTCACTTCATCACAGAGCTGACAACTTTTACCCTTTCCTCTATTGCCCATGTGAAGAGCAGTGTAGAGATCTGATATTTACTGGTGACATTTTTAATGTGGAAGTAGGCATGATTTAATTATTGCTCTGGCTACTGCCCTTTTAAGCTGCATCTTGGACAGGATGCTGTTCAAATGCTCTTCTGGATTCTATTTTGTAACTCTTCATCTCTAAACAATAATGTGCTTAG
Source organism: Onychostruthus taczanowskii (assembly GCF_017590055.1). NCBI lineage: Eukaryota > Metazoa > Chordata > Aves > Passeriformes > Passeridae > Onychostruthus > Onychostruthus taczanowskii. Next base: position 8,809,073 of record NW_024500017.1, on the reverse strand, counting down.
AGGTGAGATCTGTCAGGAAAGTTCCAATAGTGCATAGCAATAGTAAGCAGCCTTTAAAAAATGTGTTTTCTAATGAGATACTAAGGAACAAAAATAGTATTCTGAATCTCTGATGGTCTTGTAATTGTAGCATTTTAGCTACAATTTGTCTCAGAAAAGAGACAAAAATGAAATAGTTTTGCTCCATTATACATGGTAATTTGGCCTTTGCAATTAGAAAAATCTGGAGCAGTGTATTTTGTACCTTTCTGTTATGAAAATTATAAAAGCTCCATGAGCACACACAAAATGAGCACTAGAGTGAGTGAATTTCTGCTGCTGAGCATCTCCCTGTATTCAATCTGACGACTGAAAATACAAGGGGCTCTGAGGCTGCCATTATGCTCCATCATATCAATGATCCATGGATAAGGAACTGGCACAAGCACACTGAAGAGCTGTAAAGGAGCTGTAATAGCCTACCTTGTCAGCAGCCAGGGGCTGTGGATTAAAGTAGGAGAGCACTGAAGCACATAGAATCCCTTCCTTGTCCCGTGCTGTTCACCTCATAAGCTGGGAAGCTTGTTCACTTTTGGAAATATGATGATCAACCACTGCTGGTGAAACTGAATGCCTTTTTGTCATAAGAAGAACTTCTGCGGGCCAGCCAGGGAGAAAACTGTTGCTGAGAGTGATGATGATGGTGGTTTGTCCATTGCAAATGGGTTTGTGATCACTAAATCATTCTGCTGCTGTCATGTGGCCAAGTGCCCCTTCCCTGGTCACATCCGTGGGCTGTTCTCCAAGATGTTGTCAATGACAGTCCCTTGCCAGGTCCCTCAGCCTGCCCAAGGACAGCCATGGCCCTTGCAGGGAGGAGGAACACGGCAATCCCCAGCGCTCGGTCCTGGCTGGGTTTGCACAGAGGCAGGTCAGGCGCTGAGCAGCAGTGGTCCTTCTGCTCTGCCTTCCCAGTGCTTCTTCCTCTGGGAAAGCAGCATGGCATTGCCAAGGAGCAGGCTCTGTACATTTGCTCAGTGGTACAAACCCCCCTTCACCATTCTGTGGGACTGCAGGGGGCTGGAGTGACCAGTGGCTTTACAAGGAAGGATCCAAATCTCGCAGAGCTGCAGCTGAGAGCTGATGAGCCCTGCAGGACCCACGGTGACTCTGCACCAGACGGATGCCTTTGCAACTTGTATCCATATCACCAGTTCCTTCTGTTAAGTGCAATTACCTGAACGCTATAAATGAGGGTATTTAAGATAATAACCTCAGTGTCATGGCATTTCCAAGACATTTTAGACTTAAACTAAGAAATCAGATGAAATAGTAATTGCTCATTTAAAGTTTTATTGGGATCCACTTTAGATTTTTGTAATGAAACAACATTTACCTTTGGCCACTACTGACCTGGAGCAGACCCAGCTCAATGACCTACATGGGAAAATACCTATATCTATTGCTGAGCATGAGCCAAACATTCCCTACTGCAGGGGATTTACAGTCCTTAATCCTGGAAATAAATTCAGAGAAGTAGAGTTTTATGACAAGGCTAATACTTGTTGAAGGTTGTGAGGTTTCTCTGAGAAGAAGCAGAGACCACAGTCAGGGCTTTCAGGAGGAGTAGCAAATCTGTGTCAGGTAAATCCAGGATGCTGCAGAACACTGTATGATCCAAATCTCAGGGTTTTCAGGCATACAAAGTCAGAACTATGTACTGCAGTGTCAAAGTATGATCTTTGCCATTTATATCTTCGTCTCCTCACCTCCTCTTTTTATCCTCTCCTCTTTTTCCCAGTTTAGTGGAAAGACAATTTCATTCCAGATTCATAGCAGTTACATTTTTAATTTCTTCTATTTTTTTATTTTACAATTTATGAGACACTGTTAAATTAATGCTACCTCCATTAATCTAGCATCACTTAGAATCTCTGTATTCCTTGGATAAGTTAGAGTCACTCTATCATTACTATATTTTTCCTCATATGCACAGTTGTGAATTTCAAGACCTGAAAGGATCCTCTGAAGCCTACTACAGAGGGAGAAAGAGATGATCTTTCTGCAGAAGGAAATCCAGTCCACCTGTTAGTGATCTATGCCACTGTTTCATCTTAAGATGTTTTTGTTTTATTTCCAATGTTAAGATGTTTTTGTTTTATTTCCAGTCAAAACTTTCTGCCCAGCTTTAGAACCCCTTTTGCATTTTTCTGATTATTAACATTTTCTGCTTCTTTTTCTCTTTCTTTCATTCCTTATTATGGCCCTCAGTTAGTTCCTCTATGCCTTGGAAACCAAAGCACATTTACTCCCCTTCACATCTCTCAATCACATTGCAGTTACATAAGAGATGTAACTATGGTTATGAAATGTCCTTTACTCTGAAAGAAGGAGTTTCAGTACAATGGGACTGAAAGAGGCCTTGTTTTTTATATAAAATAATTTGATTCTGCACTTTTTGCACTCCATATCATAGGCATGCCCCATGTTTTTGTCTCCATCACCCCTTTTGTAAGACTGTGTGAGAGCTGCTGCCATACCATTGTTAGCTATTCTGTAGCCTAAAATTTTCATGGCCAAAATTTACTTTTTTTTTTTTTTTCAGTCATTTGGAGAGGATGATCTCTTAGCCCAAACAGCTTCTTTTGCTTATCATTGTTTCTACCTGAATCGTTGTTTTCACCTCCGTTGTTCAGGGAGGTTGATGGTTTCTCATCAAAAAAATGCCAGGACTGCAGTGTCAGTGCAGGGAAATAGTTCTGAAATATGGTGGTTTTCTGTGTTAGGTACATACCCCTGCCTCTGTGCAGTCCAAAAATTCACTGTCTGTAGTGTCTTCATCCCCACACAGCCCTTCTGTCCCCACAAGAGGTGACCAAGTGCATTGTCCACTCTGCAGTGGGAAAGGAAGGGGAAGTCTGGAGTCACAAAGGGAATTCCCCATGGACCAGGCAGCCTCAGCACACAAGGGCTTGGCTGCTGGAATATCCTCCCTCCCTTCTGAAGTTTTCGTAGTCACTTAAGGGATTTGATTCTCAGTCATCATTAAATTGAATGGGATGAGGGCATTCAGACATCTGAAGTTTGCTCTGAAAATCTCAGCTGTAAAAGACAGCTTATTAGGCCATTTCCCCCGTATCTTACAAGCAGAAAAAGAAGAGCCATTGTGAGTGAGAGAGACACCAGTACACCATAATAAATAAGAGAAATATCTACTATTTTGTAATGCAATTGTAACTTCCTATTAAATTTAATAATGCATACACTTTAACTTCATTTTGTTCTTATTAAGAGAAAAGAAATTGGTCCAGGGAAGCAAGCAAATAATTAAATAGAAATATTTAAAAATACATGAACACTATAGAGCTTAAACATGTATCACTTTTACAGCAGCAGACATGATTTAGAATCTAAGTCTCTAAAAATGAAACATTCTTCAAGCTTTTGAAAGCTCTCTAGGAATTCTAGCAGCAGAAATGAGCTTTCACAATACCAGTACCTCTAGAGACATAAGGTTGCTTATTTTTCCACAGTGTCCAGCATGGGCTTTACTAAACACAGAAACACCAAGGGAAAGTCCACACTAAGTGATAGAAAAGACCACAGCAGACTGGAAGTACCTGAGCTGCTTTTGAATTATCTGGGATATTAGCACCCTGCTTCTTAGTAGGCTGGTAGAAGAAATGCTGTGTTCCAAGTGAAGCAGCAACTTTTCAACACAACAAAAATCATTACAGTGCCCTGCAGAGATTGCCTGATGGACCAGCCCTACCCAAACAGATCCCAACATTTAGAGTCTGAAAACAGAGACATCAAAAAAGTCACTAAGCAAAATTCCAGGGCTCTCTAAGGGCCTTCATGCTAAGAGAAATTGGCCTGAAGAGCTTGAAGTGGAGCCAATGAAGCTGATTTCAGCCAATTTTATCTTTATAAATACATCTAAACCTGACCTTTTTTAGACGTACTCACATTCACTGCCAAAGGATTTTCCAAACGTCACAGATCTCTTTTTTCACATGTATTTCTTCTTCAGGCAGAAAGCTTTCCGTCCCCACACTTACATATAGAACAGACAAAAAAAGGACAGGAACATTTAAATACACATACAGAAATACCTACTTAAACTGACTGGCCTCTCACTTATATGCCTGTTGAAAACTTTTTTATTCTTTCAAAAAAATCCATTTGCAGTAATAAACATTATCTGGATGTTCCAGATCAAATCACTGCCAAAAAAAAAAAATTAAGCCTTGACATTGAAATGACCAGAATTATCCTGTTAAGGGGAATTGAACATTAATTCTTTAATAGGCCTAGATCATCTTTTATATGCAGAGCACAAGAAATGCTGTTGCAAGGCCAGACAGAAAAGCAAGCTACAGGAGAGGGAATCTTTGCTTCTCCAGTGATATCTCTGCAACAACTGATCACCTTGATGGTTGAAATAAACTTTGCAGTAACACTATTCCTCTTTATTTCCTTTCCTTTGCTGGGAAACATTACACTGCATCCACATTCTATACACTGATTGCATGTCCCTGTGGGAAAGGACAAAAACATATGATTCTTTCTGCTTTAAAATCACTTCTGTTCTGCTGCCAGTGGCCCTGTATGGTATACAAGCACTTGGGCTGAGCTGTGCAAGCTTTGCCTCTGAGTCTTGTTTTCCTAAGGGGTTTGTGGTGAGGTGGGAGTCAGCCTCTTCTCTCAGGCAACTGGGAATAGGATAAAGGGAAATGGCCTCAAATTGCACCAGGGCAGGTTTAGGAAGAATTTCTTCACGGTAAGAGTGGTTAAGCATTGGAACAGGCTGCCTATGGCAGTGGTAGAGTCACCATCCCTGCTCTAAGTGCTCTAAGAATGAGTAGACATTCACTTTGCAATGTGGTTCAGTGGGCAGGTGGTGTTGGTTGAGGGTTGGACTGAACCATCTTGAAGGTCTTTTCTAGTCTTAGTGGTTCTGTGATGGTTTGTGGACATGTCTGTGCTGATTTGGGTCTGGAGGCATCCCTCTGCAGTATAGAAAGTCTAGGAGGTTTTATTTTAAATGCCAGGGAATGGAAGCACCATAAATTAGTGACTACTACTGGCCTTTAGTGTTGTTACTAATTTGGGTAAGATGGGGTGATTAAAGGCAGCTAATACAAGTACCATAGGTAGGGCAGGCAAAACAAACATCCAAACAAGCCAAAATAACTCGATGCTTTTAGGGAACCTCCATAGCAGACAGGGAAGAGTGGAAGTATTGCTCAAACTTAATGCTGCATAAAAAGGAAGAAAAAGGGTGTGAGGTCAGAGCATTGAAAGTGAGGTATGTGTCTGGGAGAAAGACTTGCTCAGCAATGGAGTGGAGGGGCTGGAAGTGGTGTAGGGGTCTTTTAACAGGAAGGATCTGAGGAGCTGCACAGGCAGAGCCAGGTGTACTGTACATTGCACTGCACAGCTGGAAGACAGATTGGGTCTTAAAAGAAAATATGTGTCCTATTTGCTAAAGACAGCAAGAGCAGCAGGCTGACCACTGACAAAGGGGAGAGTCTAATTTTGAGGTGTCAAGGCAGAAGCAGCAGAACAGGCCAGAGAAATGATCAGTGAGATTGTTGTAACTAGGGTGAAGTTAAAAGCCTTCCCACCCCTTTGTTCTGCTGTGTTATTTCCCTCAGTGACACTGTGCTTTAATGCTGTAGGATGCCCAGTTTTTATTGGCTATTTTCTAGTGAGCACAGAGGTTCTGGGAATAAAAAATAGTTTTGATTTAGTGCCAATATCTACAAATCACTTTGAATTTGCAAACAGGTGAACATTATTCATGGCAATACATGACCTGAGCCTGAAATAGAGCAGGACATGACTTTGTTCCTGTCTCAGTCTTGCAGTGGGGACAAACCACATGAGAATGACACAATCAAAGGTGAGAGAACAAAAACATAAAGCCATGACTCCAGCATTTCATAGCCTGAAAAGCAGATCACAGGGAAATCCTTTCGAACTGTCACAGCAGGAACAATATTTGCCTGTATTTTATCAGCCCAGTGAGAAAATCAGGACAACCTCCTTGCATTGGCAACTTGCCTTGCCACCACCTAGGGCTGTGGTTGGCTCAGAATATCAGCATGTTTGAAACATTCTGCAGAAAAGCCAATTTTTAAATGACATAGTACCAGGCTCAAACAGCCCTAGAATAAATGGAACTCTTACCATATATTTAAGTGAGTTTTAGATTAGGATAAAGGGATGCAATTAATTTATCCCAGAGCCTTTGGAAGCCTCCATTCAGAGAAAGTTTATCAATGAAAGTTCATTGATAAAAAGGACCCAGAGAACTGGACTGTTGGTTGAATAAACTTCCTTATATACTGTGAGGCCACTGATAGAATGTCTGGTCTTTTGAGCCCACATTCAGGTATTTATTTACTAAATAAACTGGCAGTTTTATTATTAAATTTTTTTTCCGAAGTTTGTGTCATTATGAGTCCAATGTTCTCCCTTAATGTTGCAATATACATTTTAAAATAAGGCAATATTTTAAAATATCAATTTATCAACATTGAAGAATGTGTTAGTAAGAGACAAACATATATCTTTATGGGAGAATTAAAATTATAATTATATGCCTTTTTTGCTTTGTATTGTAGAGTTGGAGTGAAGAACAGAAAGATTCCCATTTCACAAGCAAAAACCAATGCATCAGCATGTTAAGTTACTGTGCCCTGAAAAATGCACTCATATTAAAAAATAAACTGGAAAAAAAAATTCTGGGTTATTTTAGAAGGCATTTGTTTTAATTTTAATAAAAAAAAACTTAAAATGGAACCTTTTTAAGATAGAAGTATCAATAATCACCTATGATTTAAAAAAATATATTTCCTTTCCTTTATTCATAGAAGCCTGTGATGACATTTGTTGCCTCTGCAGTTCTGGAAGCAGCAAGATCTGGAGTCAGTATGTCTGGTAGCTATGCCAGTTCATAAGGACATAAATCAACAGCTTCCTGACCTCAGAATTGTCTGTCCCTTAGCCATTTCTATGCTCTTCACAGATTTATTCCTTACCATATTTTATCTGGTCCAGACTAACTACCTGTTCTGAGTGCACTGATTAAATATGAGTCTGGTTCAAGCCCAGCAGATCCTTGTTTTCCTAATTTTCATTCCATATTTTTTGTCTCATATATATTGTTTTCTTTGGCTTTTCCTTCACTCACCATGCTGTTTGTTTTCTCTGGAAACATGACAGATGCACTTTTATAAGGTGCAGCTTTGTAGTTAAATCCTGTCTAGATTTACACTGGATTTTTTCAGCACAAGCCAGGAGCAGGACTGAGAGTCTGACCCACTCAAGGATTTAATACTTTTCCCCACTGAGTCCCTGCCCCACTGGAGCAAGACAGTAAACAAGTGTGTGTCAGCAGTGAGTTCTGATCCTCCTCTTCTCTTAGTTTGTGCTTATCCAATGACTGCAGACTGTGATTTCCCAAGGGAGAGGATGGGGGCAGCCTCTTTCATCCCTACAAACTCACAGGACTGCCACAGTCCTGTCTGCTTCTCTGCAATGAGTGCTGAAGGCGCTCATTTTAGTTTTTTCAGCTGTTTTAGTAACTTCCTTGATTTAAGACTTAGCTCATGCTGGGCCTAACAGAAAAGACAGATTTGGAGGTCTTAGGTTGTGCTATTCTCCTTTCTATAAGAAGGGGTGAAAAAAGACAGCAGTGCAGAGTCCTTACATAGCATAAGGAATTATTATAATTTCTGATTTAGATGTTAAAGGAAAATACCATCAGTGAACTGTGCTTCTGAAAGAATAATTTGATATAGCAGTTTTTAAAAGACTAAGATTGCAGCATTTACAGTTGTGATTTTTAGATAAACACTTATCTTCTTCCTCACATATTGCTAGATCCACAGCCCTTTTCACACCCATAATTCGGACTAAGCTCTGTTAATCCTTATCAATGCTTCCAAATAAGACTCCAGTGAAAACTACCTGGTATTTTGGTATTTAGGAAAAGCAATCCAAGAATTCAACATATACAAAAGTCTTCAAGAAATGTATTTTAAATGAGGGATTTTGTACAGAAAGCTTGGTGATTGTAGAAATTCCAAACTCTGCTGCCAGCAATTATTAAATCTTCCATTGCTTTGCTCTATTCAAGGCAGACTCAGACAAGGAATTACTCTAGTTATGAGTAGATGGATATTGCCTCATCTCTTTTATCAGAATGGGGTTATCAAGACAAAGCAAAACAGAGAAATCCTGGTGGGGATCAGAAATAGTGAGTATTGGCATCTGTGCAGTTTTAAGAAAGTGAGAAGCACGTCAGGTTCAAATGTGAAAAGAGTAAGGAATGATCTAAAAATTGCAAATATCAATGCTATATTCTTCATTTTTTATAAAGCAGGAAAAATATTTTGCATTCAACTCTATTAAATGTTTCACCACTTTCAGCTTTTGACAGCTTATGTTCCAATGTAATGTAGTTTAGATTAAAACAGAAATGTTTGACTGATTCATTCCAGTACAGTGGATGTACAGTGAAAAGTCTCTTGTGCCTTTGCATATGGTGGGGTTTGGAAGAAATAATATATACAGAAAGCAATTGAAACTGTAAAATATCTGCATTAAGCTGGTAAATTAAATAAGGTCTGGATATTGCCGTGAAAAAACAAGTGCTGTACAGTCTGTGGCAGTAATATTTCAATATGACAAATAAAAGGCAGGGGTTTTGTGTTTCATTTCTGTTACACAGTTGTATGTCACTCTGGGAACTGGACTAAGTATCCTGATGGACATTGTGCCTTCCATGCAGACCAGTGGGTGCTCAGATCCTACATCTGTTGAGAAAAAGATTGGAAGTCGATTACTGTGGATTTTACCAGGGATACAGGATCTGCTCCGAGTTGTTTTTCACTGCTTAACTGCACTGAGCAATTAAACCAAAGTGTCAATTTAAGTTTGCTGTTTTATGGGGTTTGAGGGAGATTGAATCTGGGAATGAGCACACAAACAAACAGACAAAAAAACCCCACAGTGATAGTTGCAAAAATCTACCCATGTTCCAACAATCATCCAAGTGGAAATCAAGGCTCTTAGAGAAGCCAGTGGAGTCCTTTACCATGATATGATGTAAAATCCCAGCTGTTCATGTGAAGAGCGTTCTAAGACAGATGTTATGATTTTGATTCTTGACAAGTGTTTCCAGGGTTCACCATTTGAATGACAACAGTCTTGTGCTTTAAAAACCTATTAGCATGAGCTAACTTAGAATTAAAACCATGTTCTTTCAAAAGATATTTATTATGGAAAATAAAAAAATAATAAAAGAAGGGAAGGCAGAGATGCAGAGGTGGTATGAAATTGCATCCATGTATTTCAATAGGTAGTAATCTAAAGGTGAAATATTACAGTCTTGTATCTATAATTCAATTGACCTTACTGTCAAACTGGCATCCTGCCAATTTAATTCTAAAACTAAAATTTCAAAGCCAATGTTGAGTAAAAGAAAATGAACTATTAGTCATTACCTCATGGATTTATTTATAACTGCAGTCAGTTTTCCAAAAATATGGCAGGCAAAGGGCAAACCCCATCCTGGGCTGCATCAAACCCAGCACAACCAGCCAGGCAGCAGAGGTGATTCTCTTGCTGTGCTCAGCCTTGGAGCCCTGTGTGCAGTTAAGAAGGATGTGAAGGTCCTTTAATGTGTCCCAAGGAGGGTAAAAAAGCCAGTGAGAGGGCTGGAAGTCATCTTGTGAGGAGCAGCTGAGGGCTATGAGCTTGTCTGGTTTGGAGAAGCAGAGGCTGAGGGGTGACCTCATGGTTTTCTACAGGGAATGGGAGGTGCTGAGGGCTTCTCTCTGGGGCTCAGTGATAGAGCATGTGGAAATCATCCAAAGCTGCATCAACAGGCTCAGTGTTGATATTGGAAAGCATTTCTTTACTGAGAGGGTGGTCAAACAGTGGAACAAACTTCCTAGAGACATGGTCAGTTCCCCCAAGTCTATCACTGTTTAAGAGACATTTGAACAATAGAGTTAATAACATGCTTTAACTTTTGGCCAGCCCTGCAGTGGCCAGGCAGTTGGACTAGATGGTTATTGTAAGCCCACTTCCAAGTGAACCATTCTATTCTACTCCCTCCCATTCCATTCTATTCCATTCTGTCAAAAAGAATTTCAATTACACAAAAAGACCTCACAACTGGACAGCCAAAGTGAACATTTTTTTCTTAAATTTCTAAGTTTGCTTCTTGTTTCAGCTGCTTTTCATATGAATGGCTTTCCACCTAACTTAAGTTTTTCAAGCTCCAAACCTGCAAGAAAGACTGTTTGTTTAAGGTGGAGCAGCATTTGAATTTAAATTGCTCACAGTCCCTGGAGGTAATAGGCTCATTCACCCTGTAACCATTTTGGCTGTGGTACCAGAGGCATTGCTATGTGATGCATAACATTGAGTCTGCAATACTAATGGGCACCAATATACTGCCCAAGTCATATTTCTCTTTTGCAGCAGTGTTAATAAAGCAACTGTGGAAGCTATAAACTGCAAGGCAGGGAAAGTTACAACTGTGCAATGTTTCAGTGAGGAATTTGAGATGGCTATAACAGTTCCACAATCCATCAGTCATTTCTGTAAACAGGAAAAAAAAATCAAAATCATGATGATATGTTCTGAAGATTAAAAAACTCTCTCAGTCTTGGGAGTGAGCAGCAACCTTTGAGTTGCTGCTAATTTGTCTACCTGGCAAGTTTATCAGCTTGCTGAGGCTGAAGCCTGAGACAAGCAGATCTTTAAGGAAAGGTTTTAACATATATTGAGTGTTTATTGCTTTATTGACAGAAAGTTCCTACCTTTCTAGGGCAGAGAGAGACAAGGCTGAGACTCAGTTTGTGCTCTAGAGCTGTTGAGGTCTGGCTGAGGCTGGTTGTTCCTTGGGAGTTTCTGCATCCAGATAACCTGCACCTCCTGCCTTGCTCTGCAGTAGTGTTGCTAGGCAGTTGCTAAGGCTGTTTTTGCTCCAGGCTAGATTATCTACCTGTTTACTGCACTAAACTGTGGGATTTAGGGATGGAATATTATCCCAAGCCTGGGTAGTGAGCACTGGCTACTCCTCGTGGATAAGCAGGATACCTGGTTGCTGTGCCCTGACAAAGGTCTGCAGAGCTCTAACACCTCTCACCTGGGGAAAGAGCCAGGCTGCAGCAGGAGACTCCCAGAGCCACAAGGAGGGATTTTTCTTGTGGATTTAACTCTTCAGAATGAAGAGTGGGATTTCTTCCTCTGTAGTAGCTGTCACAGGTCAGCACCAGAGTGCAAATACTGGTGTCACGTAACAAGGACCGATTGTTCTGCCTGAGTTTTCCTGGAAGTTATATCTGATTTTGTTGCTGTAATGTTTTATCCAGTTCTAGTCATACCCAAAGCAGTTTTCACTTAAATAAGCAGAGGTCCTTTATGCCAGAGAGTAGCTTATATTCCTTTAGTGATTAACAGCATTTTCTGAAAAGCATTTAGAGCAGGGCCAGGTTGGTCAGATCTATGTTCAACCACCGATGACAGTACTCATTTTTCTATTGCCAAGGCATTGCCCTGGACTTTCATCTGCCTTACAGATAGATAAATGGAATGTGACTATCCCTCAGTCCTGATGTCCCAGTAGAAGTTTTGATAAAATTTAATCTGACAAATTGGATTCAAGATATCTGAGCTTAATTCTCAGTTCAGGTTTTGCTGGATACTATCAAATGAACCTGAGAGTTCTGTGCACTCTCGGGTAGCTCACTTAATCCACTTTATGGTTTGGTTCCTCCTCAATGAAATAAGGCCAGTACCTTATAACTCCCTTATCAGAGGAATCAAAGAGCATTACTGAATATGAACTGTTCAGATATTTGGAGAGCTGTGAGACAGAGAGGAGAGAATCAGCATTTTTTTCTTATTTAGTACAGTGATATTTTCTAAGGGAGTGTTCAGTTATCAAATTTCATTCCAGAAGAAATATTTCACATGGCCAAATAATTCTTTATCAAATCAGTTCTTTATAGTCCCTTTCTAGGAAGGCTTATTTTACAGAGCTTTCTCTGTTCCATCTCTTAATGTAGTTGACGTCCTGCTTGGTGCTTCATCACTTCTCCCCACTCCAAGTTTTCAAACAGTTTTGGTTTCCCTGGTGAATTATCATGATCACTGGTGATAGCTGAGAAGATGCAACAATGCAGAGATGCTTCCTCTTTTCCTCGAGCCATGAGTTTGCTTTTTTTTTCCTTTCCATGTGATTGCTACAAAAGTTGATTCAATTAGAAGCAGAGAGAAAGATCAAGCACCTATGTGATAGGAAGTGAAATGAATGTTCACAAAATTAGTACTTTAGGGGCTTTTGACAGATTTATGTAGGCTCTCTGCATCTGGGCATTGTCTACTTCAGTTTCAAAACATTTCTTTTACAGAACTCATTGCAGTTGCTTTACTGAGCTTTTTATGGGCTTGTGAAAAGAGCTGGCTGTCAGCTCCAGATTGCATCCTCCTGTCCCAAAAACAGGTATAAGATCAGCCCAGAAGGGATGAAGAGATGTTGCCTTGGCAGTGTTCTGCTTGAAGGAAAGCTTAGCATCACAGAAACTGGTTTTGACTTGTCCTTAGCAGGCTTCAAGTGATGGAGATGGTCACTGGCTGTGAAGCAGGTTGGTACCAGTATATTCCTGCTATTGGACATCTCTGCTGATGGGCAGATGTTGTTTGCTGTCATTCTCTCTGTCATAACACCATTCACATATCTCTAACAAATTAATTATTAGGGTTATACAGGCAAGAAATTACTCTTTTGGGAATTACTCTTTTGGCCTTTGTGCTCTGACCACTAAGAATACTCTAATTAGTTTCAAAGAGGATAGCAATAGCCCTTATTTACAGAATTATTAGCCAGTAACAGCTCTTTAGCATTTGCTGCCCTTGTTGGTGCCAAGCAATTGGGCAAGAGGGAATGGGCAGAAACTGATGCACAGAAAATTCCACTTGACTATGAGTAAGAATATGTTTACTGTGTGGATGACCATGCACTGCAACAGATTGTCCAGAGAGGGTGGGGAGTTCCCCTCACTGGAGATATTCCAGAGCTGTCTGGACACAATCCTGTGCCATGTGCTCTGAGCAGGGAGGTTGGACCAGATGGGCCACTGTGGTCCCTTCCAACCTGACCTATTCTGTGATTTTGTGAAACATCAAAGAGATATATTTTTGGGACTTGTTGTATTTGTTGGCTACACACCAGGTAAGCCTAATGTAGAACTGTTACTGTTGTTGGACCCTGGATCACCAGACATGACAGAAGTTTCTTTGCTCATGGCTCACAGGTGACAATTACTCCATCTGCCAGCTCCCTTTCTTCTCAAAAGCTCTCCACAGACCTTACAAAGCTTTCTCTCAAGTAGAAGTTTCCACTTTTTGGTTTTGTCCCCCCCATTCCAGTCACATCTATCTAGAAAGGTAGAGATTGTTCCTGTACCAGATTCCATGTTCATCCTACAGATGCCTTCTTTCCGAGGTTATTTTAGTGGGGCTTTGTCTTTGGGGTAAACTATTTGCATTGGAATTGCTTTTGCGTGTTACAGAAGTTGATCAGAAAAATAGTTCCTGTTATACTTACTTGTGAAATTACAGGTAAATGAGGAGAAAGCTATAAAAATACACATAGGTATGGAAAGCCTGAAGAAAGGGAGTGATTTGGTGGGCGGGAGAGGGGGGAAATTAGGGGGTAATCAAGCACCACTGAGAAATAAGGAATTTAAACTGACTGTTGATTATACCAGAGTAGTTCAACGAAAGAAGCAATAGAAAATCTGCTAATCACAAGCAGATCATATCTGACAAAATGTGAGATATAGTGAATAAATTTGTTTATCTCCTTACCTGTTCAGCCAGAATTTATTCTCTCTAAATTAAAGCATAGAAAGTGGGTATGACAAGAATTATTTTGCTTTGAGCTCCTTATATTAGTCAGAGGAGAGATAAAGATACCTCTGGAGTCTGCAACAATGAGCAAAAAGTGAGCAGGTTCCTCAGTAAATGGGCAGAATATGCCCCACAAAGCACTTCTTGTCTCTTCATTCACTGTTAGAAGAGCCTAGGAAAATTAGTCATTTTGAGGAAACCTACCAGATTAGGTCCAGTTTACTTGTATGACCCAGCACCACTGTACCTCAAATCCTTACCCATCAGATGTGCCTTTTCCTCCTGAGAGTGAAAAATGTTTTTAAAGCTCTTTTCTGGCAAGATAATTTGAACATGTTAAGGATGATTCAGCAAAGCCCTTAATTGCATGTCTCAGCCTATCCCTAATTAGCAGAGATCTTGAATTCTTGTACAATGCTAAGCATATCCTTGAAGTTAACTCAGGCACATACCCAAACTGCTGAGTGTGCCTGCGAGAAAGCAGATAAATTGAGGCAGTGTTTCAGTAGCAGGCCATGAAAATGGCCAAAGATGCATGATATCTTTGGTAAAAACAACAGCTGAACCTACAGCAGCTGAATTTCTTCTTTATTCTACAATCACAAAGTTTCCATTCCTAAATACTTCCTAAAACATCACCCCCTTTCACTCTTCTACTGTATGGACATGAGTTTTCTCCATCTTCCTGATACCAGTCTGCATATTCCTGGGTGTTTTGTGCTCAAGCATGTTTTGAAATACAGATTTTGAAATATCTTTGAGAATCTGTTTCTTTTCACTGGGCTTTATTGAACTTGAGTGCCTTGTGTTGCACTCTGAGAATGACTGACCCTCTTTTTCCCAGGCTTCTGGAGTTCGCTTTTCCAGGGTTCCAGGGTTCCAGGGAGGTTGCTAGCCTCGGCTTTTTTTCACCTCAGAGTTCCTGAATTTCTGCAGGAGAGAACACAAAGTTTTAATAGTGAAAATTGCTCAATATTGTCTGGTGTTCTGATGGATGGCAGTATCCTTGCTCTGCGTCTCTTGGTACAGCAAAACACTTCAGCTGAAGAGGTTTTAAAAATCTATTTTGTCTGCTTGAATGCATGAGTTCTGTGGTAATGAACAGCTTTCTTACCAAGGTCAAATCAGACTAATTGCCACTAAGCAGATTTGTTAGTGACAACAAGGCTGTATTATTCGATAAGAGAGTAAGGATTGGGGTTATCCTGCATCTTGCATGTTTTTGGTATACATTGAAAATTTGCAGGAAACTGGGAGGTTTATTCCTTTTTCTTTTGCCCTTCCTGTTGCCCAGTGTGGGCATAGTCTGCATCTTGTGCTGCCATCACCAGTATCCATTTATACAAATCATGGTCAGGATGCAGCCCAGTGCTATGAATAATCCTCAGACACCTGAGTCTTAACCAGCTTTTATTTTATTTGTAACATTTATTTTGTTCCATACCCACACTCTGGCTGGTTGCATGCGACAAGTACTACAGATATCCTCCACCTTTGGTCTCCCAAACCTGGCATGTCATTTGCCTTCACAGAAAAAAATAATTGTCACCTTTATGTGAAACTGCAGAGATTGGCTATGGCAAGAGATGAGATGATGGCCAGAACCACACTACTGCTCCTACAGGTGCTAGATGTCTTGTTTCAGAGTTTTATTCATTCAACATGGGTTAAAAATCTGATTAAAACCATCAGATATATGGTTTAGAGGATTCATTTATGATTATTAAAACCTGGGGTGTTGTTTGTTTTTTCTCTTTTGACGATTCTGTAGCTTAGAATGTAATCCACATCCTGAAAAGAGGGGGTATTTTCACTTGAGTGCTTTTGCAATTGAAGGGGTGATCACCTCTTCCTCTCCTTTCTCTTCCCCTCCATTGTAGTTCTGGTAATTTCTGATTCTTTCTACCTTTACATTGCTGTGATCTGCAAAGATGACTTGAACTGAGGTTTTGTGGGCACTTCCAAATGAAATGTTTCCAGAATTACCTGCAAAGACTGAGTACAGGCCCCACTGATCGCATCCATCCTGTGCTCCCAGTATGTAGGTACATACCCACCCTACAGGCAAAGGATCAGAGTTATTCTCAGAAGTCCTTTTGAGCATCCTTGCTTTAACTCTGCCAGTGTAGCCTCAATCTTCATTTCTGACTGGGGCTGGCACTCTGGCACTGTGTAGTGTTGCCTTCACTGCCCTTCATTATGTGTTGTGCAAGGGAATTCTTTACACATTAACAGAACAGATCTTTGACTGGGACAGGAAAATGACTGCAGCCTAATTCTTGGAGTATTTCTAGCAAAACACTACATAATTGTCACAGCTGTAGCTGCCCAGCCAAGCCATCCAAGGTGAGTTGTTTTAACAACAGGATTTTAAGCCTGGGATGTTTCCAAAATAATTTTATTTAATGAAATGTGACAATTTGCTCAAAAGACAAAAGGCACCACTCCACTGCTCCTGAGATCCATGTGGCATGAGTGAGTTTGCTTTTGAAATAGGTCCTACTCAGCTGGCATGACCAGAAAATGTTTGTAACTCTGGTTTTCATGGGTGGCAGCATGAAGCTCCATGTGTTGGCACCTTTGTGCAGCTCTAACACAATGGAACACTCTGGTGATAATCTCTGTTGGTGTCTCTCCTTGAACTGTAGTGAGGCTCATGGCAAGGAAAGCTCTGTCAATGTACTCCTGTCTTTTCTGCCTCTCCTCCCTGCTGGGAAAGTGATTTTTGCATAAGAAAGAATGTCTATCCTGCAGAAACCTGTGCTGCAGGCCTATTCTTCTCCCTTTTTAATTTGTTTGGGTTTTTTTTTTTTTTTTTAGTAGTGACAATTCAGAATTTATTCAAAGCAGAACCAAACTCACAAGGGTAGGGTACGGGATTAGAAAGACACAGTAAGAATTTACCCAGAAAAAATTAATTTGAGGATCTACCTGAAATGAAGTAAATGAACCTCAGAAATACTGTGGAATTAAATTACTCTAAAATTTCTTCAGGCTTAATCATTAAAGGTCTAATGAAAAGAACATTATTTTGCAGTATAATGTCCCACTACCTCATGAAATATATTAGTCTGGGACTTCCTTCCTTCCTTCCTTCCTTCCTTCCTTCCTTCCTTCTCCTCATTGTCCCTTTTGTCCCATTTCTCATTCCCGATGTCTTTCCCTTCCTTGGTGTCCCTCAGCAGCCTGTGCAGAAAGAAAAATTGTTTTATTGTGAATGCAGAACTGCAGTTTCCAGCTTGGGATTTGCAGACCCTCAGGGTTACTTGTAAGAAGGGGAAAGTGTGAAAAGGAACTGGGAGAAGCAAATTGAGGTACTAAAGCCCTATATGATAGCTATGCTCCTGAAAATAAAATTGGACCTTCAAAAAGTAAAATAGTTGGAAGCTACCAGGAAAAAGGAATTATTACAAGAAAATACATCAGGAGGTTTGGAAGGTCATTATGGTCAAACATATAGTGTAGGTAAACTTCAGAGGAAATCTGTTCAGTGTTAATACAATTTTAGATCAAAGGAATAACTGTGCCTGAGCTGTAGACAGTTAGTGGAATTAAACTTTTGAACCTTTTTAAGAATTTCCTGTCATTTTATATAGCCAGTAAAAAGAGAAAAATCCTAGTTCCCTGCAGTAAATTTACAGAAGTTCATTAATGAATCTGAACACAAATATTAAAGCTCTGAAACACCATGCTTTTGCTTATGTAGGAACTTGGATTCAAATGGAGCTTAAAATGATTGGTGGACATGCATTTCATAGGGTACAGGTGGCATCAGAAGCCACGTTTCACACAGCTGTATCTGGTGCAGCCATAAATAACTTAGCAAAAATATTTAGGTAGAATTTTTAAGAGCTTTACAAACAAGTGATTTGTTTACAGAACAGAAAAACTGCACGAATATGCCAGGTCTGGAAGTGACAAGTTCTTCATCAGGTAAAGGCACAAGGATGCAGAATAAAAAATATTTGCAATTCAAAGAGTTGAAAATAATAACAGAAGCATTATGTAATTAAAGCACACAGACTTTAGTCAGGGGAATCTTTGTATGCAAAACTATCCAGCACTTCTCGAATCAGGCCACCAGTGTCCCAACTGTTTGTCTAAGGCACTGCAATTTAATAGTATTTGCTCTTGAGAAAAGGTCTCAGGCTCTTTGCAGAGACAGGTTTAAAGGAACACCACCTCCCCAAAGAGAAAAAAAATTACCCCAGAATAAAACCACAGAGCATTTCCCTGCAGATGTTTGCCACACCAGGGGATGGCAGAATCATTGCCTACGTCCTTCCTACCTTTAACCCTAGGAGTGGGTTAAATGCTGGCTAGCTTTAGGGCTACAGATTCTAAATCCTTTTGGATTTAAAATCTGAACCCAAGCAAAGTTACCAGCTTTGTGAAGTTGGAGCCCTCGTCTCTGATTCTGTCAGCCTTTTCTGTATAGCTGTCATATCAACAGATCATTTTTTTTCTTTATTTTGCCCAAAGCAGAGATTTGTGTGTAATCATATAACTCAAAGAGCTGTGGCTTTAGAAAAATGCTGAATATTATGTTATACTGTTGCAATTTGTCAGAAGAATAGCTTCTCCAAGCTATTGAGATCTACAAGGTTCAGTTTAGATTATCCAGAATAAATTGTCCCTTGACTGACAATCCAAAAGAATAGCTCCATGATTAGTGTTTTGGGACAACCTTAAAGTAGGATTTCCCTTCCTTTGCCCTTGCCCTGCATGCAGCCTCACTCAGCTCTATCCAGCATTCAGTTAATTTCTTTACAGAGATACCACGAGCTGGGTTTCACAGGGGTTGTGGGTGCACAGTTGCCTGCAGCAGTTGAAATGTGTGCAAGGAAATCAATACTGTGTTTTCTGAAGCACATTCTCAGTAGTTGTACAGAGTGCTCACCTTTGGCTCTTTTCTATACCCTCAATATCTGTGTTAGGCAGAGCCTAAATTTGGAACTGGGGAGCAGTTGCAGAGGGGTGTATTGAAGCCAAACCTCTGACACTGCAGTGCCAGGGAATATTACACAGGGACACTTCCACTCTGTGTTAACCATTTTTTTATCCTGTCAGGGCAAAAGAAAAACCCTTAATGTAATGGAAAATCAGCTTCTTTCTGTGCAATTCCAGCATGGTTTCCAGCTGCACAGCTGAAGACTTGGTCCACACTCCCCACCCAGATCCCCATTGACCAGACAGAGAGAGCCCAGTGAGTCCCTACTGCCGTCATGAGGAGCCTCACCAATCTGCAGACACTCATTTAATTGTCTGCCAGGACCTTTGTGTTTCCAAAGGGGAGGATTTATACCCAAAGAGTTCTCATATCCCTGCAGTGGGGAGCCAGGACTTGTCAAATCCACTGCCGGCTGCTGGTGACTCATGATATGTCCAAGACAAGCAGCTTAACTTTCTTTTTCCTCTGTTTCTGTTTTCAAAGAAACCAGTTCTCAGCTGCACACCAGGGGGCTGTTGTGAGTTTGAATTAATTTGAGGCTTCCAAATTAAAATTGCTGTAATACAGCAATTCATTTCACCCTGTGAGGAACATCTCAGATCCGCTGACTCTTCCTGTGGAGGCACCTGTTTCTCTCCAAAGCCAGCTCAGCTAACAAGCTTAGGCATTTCACTGACTCTGATGAGCTCTCTGAGTGTTAACTCTTCTCTTTGCAGGTCTTAGGAGCCCCCGGGTAGGAAACAGAATCCTAACTTGCATCACATGGGAAGTTAACTGAATATTGTGAGCAAGGTCTTTTTCCAGCAAGCACAGGCCTGCTGCTGTTATATTTATGCTCTGCCTTAAAAACATTCAATTGAGGATGCCATTAGGGGGTTAATGGAAGCATTGTACTTAGAAAGTCTCTCTGTAAGCTAGGCTAGCCTCCTTACCTTACTGTGTTATCAAACTCATTATTTTTCAGCTCCTGCTGGGATTGTAAACAGTCAGTTTTGAGCAAATGAGCTGCAGATGTATTTATATCAGGACAATAACATCAGGGGGGTTTGGCATGGCATGCTATGGCCTGCTCAAGAATTAATGTAATTAAATTATTGTTTACAGAAAGAAAACTGGCACTTCTGGGTAGACGGTATTTTTAAGCTTTCTTGAAAAGAAACTTGAGTCTGGAGCATCCTTTAAAAACATAAATTAGAGGTCAAACACTGGATGAGAAAGCAAGAATAGAGGAATTTCATCTCCAGAACTTGGTTAACAGCACATGCACCTCAGACACATACAATTGCATCTTGTGTTTGTGCAGATCTTAGACAGAATGAGACCATCTGTACTTTCAAGGGATCCATCACCTAAGGCTGTGTGAGCAACTACTAAACACACAATTTCCCAAACTTCAAGAGACTGAGTTTACCATAAAAAATGGGTGCAAGATGTCAAAATAGTGTCCTCATTTTATAAATGAGGGAATGCATTGCTCAAGGTCTTTTTGGCTTTGTTTTTCTTTCATTTGGGGAGGACTGGAGTGGGGCAGGGGAACGCAGGATTTTGGGAGATGGGGGCTAATTTTATTTTGATTTATTATCTATACGTAAACAACTGGTGACATTTGAGATGACCCAAAGTATCAACATGGGATGCTAAGTAGGACACAGAGAAAATCTCCCATTACAGCACCCTTTCTGTGTAAACAAACCAAGCCCTAGATCTCCAGTAATGATAAGGGGAAATGTAGGCACCTTGCCTACACATATGTGTACACACATGAGCACAACTTGTGTTATGTCTCAGAGTTAACCCTGTCTTGATGTTTGTATTTTGTTTGGGATTATTTTTTCAAAGAAAGATTGATAATTCTCATCCTCACAACTCTCATAACAGCTGGGTTACTACTGTGAACAGGTAAATAGTGCTGAGTGACTCTCATGGGCTCCTCCTCAGTGCCATTTCTCCTGTTTTAGTGCTGTCATGACACAGAGGATGTGTGCTGTGACCATGCTTGAACATTGTGCAACTGTTCAATTTTCCTATTTTAGCTTCTGTACAACATCCTAGACAATCTCTCCAACTGTGGATGCCAGCCCCCAAACACTTGACAGCTTTATCTGATGGCATTTTGTCTGAATTGAAACATGTGCAAAGCTTGGCCTCCCTCCAGAGGCAAAGTAGAGAGCCACCTCCACCACCACAGGCTGTTTGCATCTTGTTCCTGTTTCAGGAGAAACTTGAAGGCCAGGAAAAACATGTAGTCTACTATGCAGTCTCTATGCCACAGCTCATGCAGCCCAAACCACTCATCCCTGTTGTGCCTGTAGCAGCTGGGATTGTAAACCCTTGTTTCTTCACCAGACTTCATCAAGACCATGGCTCAAAAATGAGTCTCTGCTGTATGTCACCTCCTACTTCCATTCACATTACAACATCACTCCTAATATCAATTGACCTTTTTCTCAGAAAACATTTGGATGTGCCACTTTTTTTTTCTTCCCAATGTCAGTTTGATCAACCCTCCAATTTTCATGCTCAGATTGTGTTTTCCTCCTCAAAGTGGAGAGATCCAGTACTGCTAACACAGCAGTTGTGTGTGTTGGAAGAGTGCAGAGAGCAAACTGGAAAACATGTTACACTCTTAGTGTTGCTCCTACACAGCTTCTACTCTGATTCTGGAAAAAGAACACCTGAATGGACCACTAGCTTGAGCTATCAGAACACCTCTATAATATTTCTTTTCCAGACTATTGTGTACTCGGGTGGGTCATGCAGCTTACCTGAAAAATAGTAGGGGAAAAAGTTTTTGGCTTCTCAAATTGCACACAACATGCATTGTAAGGAGATTTATCAGATAAGGAGGTTAATGGCTTTTTCCCCACCTCAACTGAATTTCCACCTCCCTCCTTGACCTGGAAATCCATGCTTGCAGGACTGTAGAAAAGATGTGGGATAAACTCCTACCCTGTTTCTGTTAAAATGACCCACACTAGAGAAGACATTCAGGCTATCCTGAGCAATCTAACACCTTTCAGCTTTCCTTGCCAAAATTAAAGCAGATATTATCAAAAGGATAAATCACAGCAGTGACTGAGAATACTGTGGGCAGGTTCAGAGGTGTGGTTTGATCCTCAAGTCTGCACAGAAGTCTGTTCCCATTAAGGAAAGAGGTGGGAAGAAGACTGAGAAGTTGTTGTGGTTTAAACCCAGCCAACAGCCCCATGCAGCCACTCTCTCACTCCCCCACCAGCAGGACTGGGGAGAGAGTCAGAATGGTAGAAGCTGGAAAACTCGTGGGTTTGATAAAGACAGTTTAAAAGGGAAAAGCAAAGCCAAGCACACAAGCAAAAAAAAAAAAAAAAAAAAAAAAAAAAAAAAAAAAGGAAAGAATTCTCTCCTTCGCACGGGCAGGCAGGTGTTCAGCCATCTTCAGGAGAGCAGGGCCCCTCCACATGTAATGGCAATTTGCGGAGACAAATGTCATCACTCCAAATGTCCCCCCTTCCTCCTCCTTCCCCCCACTTTATACACTGTGCATGATGCCACATGGTCTGGAATATCCCTCTGTCATTTGGGACCACCTGTCCTGGCTGTGTCTCCTCCCAACTTCCCCTGCACCCCCAACTTCCTCAACAGAGTGGCAGTAGGAAAAGCAGAAAAGGTCGTGGATCTGTGTGGGCCCTGCTCAGCAATAAAAAAAACATCTCTGTATTATCAACCCCCTGTTCAGCACAAATGCAAAACACAGCCCCACGCCAGCCACTGTGAGGAAAACTAACTCCACCCCAGATGAAACCAGCACAGAAGGCAAAAAGGGAGAACCTCCCAATGAAAAGCTCCTACATGTGGAAGTTGTGTATGCTGCATTTCAGATAAAGTCACCAAGTATAAAACATTTTGGTTAAACAGAGACATTGCATTCTTAAACTGGAACAGAGCTGCTCTCCTTTATGTAATGGGGAAGATGTGAAAATTAGCTTTTATGTTTTTGCTCTTTTTGAACACTACTTGAGAGGTTCACAGTACTGAATGTCTCAAAATGGAGTAGTATATTACATTTCTGGTTCACCCTTCAAATGAAAACTCACATGTTCTCATATTTGAATTCCTTCATTTTTAAGTGAAGAAAGGATCCTTCAGACCACTAGTATAATCAACTTCTATAAGGACAAGAAGGCTCACAATGTCATTCTGCATCCATGGAAGAATTCTGTGAATTTTGGGTTTTTTCAGAGCATCTTTTTTAAGAAAGAATCAGATTTCATTTTTCACTAAATTCTGTGAAGTAATATACATCATAGTACTCCCAGTACAAAAGAAGTAAGCAGGAAATAAATCTGTCTTGTCCTTTATAACCAAAATGCATTTAATAATTTGAATACCTTAGATAATTTATTTTGCTTCTAAATTGATACTTTGGGCTCACTAAGTTTTCAGAGAATGCTTGATTCACTATCAGAAACTGAAACAGGGACCACAAGTCCTGATTCTCAACCCCATTTTAGATCCAAGGGAATCAGAACTGTCCCTGAGGAAAAGTTAAATGAAAATTAATCTCTAATGCACTCCAAAGGCCACAGTTGTGTGGCTCTCTTCATCACTGGATTATTACTGACGATCTGTTCCAATTTGGAACAGAGACAAGATGACAATTATGCTTCCTAACAAGTCTTGAAATAACCCATCAGCTTTGAGGTACTACAAGAAAATTCTCTTTTCACATATTATTATTGGCTGAGAACACCAGGTTCTAATCTCGTTTCTCTGCAAGTACCTTTTTGCACCAAATTCCAGTTTGTCGTTCTGATTTTATAAGACTTTGTTAAGCCTTCTGATGTTTGCATTCTTTCAACAAACTTTCTCACACACAGTTCTGTAAATAACCTATGTTTTGCATTCTTTCATGGAAGTGGAGAGAATTGATGGACCCTTGGTCTGTCCAGTGGCATTGGAGAGGTGGCACTGTCACCCTCCAATCCACTGTCACCTTTAGAAAACTATAAATGTTGGAGTCAGAAAATAAAGTGCTTCTTCTTCTTCCTTTTTTTTCCCCTCGAGAGCAGCAGTGTCTGTGTCATCATTTCGAACCGTATCACCACACCAGTTTCTTACTTAATTAGCGAGCACAGAGCCAGAAAAAGCTAAAACAAAATACAAAATAAATACATGATAGAGGAAGCTATCAGATC
The DNA here is from genome assembly GCF_017590055.1 of Onychostruthus taczanowskii. Taxonomy (NCBI): domain Eukaryota; kingdom Metazoa; phylum Chordata; class Aves; order Passeriformes; family Passeridae; genus Onychostruthus; species Onychostruthus taczanowskii. The sequence goes on along the minus strand of NW_024500017.1, from coordinate 8,785,028 downwards.
CAATATGGAAACAAAATTCAAAGAACTCTTGAGAGAGACATCTAGAAGAACATCATACTCTTTGTCCCAGAATCATGAAAAAGTGGCATATTGATTGTCATAGGTGTGTTTTCAGTAAATCTATCAAAGTGATAGAAGAATAGCCAGCATGTTACCTGCAGTCAAATGGTGAGAAATGGCCAAATGGTCTGTGCAGACACCAGCTGGCACCACAGGCTCAGAAGCAGACAGAGCTGTAAGAGTTTCTGTCTTTTAAAATACAGAGGAAAACAGAAAATGTAATGTGACTGTGAAAGAGTAAATGCACTTGTAAGATACATCAGAAGTTTATATCCTGCAGAGGAGAAGTATTGCTAAGATACTAAGACCTAAAACACTGTGAACATGTAGTTTTTTATTTGAGGTCCATGGAGAACTTGTAGAAATTGAAAAAAAGGCAGGTCAGAAAAGCAGCTTTGCTTTCCAGAGGCTTGCAGGCCCTGGGAAAGGATGCCCAACCTCATTCAAAAATTTCCAGAAAGCTACAGTCCATATCTGTGTAAGAATCTGGCAATATTGGGAGCAGAGAAGTTCAAATTAGATCAGGTGCAGAGGTGGGCCATGGGAAAAATGACAAAACCGAGAGATTATTTTCTTATGAGGAGAGACACACTGAGTCAGCTTGTTTAACTTCAGCAAAGTGGAGGCTGCAGAAAGATATGTTGTCTGTCAATACATCAGTGTGTGATCACTGGGGAGGCAAACACAATTGTTAGCAGGCAGGACAGTGCTGGCAGAAGCAAATGTGAATATATTGCTCATGATTATTTCAGGCTGAAAACAAGAGGGTTGTGACTAGTTAAAGAGTAAGATTATGTGACACTCTTGCATCAGAAGCACCAGAGAAGAGATGATCACAGCAGTGGAGATGCAGCCTGACCTGCTTTTGCACAGGATTATGTGACATCCTATGGTAGGAGGGATGTAATGACCCAGAGGATTTATTTCCTTCAGTTGTTTTGTTTTTCTGTAATTTGCCTCACTGCACACTGGTCTCGTAACCCCATAACCTGTCAGATTAAGAAATCCTAGTATCATCAAAGTTAAGAAATGTCCTAATCATTTTAGAAGCAGGAAGACAGGGCTAAACCGTGTCACTCTAGAATGCCTTGGACATTGGCAGATGTCACAGACTGTGTAGGTGAGGCCTCCCAAGACTGTTAGACCTGTTACACATTCAAGCCATCAGAAATCCTAAAAAGATGCAATTATTCAGCCAGAATCACAGACTTGCCTTCCATCCTAGAAAAGAGGGACCAGAATAAACAGCAGACTAGATAATGGGCAGTTCACCAGGCTCCTTCCTTGCATATTTTAATATTGCTGACAACATCAAAGATTCCTTATCATGAGTGTAGCAGGATCATAACACTAAAGCAAGTGTTCATTAATACAGTAGGACAACTTGATGCTAAAAAGAAGATAACAATAACAAAACATACAACTTAGTTGAATATGTGTTTTTAAGATCTCTTCAGCATCTCCTTACTTGAAAAATTAATTTATTAGAGCTGTCAAATTTTGAAACATTAGGGCAAATCAGCAAGAATTTTGGAAGCTTTCAGGAGACAAACAACAAGCTTTTATTTGCCATGTTGTGACCTAATCTGTTAGTGAATCAAGAAGTGTTGCTGTGTGGCTCCTTGTAATAAATGAAAGAACGTTCTGCAATCCCTCACATTCCTCCTTTGTGTGGGGTCTGATTTGCAAAACAGCTACGTGGTGACATATCAGTTTGTCCACAGGGTACATTACATCCTTATTGCCATTAATTCTGGGGTAATTTTCTGGGATAAAAAATAGAGATTGGTCTTGCTTTACAAGATCTTCTAGAATCATACAGAGTCAGGTAACTATGGGTAAATACTCTGCTGGTTTCCTCTCTCTAGGGGTCAGCAGTAGAATTTATAACTGGGCTTTAATTTGAAGCTATTCATTATTTCAGCTCTCTTTCAATTACCTCTTTTCATATTTTGTTGCCTTGTCCTTCCTAATGCAGCTTAACACCATCCTTGTGGTTGCCCAGCACAGAGCACTGAACAGATGTTTTCTTTGAGCTGTGCTCAGCCATATCTAGGCCCTTTCCCTCAGTAATTACAGTTAATTCTAGGAATCCTTAGTGAATATTAATAGTGGAAATGGTTCATCAAATATCCATAACATTACACTGAATGCTGTTTCACAATGCAGTGCTCAGTTACGCAGATGCATTACATCATCCTGAAGTTGCATGTACTTTTTTTATGCTCAATTAAATTGAAAAGGAGTGCCTGGAGGAATGGGGGAATGTGCTCTAGCTTCCCATAAATCCCTAAAGCACATTATACCCCATACTCAGAAATGTCTTTCTCCCTAGTTTTCCCCTCTATTTTTTTGGTGTTTTTAACATTTATTGTCTAACATGGTATAAAGAAGCTTGTTGCCTTAAAATATGTAAAGGTTTTCCCTCCTGTACCCTGCTCAGTTTCTCCTGTTTGATCCTGCAGTGAAAATGCACATTTGCCATCATTACAGTCAGACCAAAATACTGCCTATAACTATGTCATTGACTGTCATCATCACAGGCTTAGCCTGTGACTTCATCCCGGGGCCAGAGAGGGGAGTGGAATGGGAAGCAAAGGAGAATGGCTGTGATTAAGAACAAATCACCAGAGCAATTGGAGAACGTGACTAGACTGTAAAAAGAACATGGAGACATCTCTCAGTCTGATGGGTTCACAGGTTTTTTCCCTACTTACAAAAGCCTGTTTTTGATTTTTGCCACCTTCTTTGCTCCTACTCTGTTTAAGGAAGATTGGCTGGGCATGAAGGAAAGCTACAGAGGCAAATAGCCTGGTCTATGTACCTAGCAGCTGTAGTACTGCACCCATGGTGGAGAGACAATTCTCTAAAGCACTCAGTGCTCCCTGAAGCCAACAGGAGCATAGCTCTCTGTCTGCCTCTGACTCAGCTAAGCAACCCTTACAGATCGCTCTTTACTGACTGATTTATTGAAAGAAATCTGATACATTCCTGTTGGCTTCTGTTATCAAAAGAGGCACTCAAGAAGACAAGGTTCTCTTGCAGTGATGCAGAAATTTGCTCTCTAAAGTTGTAATCATAATGCACATAATTAGCCCTCTAGGTAATTGTCCATACCTTGCAGTCATTCTTTAAGCAGAACTGAACACTCCACAAAGGCTATTGAAAATAGGACTTTTCTTAACACAATAAAAATTAGACTAATGGTGTTTCAGATCAAGGAAAGAAAGACTTACTGTAAAGGATGGGAAAGAAGCTAAGGAATTATATATTGCAGGGATGTAAAGTTGTCCAGGTGCCTCTGCAAAATATTGCATGCAACAATTTGGGCAATATTTGGAGTACCATGAATATCAAGGTCATTGTTTCTTTTTGTGAAAAACGCAACCAGTGCCAAGTATAGTCCTCGTTAAATGACACAAGTACTCAAGGATGCTGTTGCAATCATGCTTCTGCAAAAAGAGAAGAGAAATAAACCCAGAGGCCCAATGCTGTCCAGCAGATTGCATGCAGCTGCATTCAACTTGCATGCATTATGTTATAGGTTTGGCTCTCTCATAAATGTTAATATTGATCCTTTAGCTCATTTTGTCCAAGGATCCCAAAGCAGTTGACAAATATGAATTACCAAAGCTTTGCAACACCCAGAAGAGGAGGGTAACTGCTACATCCTTTTAATACTTGGGCATAAAATGGCAAAGTGAGGTTAACAGACTTGTCTGGGGTCAGGCAGTGAGTCAGAATGGGAGTTGGAAAGTGGGACCCAGGGGTTACTGTTCTGCTGCTGCTGCTGCTGAATATACACCAGAAGAGGAAATTGGGGAGTTGCCTGAACAGTGTTTGCTACAGCTGGTGCTGAGTCTCACTGCCCCTGATCTCTGTGCATGTGCCCTCAGGAGCTGAAGCACAAACACACTCCCAGCCCATCTGCTTAGGTCCAAAAGAGCTCCCACAGGTGCTGTGAAGAGGATTCCTCTGGGCTGATGACTGTAGAGAATGATTTTAAACAGTGTATGAGTTCAATATGGAAGGGGAATAGGCAGGACTCCTTCTTCCAGCAACTTGTTAATTTCTGTTGCTGCAGTCCTCCAGTTAGGAAAAGATGTAGGGAATTTTTTGTTTGTTTTGTTATGGTTTTTTTTTTTTTATTTTATTTTTTTTATCTTGCATTGCTAACAACAACAATAATATTTTTATGTTTCCTGATTTCTAGTTGCTGAAATTGCAACCATTTCACTGGTCTGAAATGTAGTTACGTCATCGAATTTCCATTTCACAGATGGGTAAATGGAGGCTAAGGAAGTGCATTTGTTAATTAAGAACCAGAAATCCTTTACTGACACTGGACAGCTTTCCTTTGGGGGCTACAGGAAAGTTTTGTATACATACATGTTAAAAATTTAGATTAATCTGCTGAGATATTACCCTGTAGACTGACATTAAAGACACTGTCTAACCCAGAGAGCAATAAAGATCATTACCATAATTTCCAGCCTAGGAAAAGCTATTACCAAAGCCAAAGCTATGGCTGAAATCCCCGATGGTACCATGGTTCATGGCTCCTGCTCTAAGCTGGAATGTTTCATTTCACAGCTGCTGAGGGCTATGGATGCATGGCCACTAACATGCCCAGTTGATACCTGTTAAACAATGATGCACTGATTGGTTTGGCTTCAGCAATTGTTTAGACCTCTGGTCTGAATTTTGGCTACATTAAAATAACCTTCATCTACCAGGTTTCTTTCTCAGTGTAAGTGGAGTTTTTCCTGTCCCACATAGGCACTAGGCAGTGGCTGCTTTCCTGCTGCTGTCAGATGGCTGCTGGCAATGGATCTTCCACTCTGTGTCATCCCAAAATAACTTCTGCCGGAGTGAGCTATAAATCAGTAGATGGTCTCTGAGGCACAGTGGCTCTGTGTTGCTCAGCCTACACTGATACAATGGGGGGAACAGTGCCACTATCCAGCTGTTGAGATATGAATAAACGACAAGGAATTATGTACAGACAAATTTAAATACTGCTGACTTAGGGGAAATAAAATCACTAAGCACCGAACGATGCTGGCAGGCTTGAAGCCAAAATCACATTTGCTTTTGTTCTGCTCTGACATGGAGTGTAATTGGGTTACAGTGGAAACACTGAAGTAATCTCTTTTTTTTAAGGTGAAGAACACAGAAACACTTCTGACAGTGGTCAGTAGAATGTGAACAACACTAATTGTTCATCAAGGATCAGAGAATCACAGAGTCATTGAATGTGCTGAGGTGGAAGGGACCCATCAGCATCACAGAATCCAGCTCCTGGCCCTGCAGTGGACACCCCAAGAGTGTCACACCATGTGCGTGAGAGCATTGTCCAAACACTTCTTGAACTCTCTCAGGCTTGGTGCTGTGACCACTTTCCTGGAGAGCCTGTTCCAGTGCCCAACCACCCTCTGGGTGAAAAACCTTTTCCTGATATCCAGCCTAAACCAGCGCTGACACAGCTTGAAGCCATTCCCTTGGGTCCTGTCACTGGTCACTGACAGAAGAGATCACTGTCTGCCCCTCTTCTTCCCCTCATGAGGAAGCTGTAACTGCAACAAGGTTTCCCCTCAGTGTCCTCTCCTCCAGGCTGAACAATCCAAGCTTCCTTGGTTGGACAATCTCAGCCTCCCCTCCATGTCTTTCAAGTGGCCCCTCCTTCCCCATCCTCATAGCTCCCCTTTGGGTACTCTCTGATAGCTCAATATCTTCACATTTTGGTGCCCAATACTCAAGGTGAGGCTGCCCCAGTGCAGAGCAGAGCAGGACAATCCCCTCCCTTGCCCAGCTGTCCATGCTGTCCCTGATGTCCCCAGGAGAGGGATGTCCCTCCTGGCTGCCAGGACACTGCTGGCTCATGTTCAACAGACCAGGGCCTCCTGGTCCCTTCCCAGAGCTCTGCTCTCCAGTCTCCATTCTCCCAACCTGTCCACACAACCAGGGCGGCCCCTGACTCTGACTGTGGCTCTGATTGTGGCTCTCACTGGCCTTCCAGACACTCAGATAGCCACTGGTCATTACAGTCAAGGTCATTATAGTTCATTCCAGTAAAATACTAAAAAGAGCAAGAACAAATCCTCTAGAATGGATGTCTAAATAATATATTTCTCCCCCTTTTTTATCTTTTTAAACTCTGGATTAAGTAACAAAGAAAATGGTAAAACATCTAGTATAAATTGGTACACCAGTATAAATTGGTTTACCAATTGTATAAATTGGTTTACCAGTGATAGTTGCCCCAAACTTTCTAAAGGTAAATATGAACTGAAAGCACTTCTCCCCACCTTGAGGATGGGGCTGTGGTTGGTCCCACAGCCCCTCTGGGCTGCTCCTCCTGCCTCTCCCTTCTCCCTGCCCCAGCACAGGCCATTCCCTGGGCTGCAGCCCTTCAGTAGGGAGCTGTGCATCACAGACAGCTGGCACAGATCCCTGGGATAAGCAGGAGAGCAACAGATGGCTGAGACAGAAAATAGTCCTGAGACTGGAAAGGAATTTCATTTTTTCAAAGCCTTTGGCCTTTACAGTGCTAGGAATGGGTTTGGAGAATAGTTACAATTCTGTTTTTGGTGTCTGGTTTGGGGACTCTTGGTTTTGCCAAACTCACATCGCACCAGGCACTGTCTGCAGGAGCCAAGGCAGGTCCAGCTGTATCATCTCTTGGAGCCAATCCACCACTGCAAGTGACAACTTCCAAGTATTTCACTTTGACATTTACTTGGCTCGTGTTATCTCACCATTGACACAATTCTGGAGCCTCCTTGTGAGACACACAGGACAACAAAAAAATACATTTAAAACACCTGTTTCAGCCATAACATTTCATTAACTAGGGGTGAGTTTTTGTCATTGGGTAACACTGGTCATTTCTTCATGCCTACACCATGCCCTTGGCTCTCCAGCCTTTCAGACTGAGTGGCTCACCCTGGGCTGCCTGGGGGCACTGTTTTTACCCTTGTGAGCACTTGCAGAAGGTGTTGAATTGCTACCTTCCTCTGCACCGCTATTATTTATTAATGTATTAGACTTTCACTCACTATATATTCTTGGATTTAGTTTTCAGTGAGATACACAGATATTCAGCCTGTTCAGCTAACCACCAAAAGTCAATAAAATGCTGCAACCTGAGGAGGGAGAGAAGTTGCACATTCAAGGGTCTGAATCAGTCCACCTGAAACCACAGTGGTGTATCTTTCCCAGTAATATTGGAGTGGTGATTATCCCAAGAAAACTGGTAGGTGAGGGCAGACTTCATCATTTTATGTGTTTAATCTCTCAGAGCCAGAAGGCTGTATATTAAAATGAAAGGTAAATGGATAAATATTTAAAGAATACTAGGAAGGATTCATTTAGATTCTTTGAAAGCGGTAGCAATGTCTTGCTAAGATGAGAAAGGAGTTACTGGACAAATATCTTGTTAGTTTGATTTTTTTTTCCTCAGAAAAATGTTTTGTTTTGTTTCTTTCCTAGGACAAACTCTGTATCTCTTTGTAGTGTACAGTGTGTCCTCAGGGTGGGATGGAACAAGCAAGGGATTAAGGAAAAAAAAAAAAAAAAGCAGTGGGCAGTTACAAGATAAATTTCAAGGTCTTTTGGCACTGAAAAGCCTTAGAGGCAAAAAAACCACATTAAACAGTCTTTTGTGTACATCCTTGGAGAATGTTTCCTCCTTTGGTGTGTTGCATCTGTGTGTTTACTCATGTATTAAAATTGCTGCTTGGTCTGCAGTGTAAAGATAACATAAAATGAATCCTAAATGCCAGATATAGGTTTACAGCCTGAGATGCTCTCTAGAGTTGTCCTCACTTCTGGTTTGTGGCTGTGATGGGAGGTAATGTTTTATGCTTTGAAGCTTCTGGACAAAGCCAAGGCTAAAGGGATTTAGAGAAACTGACCAACAGATTCAGGCTAGGACGCTGCTACAGAAACACTCACAAGTCATGAGGAATTCCCAAGGAAGAGAAAAGGTCCAGAGGAACAAGACTAAAAATGTAGGCAAAGTTCATCCTGCCTCACTGTGTTAAAGCCGAGGCGGTGGACTGGAGCTCATGGGGACTTGGGGACCAACACGAGTGGGTCCCAGACTGTCATGGGGAAGAGCAGGGGGAGCAAGTCATAGCTCTGAGAGAGGCAGAAACTGAGCTCATTCCTTCAGCAAGGGTACAGCAGCCACTGCAATGAAGTTGTTTTGCCTCTTATTCGTAGTGCCAAAATCAGTGGTGGAGCTCAGAAAGGTCAATCTCGGAACACAATGGCACCCAAGGGTGGTTGTCTTTGATGTGTCCTACATAACCAAAAGTAACTGAACTTTTGTTGTGATGAAATCACCTGTGATATTGTTGCCAGTGTCACCCTTGACATACTCAGAGCCTGGGAGTCGCAGTGCTGGAGAAATGAACTTTGCACAAGGAGATCCTTCTGCTTTGTGTGACGTGATATGTCACATGTTCCAGAGATGATTTTTACCCCATTTCTTGGGAGGATGAGTGCTTCTAGAAGTGGGACAGGAGCTGTGGTCATCAAAATGTGTTGATGAACACCATGTGGGCCCTGTGACATTTGGGGGGGGAGCAGGGGGGAGAGGGGACATTTCCCTTACTGTGCATACACTTCTTGTGCTGTGAGCCAGCGGCTGCTTTATGGCAGGGTTTCATTTGTGATTAATGAGCTATTATCAGCATCGTTAGAACATCCACCATGGCTGTCACCAAATAACATTAATCTCCTGCTCAGTTCCTGGTTTTGCCTGTCAGACTTTGGCTGAAGTCAGACACTAAGGTGGAAACATGGGAAAGCAATGGATGGCTTCAGTTTAGGTTGCATAAAGAGATGAGTTGCTCTGTGAAAGCCCAGCAGTGTGTGTTTGGTATTGATAGCATTAATGCAAGGTAATTAATATTCCAAGATTGTAAACCTGCTCCAGATTCAATAGTATGCCCTGCAAAGGAAATTACCAAGACATTGTTTCTTAATGACAGTGAAAAGGCATTTATTTTCTTAATGGATTTTTAGTACTAGCCTCACAGTTCAGCACTGTCTCAACAAGTCTCCCTTAATCAAAATTTCATTAGTACAAGGGGTCCTTGAAATTTCCAGAAATATTGGACCTGTAACCTTTGCAAATTTTTGCTTCCTGAAGTCTCCTTCAGCCAAACTCTGGATTTGTGCTGCATGCTGGAGTTACCTGTGTAACTCAGGGCAAAGCAGCTCTAGGTGTGGTCTGACATCACCCAGGAGAATTGTGAAGATTGCAGGTTAATTTACTGGGTTACTGTTAACACAGCTCCAATAGAAACCTGGTAATAGAAATGTTACCTCCCCTGTTTTGGATCCTGACTCTGTGGAGTGTTTCAGAATTATGGAATCACAAGACCACTGCCAGACAGCACTGAGAGGCTGTACATGAAGTAAACCCTCAGCTCTCTGTCTGCTAGAATAAATTACAGTGCCTTAAGTATGCTGCCAGTCAGACATCAGACTGATACCAGAAAGCAAAAAAAAAATCATAATTTTAAGAAATGTGATTAGAATGAAGCAGCTTCTTTGAATTATTTTGTATTCAATTGTGTGGACAATATCTCGTAAGATAGAAAAGTGTAGCTGTAAATCTTCTGGCCTGTATTTGTGTCGGATGATAACTTCAGTTCCTGCTTGAGCTCTCTTCTTTGTCATCAGCAAGCAAACATCAGGCAGGTGAAGCAAACTTCTGTCAGTCTGAGGAAAGCAGCAGGGCATGCAGCACACAGAGTTCAGGTATGTCTTCATCAGCAGTAAGGTTTCGATGTTTGAATGTGGACATGTGGAATAAAGGCAGCTGTTTCATTTTGGCACCAGGTCCTGTAGAAGCCAGGGGCTCACTCTGAATGTAGAACTATCTGCTGGCTGTACCCCACTCTTCTGTCCTGTTTCTCCTTCCTTCCATCATTACCTGCAAGACAGGAGAGATCTTACTCAGCTTGAAACTTCTCACCACAAATATTTGCATTAAAGAGGATTGCAGAGACAGCATAACACTGAGCTTTCATGAGGATGCCTGCCACTTTCTGGTTTTAAATAGTTTTCAGGTCCCCTTAGCAACTGGGTTTTGCATGTGCAACAAAGTGCTTTTCATGAGTGCTGATCGTCAGACCTTGGTGCCCATGCTGGAGAGTTAACACTGAGGCCCTCTTCATGCTGCAGCTGTTATTCAGAGATTTACTAACATTATATGATTAGATCAAATGATCCTTTTTTTAACATTTCCATGAGGGTGACTGAAAGGTTTTACTTAAGAAATAATTTTGTTGTTTATTTTTCCCTCAGTTTGCTCTAGCTTTGAAAACAGACACAATTTCAAATCAGCACTTACACTGATGGAAAACTTTATTCCATTAGTTTGGGTGGGATGCTGTCCCACAAACCCATGAATGATCCCCACTCTTTATTGAATCACCACATTTTAAATTAATTGTTTATTGAATCACCACATTTTAAATTAACATAAAGCTTCATCCACTTACAAGTAGCTCTTTTCAGCAGGTAATGCCCTCCTTCATTGTTACTTCATGCTAAAACCTCCACTGTGTTGCCAGACAATTTGATCCAGAGCTTGATTTTGTAAAAAATAACCTAAAACCTCTTATTTTTCTAACACTTTTCTCTCTCCACATTAAGGTAAAATATTCTTTCTAGTCTTTAACAGTAAGTTGCCGCCTAGAACAACAACTGCTGATTTTTTTTAGAGAATTAGTTAATGGAGGCAGGAAGGAGAGCGTACAAGGAGAGCTATTTCTTATTCTCCTGCAAAGGGGCAATGAAGCATCTCAGGTTTTTAACCTTGACTTTGAAATTTGTAATTATGCCTTCTTAAGACAGTAGATTTTAAGGTCTGCTCATCACTGGCTGAGTGGGAGCAGGAATCTTGTCATTCATGATGGCTGATAACTCGCTTGCCAGATCAAAATTAAGAATAACCTTTCCCCAGCAGCTCTAGCACAGACATCATCCTTTCTGACTTCTCAGTGGGTACCAATGAGATTACAGCCAGATTGCACATGACAAACCAAAAATATCCCCAGCAGTCTGTTAAAATTTACCTCCCCCAAAAGATTACATCCTCACAAGCTCTGCAGCTTGGTGTAGTTCATCTAATCAATGGAAGCTGAATCATATGCTTTATTATTTCAAAGTTTTCAGAAATCTCAATTAGAAAAGAATTTGTGCTGCAAACAGGGAATGATGTATCATGGTGCAACATCCAGCAGAGATTGCACAGTAAAGTCTTTGCAGGATTAAAGCCCCAGGCCTTCAGAACTGACACTGTAAAATTCAAAACTAATTCTTCTAATAAAACCTTAGCTAAATCCTTTCTGTTTCCCTTCCCTGAGCCTTTAATTGCTCTAGTAGATTTCTCCTCTTCTGTTGGAAAACACATAAAACTACAGCATTAGCTAAAGGCACCTCAATTTATTGCCTATTCCAAGTCATTACAATGAAAAGGGTTTTTTTTTACAGTTGTAAGATCCCTCTTTAAGGCTTCCCCCAGTCACCAGAGACATAGGTACTCAGCACTGGTGGGGGAAAAATTCCTGAGCTGACAGCAGATAGGCTGAAAAAATAAAAAGAGAACTTCAAAGAAGAATAAACAGCAACTTTGAATGTCTTGAGTTCAGTGCACAGTGACAGTAGGTTTGGGGTCATCTTTCCCAAAGAGGGAAATTACCAAACATCAGAAGTGCTTAGGTCACTGAATTGTGGAGATTTTCACATGAAAGAGTTTGGCTTTGGGCTTTGCTCTCTGGCTGTCACCATTTCTCTGTGCGTCTCTTTCATCATTGCCCTGTTTTTTTCTTCCCTTCTTGGGCTCATGCTTTGAGCTCTGGTCTTTTCACTATTAAAGACACCAAGAATTTTGCCAGTAATTTCTAAAAGCATAAGATCAAGCTCTTAATTTTCTTTCATACTCTTGTTTCTTTCTAGGCTTCGTTCCCCAAAGCACAGGTGTTCATTCTACCTCTCCTTTGCCTTTTTTTTTTTTTTTCTAGTGAAAGAGTAAAAAGTTTTCAAAAAAATCAATTAATAATTTGATTTCTCAGATTTTCCCAAGCCTTCTGGGAAATTCTCTTTAGGATAGAGGTGAGGATCAAGGTAGTTTAGATTTCATCTCTCCTTGAAATAGTAAACCAATGTCTGTAGGATGTTTAGTTTCCAGAAAATAAATTCAGAATACACTTGCACATGCTTACTCCCACATACAAACTTTCCCAAAAGCAATTTGGTATTCATGTTTAAAAATAATTAAATAATTTCTAGTTGCTCTCATCTAAGCCCTGTGAACAATGTATGCAGTTAAATCTGCTAAATTAAACCCTCCTGACTCCATAATGCTGGTACATCAAGCAGATGTGTTCCGGAGTGCTACCCACTGCCTCCATATCTCCTGAATAGCTGCACATAAAGACAGAACATTCATGTAACGCTCTCTATAAATATAAAAACCAGAATACACTCCAGAGATGTTGTGAGGGCTCCAAAGTTAAGTTTGGTTTGAGGTTTTGAGCTCAAATCAGAGCTAAAACTGATGTTATAATGATTGAATACACTTTCCAGATTTAACATCTTCACAACCCTATTTAATTTCCTGTAATATTTTTAGCTCACATGAAAAGATGTTCTCCCTATTCATCAAAAATTATTTTAAACCTGACAGGAGGAAAATGAAGTTACTGATGTCTGCTTCCTTTATTTAGGTACTTTTCACTTACATCCTGTGCTCTCACATCAGTTTCTTACATCAGTTCTGGGAATCAGGGAGAAGAGCTGGTCAGTAAAATTATAGGAAGATAGAATAAGGGGACATATCTGCATCTTGGACCTGAAGTTGTACTGAGTAAGTTTGGTGATGATACAAAATTGGAAGGAGCTATTGACTCCCTTGAGGGCAGAGAGACCTCAACAAATCAGAGACATCAGCAATCATCAACCAAATGTAGCCTAGCAAGGGCAGGTTCTGGATTCTGCACCTGGGACAAGGCATCCCTGGTTGTGTGGACAGACTGAGGGATGAGAGGCTGGAGAGCAGAGCTCTGGGAAGGGACCTGGGGGTCTTGGTTGACAGAAAGTTGAACATGAGCCATCAGTGCCCTGGCAGTCAGAAGAGATATCCCTGTTCTTGGGGACATCACGCACAGCATTGTTAGCCGGGCAAGGCAGGGGATTGTCCTGCTCTGCTCTGCACTGGGGCAGCCTGACCTCGAGTCCTGTGTGCTGTTTTGGTCACCACAATAAAATAAAAAAAAAAGACATTAAACTATTAGAGAGCATCCAGATGAGACCATGAAGTGGTGAAGAGTCTTGAGGTGAAGCCAAAACAAGATGTAGCTGAGGTCATTTGTATTGCTCAGCCTGAAGAAGAGGAGACTGAGGGAAGACCCAATTGCAATTACAACTTCCTCATGAGAGGAAAAGGAGGGGCAGACAGTGACCACTTCTCTCTGGTGACCAGTGACAGGACCTGAGGGAATGGCCTCAAGCTGTCTCAGGGGAGTTTTAGGCTGGATAATAAGAAAGGATTCTTCACCCAGAGGTTGGTTGGGCACTGGAACAGGCTCCTGGGGGAAGTGGTCACAGCATCAAGCCTGAGAGAGTTCAAGAAGTACACGGACAATTCTCTGAGGCATGTTTCTCATGGTACCCTGTGCAAGGGCCAGGATCTGGATTTGATGATGTTGATGGGTCCCTTCCAACTCAGCATATTCTATGATTCTCTGATCTTTCTGATTTATTTCTTTGGTCTTCCACTGCATGGGCAGGAGTTACAGCCCCTTCTGTACCTCTGACCCTTTATAGTGAGGCTCCAGGATATAAAGATGGGGTCCTCTGTTTCATTGTAAAGGCTACAAGGATCAACAGCTTCAGTCACATTCAGTTACATAAAATTAAGTATTTTCTGCAGGTGATATCAGAGACAATCTACTTATGCACTGCATTCACCAGAACAATGACAGTTACCTCTACAATGAGCCTGAAACACTGAAAAAAAGAAAAAGTGTGTACTGAACACCAAGCATTTCCAGAGTGAGACACTAATTATTTCCTGCTATAATAAAATAACTCCCAGGTTAGCCTAAGAAATAGATGATGACTTATGTTCTAGGCAAAAGAAAAGAAAATATCCAGGCCTAAGCTGATGCTCGATGCCAGAGTGAAATGAAGAGATATCCCTCCCTGATGCCAAATCTGGTGCTTGGCTTAAATCAGACTGTGGAAGTAAGATGCATGAAGTGTGTCATCCTGTGCATCAAAGACTTCCTGGATTTTATTGCACTTCTGCTCAAGCTGTTATTACTTTCCTTAAATGGTGGCCTTTGTATATATACTGCTTCTAAGAAACAAAAAATATAAATATGGAACAGGTTTTAGTGGGATGTAGAAATATCTGAGCCTTCTTTAACCAGGCTACAATGATAATGGGAGGAGATTAACTGTGAAAACACAGGATTTTGTGCCCTCATATTGATTAATTGCTTCTTAGTATGAAAAATTAACCCATTCCATTTCAGCCACATTTGTATTAATGCCCTTGATTGATAGACTCATTAATTCTGACACCCTCATACCGAAACACTGTATAATTAAGTTAGAGGTACTAACAAGTAACTGTAATAGCATGGCTTGCTGTTTTACCAGATCTGTTTCTCCAGATTTAAGATAAGGTTTTAAAGGTGTATGTACACAAACTTCTTCACAGGGACTATAGTAAATTTATTTTTTACTCACTGGGAGTAAGTGGGATTGAAATCCCATTGCAGAATAACCAGAGGGATATCAATGTAAATTTGACAGCTTAGTGAAGACTGGGCAATAGATTCACTTGGCCTGAACTCCCCCTAAACCCAGTATTGCCAAGGTGATGAGATCCAGCCCAAAGGCTGAGAGTAGGGTGGAGTTATCTGAATCTTTCCAGTTTAATATTTCAAGTTTCCTCAGTTCCCACTGGGCACCAAACAGTGACAGAGAAGAACTTGTCATCTTGCAGGTGGACTGGATGAAGGGGAGAAGAGAACCTGAGGGCAGGCAGAAGCATGCAGACCACACCAATGCATGCTGATGCTAAAACGGGAACTGGCAGCTCCCAAAAGCATAGTGATATGTTTCATGTATACCTATGAAATAAAAGTGGATTTTTATGTGTGAATCATAGAAAAATAATCTACACTTTATTTGTTCCCAGCTGAATTGAGGTAATTATGGAAATTCATGCATGCAAAAAATGTCTGATCTGATGCACTGCTGCTACCTTATCAATTAGGAGCATTGTGTGACTCCAATCTAGCTAACTTGCTGTACCATAAAAGCAAGTGGAGAGAAGCCAATAACCCCTGAATTCAATCTGGTTTTAGCTGTTTTTTCTGTTTCTCCTTTTATCATCTAACTCATGAAGTTTGGATCTGTGGGCCATCAACTGACTGATTGGGATTGCTGCTCAATTAGCCGATGAAGTCATTGCTGGATCTAATGGCTGCAATTTAAACCCTGCTTTTGAGCAGATAATGGAAAGGTTAATGCTGTAATAAAGGATGAAGAGACAGACATGTGCCATTTATTCCCTGCTCTGTAAATTAGGGCACTAATAAAAAACCTGTTCTGGAAATAAATAAACAGATTAAAAGAAATGAATAAATAAATACAACAGAAAAACCAGAACTAATTCCAGGAGGTGAGAAAACATTTCTATATGACTGCATCCTCCAACATAAAGAACTTCCACATGTTAAATAATTACAGAAAGAATAAAACTGAGTGAGTTTAAGCAGTAGAGCAAGGTGGAAAGATGCAACACAATGCAGAAAATAACAACTACATTATTAATTTCTACAGTGCAGGCTCAAGGGAAATGCTGCTCTTGTGTTTGTGCACAGTGTGACATTTCTTGCATAAAGACAATGACTCAAAATTCCTGGCAAAACAATATTTGTGTTTGAAATGTTTCCCACACTTTTGTGTTCTTCTGTCCTGTGAAGGAAAGAACATAATGATCCATGCTGAAAGAAGGAGCACAGGTTCCCTCAAAGACTCTGAAGGGTGAAATATTTCTTAGCCTGCCCCATAACTCCAGCAATGGTGTGTGCAGACCTTAATTACGTGCTTTCTGTTGTGGGCATATTGAATCACTAGTGTTAGATAAACAGCATCCACAGCCACATTACATCTGTCTGGTGTACACCTAAAGTGAGCACCTTGAGATACATCTAATAACTTTACAAGTAAGCTGAGTACAACCATGTGCTTTTTTTAAAATGTCACAGTGACCAAAATAGTGTCAGTAATTTAATGTGAAGCAATCAGCTTTATCATTAGACTTACTACAGCATTCCCAGAATTCAAATGACTTGAAAACTTGTAGTTATCAGGTCTTATAATTCTACTGGCCTTTCAATACTTGGGGTTTTTGTTTGGTTTTTTTTTTTTTTTTTTTTTTTTTTTTTTTTTGGGTTTTTTTTTTTTTTTTTTTTTTTTTTTGTGTTTTTTTTTTTTTTTTTTTTTTTTTTTTTTTTTTTTTTTTTTTTTTTCCCTAGCTATAGCTCTCCTTCACAGGAGAACCTAAGCTTTCTTTCTTTGGAAATTCTTACTTTCATAGTTGCCTTGTCTTGTTGTGGAAAAACAATAGAAGTCATCTATACTTGAGTGTAAAAATGGTATGGGAAGGTATATCTAAGTGCAACTCATTATTAGTTTTGGCTCCCCAAATGAGCTGCCTGGGACTGGCTCCTTAATTTCCTGTTTAAAAATAATATGGACTGCTTTGAATATAGACCAGAATCCTGAAATGTTTTGGGATTACTGCTGCTGGTAAGCAATAGAACAATCAATGTACAATCAGTCATAAGCATCTTGATCAAGACTACTCAGAAAACACCCCTGAAACAATTAGAGCCTATGAGATAAATAATTAATCAGTGTTGACAACAACTTCAAACTACTTTATAGCAAAAACAAATGTGTAGCCAGTGCTGTAGATAGCCATGGCTAAAATCCCTGTTTAATCACAGAATTGAGGTACTGGAGGGATCGTTTGTTTCACCCAGGAAAGAGTTACAGCCTTGTGCTCACCACTAATGTTCTCTGTAGCCACATGGCAAAGTGTAGCTCCCTATCCCTGGACATGTCCCGGTGGGACATAAAGGGAGAAAAACCTGACTTTTCACACCTTTTAGATACCTGTGTCAACAATCATGGTTGTCTGGGAGGTCTATAGAAACCTAGGCCTGAAATTTGTCCCTCTGCAACAGTCTTAATTTACAGATAAAGGGAAAAGCTCTACATGTCTGATGCAAACCTTCCCCATCACCCCAGCATTCATACTGGCAGAGGCACTGCAAGCTGGGAGCAGAACACCAGTATTGTTACTTGCTGCTCCAGACTTTCTGCTTCTGTTCACCTGCAAGAGATGAGATTCAAGGCATGATTTGGATATTCAATTCTGGCACCCAAATATCTGTGTGTGTACAGATGATTTAAGTGTCTGCTGTCCCACTAATGTACCTGGTACTGTCTGTGAAGCTCAGAGGGTTGTTCAGCTCACTGAGTGAGCTTTACCAGCTGGCTGGCTGGTCAGATGAGTTATGCTATACCTGAAAATGGATTTAGCTCTCCACCCTTATTGATTCATTATTATGCTGAAATTCTAGTCACTCTCTGCACTGATACCACAGCAGAAGAATGTGGCAAACCTTGAATTAAGAATAAGAATTCCTGTTCCCATGGATGTCAAGTAAGAATAGGAAAGTTATATCAAGACTGTGTCTCACTGTGCCCAGTATTCCTCTGTTACAGGCAACTTTCCTTCTATAAAACCAGCTGTTCCATCTAGGAGACACACAAGGATTCATGGGTTTTGGGGATATGGTAGTCCTAACAGAGTTTCTTAGCACAGGCTTAACTGTTTTCTAGATTGTATTCTGTATGCAGGACTTCTCACTACTGCATTTTTTTCTATTTTTCTAAATGTACTTTACATACGCTGAAGTGTCTGCCGTTTCAATTTACTTATTCAACTCAATAGATTTCTTTCTTCAAATAAAACCAAAAATATCTCCTTCCATACTGCCATTTTTCCCTGAGGGTTTGATAGAATTGTCATTGTTTGAATTTGTCAGGTTAAACAGGGACAATACAATCTGAGACATTAACAAGTCAGTTGAGCAAAAGGGCTATCATACATTGTGTTGAGAAGCATTGTTGCAAATGCTGGTGAAACATTTCAGGAACAAAATTGGACAGGTCTGGAAAAGACTGATAACCTCCTCCAAAGACTTCAACTTCAGGCATCAAATGAAATGTTACATGCTTACAGATGATCATTCTGAATTTTGAATGTTGATTAATTGTTTATGGTAATGCAAACCAGCAGAAATACTTTAAAACATCATCAGATTTACATAGGTACAAATCCTGTGTGCTAATGATACCATTCCATTGCGTCAGTCAGAGTCCTGACAGTACAATGACCTCCAAAGAGCTTATCCAAAGTTCACCTCCAGTGAGGCTGTGATTCATTTGCCATGCTAACACAACTCATCATTTGCTAATGAATGTGAACTGGAGATGGGAAAGGAGCACAAATAACTCATCTGCACGCCACACTTCAGGTGTTGCTGTATTGTCCTCCACACTTCATCAGCACCATGGGTCTGCAGCTGCAGACCCTTCAATGCTCTTTTCTAAGTAGATGCAGATCTTACAGAAATTCCACATAACACAGTGTCTCTAAGCACTTTTGCTGAAACGCTTTAAAGTTATTGACATATTCTCATCAGTTTAAAGGCAAGATGTTGAAAAAAACATTATTATAAAGGGATTTGCCTTTAAACAACTGATCATCCCCCTCACATTTCTATCCAGATTACATATCTTGTTATGTGTTAAACCATCAAGGCAGAAGCTAACATTTTAGGGTCAAAAGCCACTTTTTGCCCCTCTTTTGTATTCCCAACAAATAGATATTAAATTTTTTTCCCAGTGTTCTTATAGAAGTATCAGAGAAGAGAAGCCCTCAAATATATTTGAAAGGCAGGTATTAAAAGCCAGAATACCTGTGGCAGTGGTTTGAGTGGTGTGAGGCTGAGTTACTGAGAGTGGTTTCATTTCTGAGAAATGAAGAGAAAGGGCCTGGCATCAAACATCTTGCCCTCTGGGTGGGGAAGGTGTGATTGGGAGACCATGCTCAGGTTCCCATCCCAAAGGGATTTTCATCCATGTGACTCTGTGCTCAGGGCCAGGACTCAGACACTACTCTTGGTTGGTATAATGGAGCCATGTCCTTCAAAACCACAAAAAATTTGGGGCTTGGATCACGTGCACAAGTGCACTGTGAGACTTCATACAAGGCTGGAAGTATGCAACAGAACTAGGGGAGGAGTATCTGTTTCCCCATGGAGAAGCAGCATGAGAGTGGAGTTGCATCGTGGTGTCCATCATTACTGGATAGAAGCCCATCCCCTGGGATCAGACTGAGATAAGGCTCCTACACTTGCTTAAAAATGCTTAATTTACTTAAAAATGGCTATTTTATCTGAGATAATCTAGAGCTTCTGAGACTTTTCCTGTTCTGTTCTAGGGAGAGACTTAAGAATATTCTGCATTCAGATGCCTTCCCCTGGCTTCCAGCTAATGCCACTTTCTGGGGTATTATTCTGAAAATGAGCTGGAGCTGTGAATCCTTGTTGTCTGACTGATCACAAATGCCAGACTACAACCTGCTATGGAGCACAAAGCAAAGGTGAAGAGTCTGGTGCAAGAGAAGGTTTATAGGCACAGCATAAAATCAAACTGGATTAAGAATATGGTTTAATTTCCAGTGAAATTTGGTCTATTAACACAGTATTTTGCCTGTGTCAATTTGTGTATTTCAAGAAAAAGCATTCCTCTACACCACCACTGCTCTTTTTATCCACAGCTCCTGTGACATCAAGTTTAGCCCTTACATCTTTCAGCACAGATCCTTTCTTCTCTTCTTCTTTCCCTGTGGATAAAGTGAGGGCAGCTCATCCTCTTTGCATTCTGCACAGTAAGAAATCCTTCCCTGACTGATTGATGTGAGTTTGTTTTGCAGCATCCCTGGATCTGTGAATGGGTCATAGTCTACAGACCAGATTGTTAAGAAAAGCTGATGTGCAGTGTTGTCAAATAACCTAAGTTGCAGTAATGACTCTGAACTCTTCACTTATAGAAAAAAATTTGGAAAGTCTTCCTGGATTTAAAAAACCCAACAACTGGATGGTTCAAAGTAAAGATCTGAGACTTTTGTCTGATTTTCTCCAGGTCAGGTGGTGATTAACCACTATGGAGAAAAGATCTCTCTTCGATTCTAGCTGCAATACTTCATGCGTTTAGCTGAGTCAAGTACCCTGTATCACAAGAACAACTGTGACCACCTCAGGTGTAAAATGATAGAGCTCACTGTGGAGTTAATCTCAGAAAATCCAGAGGTCCTACCTAATCTGAGAGAAGTGAGCCATATGTCTGGCTCCACAGGAGCTGCATTATCAGGACACCTCACTGCCCATAATGGAAAACCCACTGAGCTGTTACCTGGACCTGGAGTGTACTGGCAGAGTTGTTGTGGGGTGTAGGTCATGTGCAGCCATGCACCCCTTCCTTACATAGCTGCAAATCTTTGACAGGCTAAAAGTCAATTGGGAAAGGCACCATGCAGCTTTTCTTCTGAATGTCCCACTCCAAGTGAGAGCTGAGATCCTTGCAGAAAGTGCTCACGTTCCCATGTAAGAATGTCTGTGTATTGAGTTTTAGAAGGCACAGGCAAATAAGATAGAGTCCCAGCTGAATTTTTTTTTTTTAATTGGTAGTCCCACTTGGCTGAAGTGCTACATTGGATTGGAATCATTGGCATTTTTGAAAATATGGGGTTTGCAATGTATGGTCAAAAATAGAAAAAACCCAACTATTAACACTCCCAAATGGGTTGAAGTCTTGCATAAAGAGCAAAGATTCTCTTTTCAGTTCATTTTAAGAATCTGTCTGACCACCAAATTATTGTTATCAATGTCCTACCTAGTGACTCTGTATTGGAGACTACAGAGGCTTTTTCTGGACACTGCTGCTTTCATATTAGAAATTCACTTTCAGCTATGCCAGCTTTGGAGGGCCTAATATATTTTATATGTGTGCCTGCAAGAAAAGGCAGTTTGGTCAAGTGGAAGAAAGGGTGGGTGGGCTTTTTGAATGCATTTTTCTGTTTGCTTTCTCTGTGTGCTACAGTCTTTTGATCTTTATAGATTTCAAATGGGAAGGTAGAAAATATCACAACGTGTTCAATCAAGGCAGAAGTCACAACTGTGTGTTCAGAAGTTACTTTCATTTGCATTTTTTGAGATTTCTAAAACTTTATTCAGAGGGTATAATTAATTCTTCTCCTTTCTAATGAAACAAAAAAGGGATTTGTGGGGGAGATCAGTGTATGTCCCTGTGAGACATCCTAAATCTTGTGTACCCCTGAGATTTTGTCATGTTTGGAAGTAGACTTCTAGATCTTTTGATCCCTCTGGACAAAAGTCTTGGGTGACATTTAAAAAGGTATCTTCCTAGAAATTTTTCTCCAGATGTTGAAGCATGTTTTTCTCCATGTTTAAGATGTCAAGATGTTGATATGGATGTTTGCTAGTCTTACCTTAGGCTCCTTCTATCATCTAAATTCACTTCTTTACAGAGTTTGCTGTAGTCTGGGCACTTGACTACTCAACTACAGGTTGGCTTTCAAAGGTCCAGCACTTTTATTTTGCAAAATTTAGCAGAAACCAATGTAGGAATCTTAAGGTTTACCTTCAAATGGCTCCACACCAATTTTTAAAAATCTTTTGGAGAAGCCAAAATGCCCTGTCAGAACTCATTTGATTTGTGGTTTTTGCAGCTGGGGCTGCTGGGTGATGTGGTTTGGCTCTGTGCTCTCCCTGCTCTGCTGCACTGATGGCTCACCATATTCATACTCCGTGTGGCTCAACTCAATTAGCAGCTTGCTGCCAGCCAGAGATAAGCCCATGGATAGGCATTCTGGTCATGGCAGATAAAAGCTCCAAACAATAGCTCAGTCTGATGTCCTCCACTTGATATAAAAATAGAATTTAAAACCACTAATGAAGCAATTCAGGATATTTAGTTGCAAGTCAGAAGTTTTTTCATCCTTATTCAAGTGCAGGGGATAGGAGACATCCAACCCCTTGGTAGCTAATGCTGTCATTGCCTCTGCTTCTGCCATCTGTCCCCCACTCAGTCACCCATGTGAGGAGATGCCTTGGTCTCTCCCAGTAACTTACATGTGCCAGGAACTTTGGAGCTCTTTTAGCACTTTTCCCAGGAGGGAAATAGGATCTGGGTATATGACTCTTGTCTTCTAAGCTGAGAAAAAAGAGGCAGGGAAATGTAGTGCTCTGGGCTGTTTTGCAGTCTCATACCAGCAAACCTGGGAAATGTGTCAGGCCATTCTTCTGACAGAAATGCAGATTGATGGTATCTGTGCTATCTGACACTGCTGACCCAAAATGTACCAGCATGTCAGACCCTGGAAAGATGGCAGTGGTGGTCAACAGGGGTCAGAAGAAAAGAGTTTTTAGGACTGGGCCTGAAAAAAAGTAAGACAAGGGAGCTTTAACCTGGTTTAGGTAGTACAAGGAGGAGAGGAAAGAGGAACCATCTGATATAAAAGCTGTTCTTTTGCACCCTAAATGCCCTGCTGTGAAGCACATCTTTCCTCTCCAGTCTTGATTTTAAAAGCTTTCCAGACTCATGGAAACAGCAGTGAACCCCATTCAGAGGTATTCCTGCCAAAGAGAGCTCAAGGCCATCAAAAAGCTGGCATGAGTAAGGGTTTGGGCTTTTCTGCCTCAGCTTCCTGCTGTGCCAGGGACAATGTCTGTCACTTCTGTCACCAAAGGACAAGTGTCATTCTGAGCTACCACCTCACCACCTGCCAGGTCAGCTTGTATGCCAATTAGACTAGGGTTCTTTTAGGGATCTTTCCTTACTTCCTAGGATTTCCCTCAGCATCATGTGAAGGACTTTTTTCTGCCTCTGCTACCACAGCAGAGTGCAATACAGCTTACTGAGCATGGCATTTCTACCCTGTCCTTGCTGTACAATGGCACTGGGACAGGGATTTCTGCATGAAGCTGTGGGTGTGCACTCAGGAAAATCTGTGAATGCAAGGAAAGAGGAACCTTAGCACATCCCTTCTGCAGGAATTGTTGCTTTTTCTCCTTTCTTCCAGGACCTCCACTAAGTTTTTCAGTGCTTTTCCAGGCATCCCTGGCCCTTTTGTAGACTCACAAAATGTTTGTATTTTTCCTGTCACCCTTATCTCAGTACTGATCTCTGGCCTATGGCTTGGAAGTGTAGAGAATCAAGAATCTAAATATTAAACAGTGAGTATTCCAGAGTCTGTGGAAATCAGGCATGCATTCCCTTCTCTCTGAAGAGCTGTTCTCAAATATTTGGTAATGTCATTTTTTTTAGTGTTAAAAACCCTGACTCAAGCTTCTCATTAGCAACCATAAAGCGATCAGTGCAAGATACTGCAGATGTTCTGTGAAAAATGAAGTTCTGAAGAAGAGAAAAAGATGGTGGGTAGGAATATAGAGCAACTGAAAGAAATGTGAGAAAAGATGAATTTTTAATCCTTATGGGTAAAAGCCAATAGCTGAAGAAAATAAGGTTTTTCCAATATGAAATTTGGGAAGCTGTGTGGGAATCATGGTTTAGAACCATATTGCTTTGGATACCCTAAACCAAAAATTTAGCAGAATACTGTCAGATTTTCCTTACATATCACAATCTTAGAGAATTCCATTAGCATTTACCAGGTGGCAGAGCATAATGAAACCAGAGCATAAGCTTTAAGGGAAGAAAATAAAATACCAAATGAAGCAAAGCCGAAAAATCTAAGATTCATAAGAACATTTGGAGACAGAAGAGTCCCAATGTCTTGCAAGAATTGGTATTGAAGATGAGAGAGCAAAAAGAAATCTGTGCACTGTTGGACTGGGGTGATTTCTTACTATTAACTTTTCAGTTAGAGACTAGAAGCTTTATTACCCAAAGCCTGGATTATAATTTTGTAACCAGGATCCCTGACCACATGTAAATGTGATACCTAAATTTACAGCAAGGGATTTCAGACAAACCAGAAATGCTGTGGCTGGCTGGCTATTCAGTAGCAAAAATACATAAACATTATGAAGAGGTGGTGTTTATAATTATATCCAAACCAGGGGTAAATAGAAGGGGTGGCATTCAGCTGATTTACACAGTAAACCTCTCCATAGGAGCTCATCACCAGTCTGTCCTTACAGTTAAAATGAAATATCCTTTCCAGGTGCTCCTGACCAGCTTGAGCTATAAATCAACCTGCTTTAGATCAACCTGAGCTGTACAATAGAAGGACACATTCCTCTCTATAACTAAACCTCACTGAGGTTTAACATTTTGTCCCACAGCACAAAAATTTGTCAAAATGATACCAAATACAAATGTAGTTTGGCCTGCTTATGGCAGATCTAGTGCTCAAAACAACTTCATAGGAAAGCTGTTTTGGAGGAGATTACAGGTAAATTCCTACAGGATCTGCTCCTAAATTTTGAAAGAAGGAATGGTGAACAGAAAAGTGATGAGCAGATGTATATATAAAACACATAAAGGTTCTTAGCTAGATCTGCATTCTCTTGGCTTCAAATGAAAACAGATATAGAAGAAAAACTCAAAGAATGGGGAATAACAAAATAACTACAAATTTACCAAACAAAACAGTCTGTGACATTCATACAAAACACATTAGATTCATGATCATGCATAGTTGTAAATTACTTCTTCTTTTCTGAGAAAGAATTTTTTTTGAATACTCTTTTTAACACAACAAAATAGTGCAGTTAGTAAATATGAGTATTAAATATGTAATTTCTAAAACTAAGAAAATATATTGACCTGAATAATTTGTTATTTGTGACAGTAACAAACAAGCACTGCCATTTGGTGGTCTGGAAATTATGCATACAACAAACTAATGAGATTTTTAAGGCATAATGCGGCAAATAGGAACCATGTAATGTGCTGTGAAAATTATGTAAAATAATGGCAAGGGTGATTCTAAAAAGCTGAAGAACACATTCAGATCCTCATTTGGCATATATGAAATACATTCTTGAAGTCTGGACTGCCACCTGCTGAAACACAGTTTAATAAGAAACTTTGACTTAATAGGACTGAGTTTTCATTTTAAACCTTGATTTTCACCCTATTTCTTTCTTCCAACCCTTAGTGCTCTATGTCCAATGAATCGTTATAACTGTGAGTAAATTTCAGATTTTCTCCCCTTCTGTCCCTTGATTCCCCTGGTCTGTGGCAGTCTTCCTCCTGCACATCCTCTGTGCTTTCAGCAGTCTCTTACCCTGTGATTTTCCTGTTACAATTTTAGAGCCAGACTCAACCACTCAGCCCACACTGCTCCTCTACAAAATGAAATTAGGCAGTGCAGACTCAGGCATTGTCCTGTTGCCAATTGTCTTTATGTTTACATGGCCAATATGGGCATAGGTGTGCCCAAAATAGGGGCAGTAGCAGCAAAGGGGAATTTGAACCTTCTTATCATCTTTGCTGAGCAAGGAGGGCTGATGTAAGAAGGGTGGAATCTGAGTGACATCTTCCATAGAAAGAGGACACAGGAAGACTTGCAGGTTTCAAAACCATCAAGATCCAGACCAGAGAGGCTGGGCTGCATAGCATCAATGTAGATTAAAATTGATGGCGTGCTCTGCGCTGCAATGATAATTATTGCAGAGGCTGAGGAGGACTGCTGAGATGTGAGTTGATTAACTTGTGGGTGTTTGCAGTTGGTGTTTACCCTTCAGATATTGGTGCAGCAGGAGGAAAGCACACCCTTCCAAGATGGGTTGTGGTTATGGACACTAACAAGGGCTTTTCATCCCTTCATACCCTGGAGTCCTGCGGGAAGGAGCCCGGGCGAGGCTCTGTGGGCTCCGTGGGTTTGGGGCCTGCAGTTCCCCCTTAGCAATGGCGTCTGTGAGGAGCTTTCATGCACTTCCTGCAATAAGGGTTTCAGGCCACGATTTACCCTCAAGATTACTCACAAGGACTTGTGATCTTCAGTACGACCCTCTCACCCTACTTTTAGTGGGTGTTTTGTCCTGTATGACCTCTGGTTCTCATGGGTGGGCTCTCACTTGCAGCTGGGACTTGCAGTGTGCTCGGTGCCACACGGAGGGATCGAACAAGCAGCACCCCCAACAGCACTGAGCAGCTGTCCCTTGGTGTCAACATCTGGGATTTTTATTGACCAAACTCTTTCATCACTGTAAGACCCCTTTCCTTGTATCCTCAAATACGTGGCTGCGATCCACCTGAGCATCTCTGAGCTGCTTTGAGCCTGTTCCAAAACGAGGGAGCTGCAACCCCTCGCTCTGTGGAGCACCGGTACCCTCTAGTGGTAAAAACGCAGGCATTTTTAGGCAAAAAAAAACCATGACAATTTCACTACTAACTTATCTTCTGTCTTCCTTTTGTACAAAAATCTGTACATCATCTTTAATTGACAGCGGTGTTTTTTAAAATGACATCGTAATTTCATGCCTTTAGTTTAAGTACCTATGGTGTAATGCAATGATGTAATTTCCTTGGACTGCTCTCAGTGTGTTTCACCTTTCATTAAATCATTAAAATGCTGCTTGTGAGCTGAATTTTCACATGGTATAAAGAAGTGGCTGTAATGGAAAGTACCAAGCAGCAGCTGCTCAAGGCTTTAAATGGGGTGCTGGTGATGATACCACTCTAAAGACTGAAGTGTGGCAGAGCATAGGTAGCTTATAGTTAATCAAAGAGATCACGTTGTCTTTGCTTAGTTTTCACCAGTTTACTCTTGGAGGTTCGGACAGCTGGATCATGGGTCTTGGGAAGCCAGGGAGCCACTGGCTTTAAAACTGCATGGTGGGGACAACAAGATACGGTGTGACAAAGCTCAAGGGCATGGCAGGAGCACCACAAACTTGCTAAATGAACTGCCAAATGTCTCCAGAAGCAGTGGTGTGGTTATAGGTAGATGGCAAAAGACACATTTTGGTCTGTTTACTACCAGCTACATAAACCGTGCTCTAGAGCAGGTCTGGGGACTGGGAAAAGGTGAAACTAGCCAAAGAAATCCAAAATTATTTACCATGAGCAAACACATTTACTTCTGTTCTAACCTCTCTCAAAATGGCTGATCTGAAATTTTCCTGTCATAAGAACAGTGGATTTCAGAGAAGCCACAGCAAAGTAATCCTTCAGTGTTTGCTATGAAGTGTTTCACTGTTGTCTTTTCTTTGCATGTAGGGTGCTAGTGGATTCTGCTTGGAGGAAATTCCCCCAAAAAACCAGCAGGAGCCATCTGGAGCTCACCTCTGTCCTTTCACTCTAGCTGCAAATAATTTGCACATTCTCAGAATACCATTCTTTAGCCCTAGGTTTTCTCAGACATGAAGAAAATGAAAACCCAAGGTTTTCATGTTGTTGAGCTGAGTCCCTTGTCACTACCTCCTCTGCAGGCTCTGTCTCTGCTCATTTCACCCAGTGAAACAAAGTGAAGTTTTTCTCAGCAAGAGATGAAATCACACTACAGGAACAAGATTGAAATTCAAAGCAGGTAGTACACATAAACACAGCTTGATTCTTCACAAGCTTTTTTCCCTGGATGATTTCAGTACCTAATGCCTATCATTTCTTTGATGTACCCTAGCTATGAAAGTAGGAGATCCAGAGCTTTTAGAAAGACATCTTTCTAATTTATTCATTAAACTCAAAATATTTCCATGGCCACCTGCTCCTCTGTTCCTGTGGATCAAGTTTTGGAAACACATTAAAATGCCCATGATCTGGTACATGAAGTACCAGAATATGAGCTTGCCCCTTTGCTTAACAGTAATCACTTCTATAAAAGATTTTGAATAGCTTGAACCTGGGAATAATTTTGCAAAGCAGATCAATTAGACTGAATTGGATTTGCCAGCAGTGGGAGTTAAATTTTTAGTCAAATCTCTGTGGTCTGGAGCCTCACAGACAGAAAATAACACAGGGGCAATGATTTATCACACACTTTGTTTACTGGAGAGCAGAAATTTACCCTCTTTTGTTACTCTTTCAAACCTTTTTGTCTTTTCATCTGCATAGAAATAAGTGCAGAAAAAAGAAGAAGAAAAAAAGAAATTCAGTTTTCAAGGGAGGGTTTGTCCCAGTGCTGTCTTGTAGTGAAGCATTTACTGTTTCCCAGACCTCAGGATGTCCAGGGAGATCCATGGCATGGTGTCCATTCTGTGCCGTTCTGGTCAGCACACAGCTTGGAATAGACCTCCTGAGCAACACAGTCCTCTGCATATTATACAACCCCTTCCCAAAATGCACTATCACCCATCTCATTCTTGAAGAATGTGGGTTGATTAAAGCATGTCTGTCCCACGAACGTTCTGACTCTTACCATGACTGCCAGTGCCCCCTGCTCCAACCTTGTTGAAAACTTCTGATCGTCATAAGAACCCACCTCATTCTCACCAACAGGGAGCAGCCATCCCACAGAGGTCTCTACTCATGATTTTATAGGCAATATCTCCAGTGCAAATACAGAGAGGATTAAAAATGCTGTGCTTTTTATTTCATTTCAGGTTTCTGATTGTCTTGGGGTGTTTGATCTTAGCAGTCCTAACAACTTTCAAGGAGTATGAAACTGTTTCTGGAGACTGGCTCCTCTTGCTGGTAAGTAAACTGTGGCTGCTGCATCGCCCTGGTAAGACCCTGGAACTGAAATCAGCCCCACCAGCAGGGATGGAAATGCTCCCAGCTCTGCATGCAGTGATGCTTCTACTCCTGGTCCTGGAGCAGTGATTGTACACTTACATATTGGACAGTTCCCAGTCCAATGTCAACACCAACTGAATAAAAAGTGAGGTTCCTGAGCAAAAAGAAAATAAAGGAAAAATGAAAGACCTTCTCCTGAGGCTTTTAAATACTGCCTTTTCAACATTTGTCTAACAGTCCTTCCATCAGATTATCAGGAAATTTCCTATTGACCACGCCAGACATAAGCACATTGAAAGCTATTTTTTGGAGTAATCTTTCAACAGTTTTGATTCATTCTATAGTATTCTACTAATCCTAGTATTTCTTTCAAGGGAGGTCATCAGACTTGGACTCATGCTTGTGTCCAATAGCAGCATAACTGAAATTGCTGCAGGCAGTGCCTTTGCGAGAAAATGTATTCATAGCAAATTCATTCCAGATTGCTTGTTCTATAAATGCTGAAGTTCATGCTCAAGACTTTATTTCAGTAAGGCCTCCCATTTAGCAGAAGAATTTAAAAAATAGAAAAAACCCCTCACTAAATATAAAATTGCAAATTCAACATTTTATGAAAATGACCTTAAAAATGAACTTCCTTTGCTCCCATAGCTATCACAAAATACAGGGCACAATGTCTCGCTTAACCTGGCCTTGTTTAAAGTATCCCTAGGGAAACTGCACACCAAAATTAGTTCCTGGATCTCAATTTCCATTTCCCTTTGTACCTCCAGAGACATATAGATTCGAGCAAGATCTAAATGCCATAAGGAATGAAAGGTGAATTCCCCTTGCATGTTCTTTCTCAAAAAGTGCCTGTATGAGAACACCTTCATCCCTCAGGGAATGGGAAACTCGCTTTTGGTCTCTGTTACCCTGCTTAGGCCCATCTTTCACATTTGAAAAAGTGTGAGGTTATCTTTCCTTCTCCTGTGCTTGTTGTTATGTGGCTCTCAGCAGCTTTTAGAAGCTGTGGGTAATGAGCATGAGGAAGAGTCCCCTTTTCCCTCTTGCCAGCAATTCACAGAGAGGAAAAGTAACCATGTGCCCCAGGCTGCCCTTGGCATCTCACCCTGCTGAGCCCCTCAGAGAAGCTCTTTGCTCCCCATTCCCTCCCCATGCTTAGAAAGGATCTGGAGCAAGGTGGAAAATCCTGTTCTTTCATCCACCAGAAATTTAAGGGAACAATATATGCCTTAAATTTGTCATACATATGTCTTCATCACTGCTTTAAACTTGTGACCATATGAGTATCCTGTATCCTGTTCTGTCAGGACAGATATGGCTGCATGAGCTGCTGGTGA
Organism: Onychostruthus taczanowskii; assembly: GCF_017590055.1. Lineage (NCBI taxonomy): Eukaryota > Metazoa > Chordata > Aves > Passeriformes > Passeridae > Onychostruthus > Onychostruthus taczanowskii. The sequence goes on along the minus strand of NW_024500017.1, from coordinate 8,754,780 downwards.
CTGACCCTGGGGGTGGTACTGAGTGCCCTGGGGACTCTGCAGTCACACCTCACATATGTCTGCTCATTTTGTGTGGAGCAGGAGTAATTGTCGTGAAGTAATTGTCCTTCCATTAAGGCAGGGTAAGCACTTCACATTTACCCAACAGCAGGGGCAAGTCCTTCCTGCACATACTTAGCAGGCTGGAAAACCATGTCCCCACTTTGCCTTGCCCTGTCATCAATCTTGATTCTCCTCACTTTTTTCCTCTCTGTTACACATATCCTAACACTTGCACCTCATCTGTTTCCTTCAGCTGTATCCTTGTGTCCAGAATTACTGCAAAATTTGTTTTGAGACTAACAGTGTCATTTGTGTCTTGATACAGGAAACTTTTGCCATTTTCATCTTTGGAGCAGAGTTTGCTTTAAGAATCTGGGCTGCTGGCTGTTGCTGTCGCTACAAAGGATGGAGGGGGAGACTCAAATTTGCCAGGAAGCCTTTGTGCATGCTGGGTAGGCACATGCTCTCTATTACTGTTTTCCACATTAATGTCCCTTTTTCTTTGAAGCCAGTTTGGGGGATATCAAAGAACTGGTGATTGGCAATGCAAAGAGCACTGAAATCAGATCTGCCCTTTATGTCAGAACCTGTATCCTGCTTGGAGTAATTGTTTGAAGTAGCCAACAATAACTAAGACACACTTGACTACCTAGTTAGTGAGAAAAAAAAATTAATCCTTCTACTCCTCAGATACATTTTCCTTGTCCTGAGCCCCCCTGCATGTTTCTTAAGCTCGTCCTCAGGAAGCTCTCTCTGCCTTCAGTTCCAAACACAACTCTATACCATCTTCCCCAACTCCCTTTCATATTTGTGTTCTGTTTTACATTTGTATTGTTGGTCTGTATTTGCAAACAAGTATCTTTGTGATTTCACCCATGTTGTCTTTCAGGCTTGGAAGGCACTGCCTATAATTATCCACACAACTACTCATTATTCATGTTTGAATACCCTCCTGCAGCTACTCATTATATCCACAAACGGACCAGCCAATATTCAGGAGCTCACTCTGCCCTGAACACTGGTCATCCCCATTTGTTCACTGATTTTGGGACACCCTCACTTGTTTTGATTCTCTTCAGGCCAAGCACTGGGTTTTTTTTCTATATTTGCACAGCACATAACACCGTGGGAGGCATGGTGCTGCATGAATACAAGCCTCTCATTTTGTTTATCTTATGGATCTAAATTGTGACAAATTTTCTTTGTGCATCTGTGCTATCCTCAATTTAGTAATGCTCCTTTGGGTGCTACTGTTGTAGAGATACTTCTAGTAGGTTTGTGAAGGCAGCAGAGGTGAGCAAGTGGGATTGATTCTGTCTCATTCCTTCTCAGTAACAGTGTCATCTCACTCCTGAAGTATGAATCATTGATATCTGGGTAAAAAACAGAAGATATCCTGGATTTATTAAAATCATTTCTCATTTGTCACTGGTTTGTTTTGAGAATGATTGGAAGTGAATAAATCAGAAATTCACTTTTTTTTGGCTGGAAAGAGACTATAAAGACAATTCAAAGACTGAGTGCCCAGAGAACGTTTGAAGATGTTTGGTTCCACTTTCTTCTTGTATGTGTATATAGGATCAAAAAGCAGGGGGAAACAAGGAAAAGAAAGGAAACAAAAAGAATTTATTCACATTTCAAACCTCTTCAGTTATCAGCAAATTGGTCCTGTGAGCACTTTCAAAAAAATAGTAGTACTAACTCAAGATTTTAGTGGGAAAACTCAACCAAAAGAATAAAATGGTAAGTGTACCATCAAACCTAAATTTCTCATCTGCTGACCTGTTCACTGTGGTGTTCCAGTGGTACAGATGAAGTTAAGGCTGATTTTCTGCCAGCATTAGGACACTGTTTCCATGCATCCCTAAGCAAGATCAGTGTCTCAGGTCCAGTGCATTGATCTGTAAATAGATGCCAAGGCTTTCCAGGAGGTTCTGTGCCTGATAATGATGTGTGGCATCTGCAGATATCTGATTAATTGGCAAGAGAAGAAATTTTCAGGCAGCTCTGAAACTCGCCTAGGGAAATTTGCAGCACAACCAGATGGGATTAAGAAGCAGGTGATGGGGCCACTTTTGTTGGCAGGCTGTGTTCTTTTTGCCTTGCAGATATCTTTGTGCTGATTGCTTCAGTGCCAGTGGTTGCTGTTGGGAACCAGGGCAATGTTCTGGCAACGTCTCTCAGAAGCCTCCGCTTCCTTCAGATCCTCCGGATGCTCCGCATGGACCGGCGGGGCGGCACGTGGAAACTTTTAGGATCAGCTATTTGTGCACACAGCAAAGTAAGTGAGGAGCTTGCAGGGCTCAGATGGGGTTTGGGCGGAAGATTAAAAGGAAAGAGAGGGGGTGTAGAGGTACAGCAGTGCCTTGGGTTATGTTTAGCAGTTCAAAATACAGTTTTGTTCTTTCAGCTTTATTCCCTTTTCCATTCTCTGAACCATTTCTGCCTCTCGTTTTACTTTTCTGTGCTCAGTAGTTGTGCTGGGAAATGAGACCACGCATTACAACAAGAATTTTGCCTTTACTGTGAATGGAAGCAGGGACATCCCTTTTATAGTGAAGGGTGCTGAAATCCTTGACAAAAAAGCCTGGGAAGTTGCAACATGTTTGTAGCGGCTTCTTAGACTTGTCTGATCAACAGATGGAGCAGACCTCTGAAGGGATGGAAAGAGGCTGATTAGCCTGAGAAATGTGGTTTCCAAGGGAGCTACTGGTAAAATTTCTCTTTGGAAGCTTAGGTCAGACAATACAGAGATGGACACAATAGGAACCCAGACAGGCAAAAATTTCTACAATCATCTTTGCTTGGTCTAACTTGATGCTGTAGTCAGACACACCCTGTCTTACACCAGACAGGTATTTGTGTTCTTGCATTTTCACAAAACATTATTACAAGTTAAAAACTATCTGCCTAAAAATCCTCTAGATGAGATTTCTCATCTGCACAGGATGTAGAAAAATTACATATACTCCACAATATACTGCATTTTCTTATCCATGAATGACATTCCTGACATTTTAGGGGGTTCTGAAAGTTAAAATGCCAGCTGGCATAGCATATTTAGACTTTGCGTCTGTGTAGGGACTAATGGGGATGCCCACCAAGCTTCCTTTCTTACTAACTTCTGCTTCTTGCTCATATAAACTTGCTGCAAGACAGGTGGCAGATAAACACTTATGTCAAAAATGTGTCTCAGGAAACAGATCATGGAAGAAGTCTATGTAACAAAAACAGTGTTTAGAAATTACTAAAGGCTTCATTCCATGGGATTTCATTCAACTATTCCTTGTTTGGTTCCCCACCATGCACTTTTAGACCTAAGCTGGCTGAGGGAGATTAAAGGGGGTTGTGAGAACTTTGGTTTATTGGAGACAATGATGAAATAAGTTTGCTAACAGTTTCCTTCTGTGACTGCACACCAGAAATTAGCTAGGAAAGTTTTTCATTTATCTCAAGATTCAATTGTCAAATTATCAGCTACAACTTTTTTCTTTTTTTTTTTTTCTCAAACAGTGAATTGAATTGGATGAATGACTAATATAAATGATAAAAATTAATTGGAATATTGATTTTTTATATTTTTTTACCTCTGAGGACCTTAAAAAAAAGTTTCTGCCTTGTTTCAGATATTGCTGGTATACTGGGATTTTAACTTGGGTGGCTGCATGCCCCACCTCTGTGAGGCACTCCACTTTAGTCATTCTCTCTAAAACAGCAAAGTTTGGGGTTTGCTTGCACATAGAATATTTTCAAGGTCTGTTCTTATTGCATGAATTCATTTTGAAAGCATCATTCATGATGGGATCAGCTTTGATATGGCTGAAGAGAAAGAAGTGCATCCTGCAGCCTCGGCTCTCTGGAGGTAGAGAGAGGGCAGAGCTGTTGATTTGCTTGCCAAGACTGACCAGGCCCAGGGGAAGAAAGAAAGGAAAGAGTCAAGGTCAGGGTCAGAGCCCTGCATCCCCCTGTGCCATGGGTGCAGCTAAGCCCTTAACCCAGCTTAATGCAGAGCCACACCTGCAGATTCCTCCAGGCTGCTCCTGGAAGGAACATTTGGTGTAGGGGCCAATTCTTGTAAATCTCTGCATTATTTCCCACTGAGTGCTGAGCTGGGCTGGTCATGGATGTGACCAAAACCAGCAGTGACATCTCTGCTGTTACCCTCTGTGCTTCTCTCTCCTGATGTTTACTATGCCACTGTGGATATTGAGGCTTTTTTCAGCCTCTCTGTGTTTTATCTGTTTCTTTTGTAGGAACTCATCACTGCTTGGTACATTGGGTTCCTGACGCTCATCTTATCCTCATTTCTTGTTTATCTGGTTGAAAAAGATGTTCCTGAAAAAGATGCTAATGGGGTGGAGATGAAAGAGGAGTTTGAAACCTATGCAGATGCACTGTGGTGGGGGCTGGTAAGTGACTCCAAAAATACCTTATACCCTTCTTAAAAACTTCATATCCAAAAAGAGATAAAGTTTTAGGGATTACATTGCAAGTCCTGCTATATGCGGGTGAAAGGCACATTACACCATAATGTTACCAAAGTAGGAGTACCCCTGCAACCAATTAACAGAACCTATAACCCTGTTGATTGTCAGAAAAAAACCCTTAGGTTCTTAATTTCCTTCAGAAATCACTCTGTGTTCCTGATGTCTGGGACACCTCTTTTAGAGGAGCATCTCTTTAGGTGTAACTACACTATGGGAGACAGACCTCTCGTGCCAGCAGTGTCCTGCAGTGAGAGCTGTGTTCCTCAGAAAATGGCAGAGCCAGAGCTGCCCAGTGGATGGATCTGTTGGGCTGTCAAAGAGCACCAAATGTTTGGGCAGTTGAGAAAGACACACATGGCAGGTTTGGTTCTTATGGAGCCAGTGACTGAAGATGTCTCTGGGTTCAGATGGAGGAATTAAAAAAGTATTTCTGGAAAGGTTAACATAACAATTCTCATGCATGCATTATTGCATGCATTCCCCACAGATGAGGGAATGCCACTGGTGGTAGGATGCTGAACAAGAAGGACTTTTGATACATCTGTTCTTGTCTTTTCTGATTAAGAGAGGAGTAATGGTTTGCACCACTACTCATCCAGTCACAGATATTTCTGCCATTCCAGAATTCATGTTGCTTTGTTACTGGTAGTTAAGGAAGTCTATGTCATGCTGTGACTTAAATTTAGCAGCATATTTTTTATTCAATGTAGTTCACTCATAAATATAAAATACTCCCCTTCCCCCATTATTAGTCAAAAGATACCAAGTGTTGCCTAGAACACCTGGATGTTTCCATGTCCTTTTAAATCCAGGAAATTTAGATGGAGTCTCAGTGGTGAGAAGATATACATGGTTGGAAATTAACAATTATGCCAGAAAGGAGAATGTTTTCACAAAGACATCTTTGTTTTAGAAAGACCAGGACTTCAGGTAGAGCTAGATCTGACAGGTTGTTAAGGGTCTGCAAGCTGTTAAGTTGCAAATCCCGTTCCTGACTGTGTTCTGATGGTGGGCCGGAGATTTATGTGGAGCTCACTTGCAGCAAATGCATCTAAAAGAGGCAGCTGCTTTGAGACTAAAGCCATTCTCCATGCAGTGCCTTGGGATGCCACCAAAAAATTAGTTGACTCATCCTCAAGATCCTACTTCACCAAGCTGTGCATGAGCACCTTCAGGGCTAAGTGAGTTACACAGCTTTCATAGTGACATTTACACAGAGCTGTTGGCTTTGTTTTTCTTACATGAAACCCTGGTTCTTGTGCCCACAGATCACCCTTGCTACGATCGGATATGGCGACAAAACCCCTAAAACATGGGAGGGACGGCTGATTGCAGCCACCTTCTCTCTCATTGGAGTGTCTTTCTTTGCTCTTCCTGCAGTAAGTACCTTCCCCTCCTCTGTTAGACACAGCCCAGTGCTGTGCGCTTGGGAAAAAAAGGTAAAGTTCATAAAATCACCAGTGGAACCAAATCCCTTTTAAAGAACTACTCCAGATTCTTGAGTGGGTCTGTATCAGTAAATGGAACTTGTTTCTGCCCAGCTTTGCACAGAGCCTCTTTGGAATAATATATCACCCCACTACTCCTCAAATCACTATGTGGACATTGTCAGTGCTAGTTGGCACAGGACAAAATTAGACCAACAAGTGAACAATCTGGGAAACCACAAGGCAGTTCATGAGACTGTACACTGGCAAGTGTTAATTTACTGGTACTAGCATAACCCCCACAAAACATATTTTCAAAGGATTTGGGGCCCACTACTGTAATAATTAGAATTTGACCCATGTTACCCAGCCCTTTATTTCAGTTGTCTGCAATGTTGTCAGATAAGAATGAGACAAAATCTGACTGAGCTGGGCTGAATAGCAACAGAAACTGCCCCACTCCCAGATTTTAGGATATTTTTCCTCTAGATCCAGACCTGGAAAGAATTTCACAGAGGATGACAAGTCCTGCACTCTCAGATCCAAAGCATGGTCTAGCACAGCCCTTGTATCATGCAAGAGTTTCAGTGGAAGTGGAAAGTAATACATCAGCTGGACACCACCAGATTGGAAAGGCAGTAGACATTCAATAAGGCCATTGAGGACCTTTAAATGGTTTGGTGCGGCATGTGGTCCTTGAGAGGATCATGACAACCTCTTGTCCCATGAGTGGAGCGGCAGGAAAGACATGGGAACTGCACAAAAACTCCATGTAGCCATCTCCATCTCCACCCACAGACCTGCACCCTCTCATCATTAATCCCTTTTGTTCTGAGTAAGAAATGTCTAAAATCTTGCATCATTGTATGCTTTCAGGGCATTTTGGGGTCAGGGCTGGCACTGAAGGTCCAGGAGCAGCATCGTCAAAAACATTTTGAGAAAAGAAGAAAGCCAGCAGCTGAGCTCATTCAGGTTTGCAGCCACTTTCCTCTTCCTTGAAAAAGCATTGTGCATAAAGAGTGCTGCATCATGTTAGCAAGGGCCACCACTCCTCCCCTACCCAAATTCTTACTTCCCATTGCAGGAGGTGAAAATTTTTATTTGTCATTTTTTCACACTGAGCTGGGTAATCCAGAGGCCCTTGCAGTTTTGAGGATTCTCTCAACTCCCAGAATATCTTTCAGAAGAATAGTGTCTTTTGAAGAAAGGATCTCATCTGTTAGCTTCTGTAAACCAACTGGCTTCTGCATCACTGCCACAAAATCACAGGAAACAAGCTGTTGAAAACACATTCTTTACAAAATACAGATTTTTTCTTTTCAGTTCTCTTGAGAAAATGGTTTTCTGTGCAAACAGTTATGTTGTTATTGATGTGAAAACAGCAATAGAAGTAGAAAACACAATAGTGTGTGAAAACACAATAGACAGTGACAATTTCAATCAAGGCAAATAGTATATGTGTGGTTTAAACCACACCCTGTATCCTCTGTTATGTCACTGGATGACCCAAAAATTCAATGGGAAGAGAGCCCTTACCTCACTTGGACATCAGTTATGGCCTTTGTTATGAATTCAGGATATTAAGCTTAAAATCATTAGTCTGTGTGCTGACAAATTTGAAATTCTTTATTCTTACTAGGTATGGAGCACATCCTGATAGCAGTTAGTAAATGACAGCATTTTCACAGAGGGACAGAGAAAGTTTCTATGATAAGAAATGGAAGCATTGGTGCTCAAGATCAAACAAGTCCTCAGGAGAAATAGGCTGAATGGCATTAAAATGCTTGGCTGTTCTCATTAAAAACACACTTTAGCAAACAGAGGGAGCTGCAGGCATGAGTTGTGAATGGAATTTGATGGAGCTTAATTTTAAATTAAAACATCTCCACTGATTAGGTAGCTTATTTAGCTATGGATTTTAGGTTGGGTAACTTTTTTTTTTGGGGGGGAGAATTTTAATTTGAACTAAATGCTGAAGTAGAAAGTCGCTCAGCAAAATTTCTTCTGATGGTACATTAGGAGGCAAAGTATCTTAAGTACTTCCAGAATTACTGGACAAGTCCAGCAGTGCTTGAAGCTCTTTTAGACATACCAGACAGGACAATAAAACCATTTTAGTCTAATGTAATGTCATGTTCTGTTAATGGTTCTCTCCTGTCTCCTATAACAGCTCTCCAAGATCAAGATTCAGTGTAAAAAGCTTTTCCATATAGTGTCATGCATTTGGTATGGCTGATTAGTAATTAGTAATTAATTTCCAGATAGTGACTCAGATGCATTGTTATGTTCTTTGGCAGAGTCTGGCTGCAGTCAGCTGGGAAATAACTTCATCTAACACTAATTATTTCCTCTCCCTTGTAATTTAGGCTGCCTGGAGATACTATGCTACTAACCCCAACAGGATTGATTTAGTTGCTACCTGGAGGTTTTATGAATCAATTGTATCATTTCCATTTTTCAGGTAAGTGAATTGTCCACCTCTCCATCATAATTTTCTGTGAAGTATCATCCAGGACAGGGAACACAGACTTTATATGTCAATGAGGCTTTTATAGGCAACAGATGTTTTCCAGAAAATTCTTCTGAAAAAGAGAAATCTTTTCTGAGGTAGTGATTTAATTTCAGTCACCACTTCTGAGTTCAGTGAAAGGATTTCATACATAAATACATTCAGATAAAATGGATGCTAATATGTTTGTGGCTATTAGATTGATTCTCACTCTCCTTGCCTGTCCAACAGGCATCTTTCTCACATTTAGGTCTTAACATTTTAAAATGTTTTTTAAAAAGAACCTATATGGCGCTATGAAAAGCCAAGACTTTTACCTACAGATTATCAGCTGATAATAATGGGCATTACACATCCAAGTTAGTGCTTTAAACATTCCTCCTGGTCTTGCTGTTGTGCCTCATTCTGAAAAAAAGTGCCCTTAAACTACTGTTCAGCTTGGAGGTCTCCATGTGTAGTTGTGCTCACTGCACTGATACTGGAGCTCCAGTTGTCGCTGAAGACTCACTTGAAATGTTTCAGACTCCTGCTTTCACAAAGGGCAGATTACAAATACTCACCCTTTCTTTGTTTTAGTCACAACACATTTTTAGAATCAATTTCACATGCTTCAAAAAGGAAACCAAAACAAAACAAAAACCCCTAACACCAAAAGTGTTTAATTAAGGCTCAGTATATTTCTTTCTTTATCTCTTTTCATTCTGTCAATTCCCACATTTTGTATTACAGAGTAATTTCTTCAGGATTTCTTGACTGCAGGGATTTTCAGAGAATAATTCTCAGATTCATAGGGAGTCTGGACTCATTACTGTGACTTCAAGCTTGCTCATTTTGTGTAGGTTCTTCTGTGATTCAAATGAAACCTGAAATTTAATAGGTGTTTTGCAAATAAGATCCTGGGAGAGAGGGAAGGGGAGATGAGTTCTCACCAAAGACTGGGTTGCCAATCTAAGCAGCACAGACTGGTTTCAGGAATCTATGTCACTTCTTTTTTTGCTTTATAGATAGTTGAAAATGTAGCTTTTTTTCTGCTTTTTCTGTCAGATATGGTCACAGAACAAAAGAGGTATAAGGTATTAGCAGTAGATTAGCAATTTATATTTTAAAAATATGCCAAATTTATGATGTGATTCTCCTCTCCTTGCTTTCTTGTAATGCGTCCTCTCTTCTATAAAAGGAAAGAGCAATTGGATGGTACTGCCAGGTATGTAGCTGTCATTATTGTATATATATGTTTTAATACAGCTGTTGGAGGATGCAAGCTAAATAGTTCTTTGTGGATTCATGAGCTGTTAACTAAATCATGCTACTAACACCACAGGTAATCATTAAAAATTATTAACAAGTCCATTTCCTAACTGCTTGCTTTTTTCCCTAGTTTAACAACACAGCTAAAATGCTAATTGTACAAAGGCAGTGTCGCTTGTTGATTGTCTGTAAACAGCTTTATTGTTTGTTATGACTAATCATGGTCTAGATTTCTCCTGATCCATTCTGCAGAGCCAGGGTTTAGCATCCAGGCTGTACTGGGGGGAATTTAAGACTCTGGTTGCTGTTGTTGCTTCACAGTCTTGCACAGAGCAATGTTGCGGTGTGAGCCAGTGACAGTTCACCATGTGCAAAGATTTGTTGAAAATAAATACAGAGATGGATGTCTGAGATGGAACAGCAGGATAGTCAATCCCTCTGGCAGTACTGTAAAAGCTACATTAGGATTGAAGGCCTGGTGCTACCTGTGCTGAATAAAACAGGAAAGCTCCCCATCATACCAGGGTATTCACAAGCAAAGAGAATTAAGGAATCCTCAATCCACTGGTCAGTCACTGAAGACTGCAGCCACTGTCAGCCAAGCTGCAAAGTCTCAAATGGAAATGGTATATTTATAACCCTCTTCAGATAAGTAGAAGAGTCAAATGCACATACAATAATTGTAACTCAAAACTTAATGTTAAAACAATATCAATGGGTCACCCACCATAAAATTCAACAGCAATTAAAGGATAAATAGTTCCACAGAGCTGAAACTACTTCAGTTTGCATCATCATTTACAGCAGAGAGAAAAGGAACAAGAATCATAGCTACATTTGAAAACTGTGAGCCAGAGGTCAGGTCTGGAGTTCCAGTCCCTGGCCTAATGAAAAGTTGTGTTTTGCTTCTTGTTTTTTAAACATTTCATGCAACACGTGACAACTTCAATAAAGGAAGTTGACAAAAAATACAATTACACTTGCTGTTATCTTAGGCACTTTTGGGGTTCAAGCCTCATTTAGCAGAGAAGAAAAACCTATCTCAAATTTTCTTACAATTCAGGCAAGTGCTCTAGTGACAAATTATTGGGAAAGGATGTTTTTCTCCTCTTACCACCAAAATCATGAGCTCACCTCAAAGATGACTGGATGGGAGGTACCCATTTTGTGAACGCCCATGGACCCTAAGTACTTCACAACCATGGCACTCCCCAGGCTAAGCAGTCATGAGCAAGCTCAGTTGCATTAATGCAGGTGTTTGGAGATTTTAGCCATCTCCAGTCTTGGTAACAGCTGAATTTTGGTCTTTAATAGGTAGGGAACAGCTTAGGAGCTGAAATCCTTTTGAGTATGTAATTCCGTAACTTGAGTCAAAATGTTCTGGCGGAGATGCAGCAGCAGATTAAAATTAGGTAAGAGAATGCCTGCTGCAGCTCACTGTTGATCACAGCCCCACTAGAGAAGCTCCTGCACCTGCAGCATTTCTGAGTTACTGCAGCTTTCAGGCAGTAGAAATCATTTTATGTCAACACACTGAATTAAAAATGGAAAAGTATGACTCACAGCTCAAAATCTTTAAAACTATAATCCCAAGGCCCCTCATTCTGCTTGATATAACTTGGCTTTATTTTATTATATATATAATAACCCTCAGCAAAATCATCAGTACACCTGCATGGGAGCCTTCCTGCTAGCAGAAATGTGTTTATGGAATGAGGTATTCAATGAAAAGGATTGGAAACTCTCCAGGTAAACAGACATATGATGGTACTTGTGGGAACATCCACTGACTTCAGTAGAAATGTGATTGAGCCATAAAATCTGGTTGTTTTGACAGTACCACATCCCATCTCTCATAAAACTCTTATTTACAAACCAGATAATTAAAAAAAAAATCTTCCCTCTGCAGTGATTTAGTATAGAAATTATTACTCGTACTCCACTGAAGTTTGTGCTTTGGCTGTATTGGAGTAAATGAGCAATAAAGGAATGGGATCCTAGAGGGGAGAATAGTCCATAAGTGTCCTCAGTCTCCAGGTTCTGGCTTCAGTTAAGTACTTAAAGAGAAAGTAAATAAGTAGTAATGCTGCTGCAGTAATCAATTGCATTGTCTGATCCATGGTTGACAAAGGAAAGAGAAGAATTGGTCCAAAATCTTCACAGAAGCTTTTTATAAACTAAAAATGAGGCCTGGCTGTCAGACAAAATCAAAATTTGAGGATGGGAAGTGCTTTACGCGGCAGAGTTTTTAGTGAGTAGAGTGAAAGCTCTTTTAGGAACTCCACAATTCTAGAGTTGAACTCCATGATAGATCCTTCTAGGATTTCTCCTGGATCAGGAAAGAAGCAGGAGCTGGCATGAGGAAGTCACAGACAGATTACAGGACCTTGTTCTTAGACCATTTGGGAGGAACAAAGGGGTCACAAATGAGTGGAAAAGTCCATTTCAGAAGTTGGATCCCAAGGCAAGACTGCAGGGAAGGACTTTTCATAGTGGTTAATCAAGTAAATTTTGTCAGCAATCTGAGGCTTTACTGAAGCTCCCTTTAAAATAAAGCTGTGAAGATATGAGATATGATGAAGAGGACAATGGACTGGAGCTCGACTCTGTCCTGTAAACAGTGAAGTGGTAGCTGTGATGCTGCTCTTAAGATCATCTTCCCTATGTGTAGTCCCCCAGCCCAGGAGGAATTGGGCTGTGCTCTCTGTGGCTCACTGATGAGGAGTTTACTGACCTCATGCCAGAGGTGCCGCTAGTTTTTTTTCCTTTAGTCAATGCCTAAACCTCACAGCCCCATGAAATCTCAGACAGCAACTGCTTTTCTCCCTGTATTGCAAAGCTTTTTCATCTGTTCAGCTCTCCAGAAGGGAGATTTATGAGGAAGAGATACTAATGCTCATGTCTGCAGGCATGCAGCATTTCTGCAATCATTCGGCAAACATTTGGGAGCCTGACCTACATTTAGATGGGTGTTTGCTTGCCAGACATATTTTTATTCTGAGCAACTTTTTATGTCTATGTTTCAGGAATTAATATTGGGGCCTGATTTTTCAGTGCTGTTGTTAGCAGCTGTTCCACTGACTTTGACCAGAGTTTAAATTTGCATGTACAGGCACTTTAGTGAAGAATTTTGAACTTTCTCTTAGGGTCTTTCTCCTGATCCTCATTGTCCAGCTTTAGAACTTGACATCAGGAGAGCATGTTCATTCCTAGATCTATTATTATGAGATTGCAGAAAAGTCATTTATCCCTGTTTCCTTATCTCTACAAGATAAATAATATTTCTGTGACTTTGGAAAGCTGATTTGATTTTTTTTAAAGTGGTATAATGAGTGCCTGTCCTTCCTATTACATGAGTATGAAAGAATTAATGAAATGTGGTGCATTTTTGTATTGCCAATGCTGAAAACAGAATGAAAATAAAACCCTACTTTGCAAGGTATACAATTTTGCTGTAAGCTATTCATCCTAATACATCTGCCCAAAACAGGAAAGAAAAAAGGCCACTCTGATCTGCACACTACATTAACTACAAATGAAAGGCTCCCATTCTTTTTCATGGAGCTTTTCATGGGTAATCATTAATGTCTCTTCTTAATAACTTTTCTTCACTTTACAGTAATGTCATGATTAGTAGGGAGTCATTCTTTGGATCAAGCCTCACAAGAAAACTTAGGTATATATGTTCAAGTAACAGTTGAGCCTTATTCTTTTCATATTTCTTGCATGCCATTCTCTGCCTGCACTTTCTGTTTTTACTACAGTAGTTCACCTAGCCACCATCAAAAGTAAAGGACAATAAGACTGAAAATTTATTAAGCATAAAAAGAAAGTTGCATGACTTTGCAAATAGTTAATTGTTCTACTGTTCAGAAAACATGGGATATTATCCTAAGTCTCCCAATAATCTGCTTAGAAACAGGTACTTTTCTCTGTTTCCATCGAATGGAAATTAAACTAGCCTAGTCTGCAAAGAATTTTGAAATTTACTGTGAGAAAAATATATCATAAGAGTTAAACACTGTTTCTTATGTGGTCCCAACCCTGCCAACACAATTCATGCAAGTTACTTTGAATTTGAGTTCAGTGGAACAACATCTTTGCATGTGTATTTGCAGGTTCTGGTTCAGCAAATGGAAAACAAGTGGATGCTTTTGACCATCTGAATAAAGTTAGTGACATGCTTAAATATCTTGCTGAACTGTGACCTAAGATGTGGGGCAAGAATTTTACCTTCCTGCAAAGAGACATAGACATAGCTTGTGGTGCTTCAGGAATATAAAAGACACATAATTAGAAATAATATTTTGACTGAATTGCGAAGTAGTGCACTCTAGCCCACACCTTGCTGTCATTCAACTTTATCTGGTTGTTCTCATTCCAACTTCATTCCACAAACATGAAACCATCAACCTGCAACTCAGCTTTTCTAGCTGGAGCTCTTCAGCTTTTGGAGAGCAGCAAGTAAAAGGACTCCATTTTTTAATTTGATGATTGGCCCATGCAAAATAGTCAAGAGACTTTGATTTAGCAGTTTGATTTGCTTTCTAGTGCTTGATACATGATACATCCATTTTGAAGCAAAAAGTGAATCAGCATCCATATGGTTTCTACCTACAATGGCTGCATCCATTGATGAAAAATATCCATCCTGGTTTCACAATTAATTTCATTTGGATTATTCTTCCCATAGATTTATGTGACATTGTTTATTTTCATCCATCTCCAATCCCTTTAGAAAGTCTGGATGAGAGAAGGGGCTAAGCAAAGGCCTTTAGTGTATATAAAATCTCTTTCTGATCCTGAAGGGCATCAAAGTTGAGCTGAAGTTTTGATTTGTGCTCAAGTTTATGGACAGATAATCTGGATGGCAGGTCAGTCTGGATTTCGAGTCATACCCTCCCTTAAATACCAGTGAGGATGTACACCATCAAGGAGTGAGAAATTTGTTGACTTAGAAGGGATGTTTCCTCCTCACACAGAAATTTTCAAATTGAGGCCTCAAGATTCAAGGTGCAAAGTGAAGTCTTTCGTTTTCAGGAAACTGTAGCTCTATTTTGGGACAGAACATTTTTGTGAGATCCTCTCTGAAGGAAAGAATGCTACTCAATAAAAGGGAAAGTTGATTGGTTAAAGTTTAGAATTACTTCAAAAATGTGGAATGTTCTTTGTTTTATCTTAAGAAATCTCATGGACTGTCTGAGATCAGTTGAACAGGTTCACTGCAGAATTCATGTCTGTCATAATATTAGATTACATAGATTATTAGATAACATTAGGAAGTGTTCAAAGCAGAATATGGAATACTTCTGGAAACCTCATTCAGAATGTTTGATTTTCCAAAGCTAAGTTCACTCATATAAGTTCAACTGATAAGGTACAAAAATGCTGGAGTAAACATGACTTCCTTCTACTTCCAGTTACCTGAGACTAATTACATCTAGTGATTTTAAACTGTAAAAAATATGGAAAAATCTCGACTATCATTTGTTCTTGTTAGGTGAAAGTGGTAAATCCATGGCAGAGGGCTGTTTGGTTCACTCTTAGAATTAATTCACTATTTTTCTCCTCACACACATACCATTTGTTTATGAAACTCCAATACTTGGAAAAGGATAGAGAGGAGAGTATCTGGCTTGCATGATGGGATGTAAATGCATTATTTCTTTGCATGGCTGTTTCTGGAAAATATATCTAGTTCAGTGGTTCCCACTCTTTATTCTGAACAAGGGCATGTGCTGCAGAAGCCAGCCATCTCTTGTATATCAAGCGACCAAAATAATCTTTCAGGTGGTTCAAAATAATTCCCACTGCTCTTGGGGAACAAAAATTTAAGAGCTGAATTTTTCTTTAGGTAAAAAGAAACTGCACTGCTCTCAATTTCCTCCCTTTCTGGTGATCTGTATCTACCACATAGTTAAGGAAATCTCATCCTGGGTCCCCATTTCAAAGACACAGGGTTTGGAACCCATGAGAGAGAGGATGCAATGGCGTGCAAGACAAGAAATGGTGATTTATCCAAGCTAGTCAGAAAAACTACCCTGCATTTTTGTCAGCATCTTTGGGGTGGATTTGTATCTCCCCAGTTTCTGGAGCTGTGCTGGAAGTTGAGAATCATATTTTATTGAATGTAAGGAAGCCAAATGAAGTGGGACCACTGTTCCCAGGGGAAGAAGAGTGGCTAACATCAGAAGGGGGAGTCTGAAAGACGAGAGCAGTGCATGACCCTGTGGGTGGGAACCACTGTCCTAGCCCCGCTCACGAAGGATGGTGTGACCGGCGCATGCTTCACGCCCTGGGACCGAGCCGTGCGCATGCTGCTTTAGTGGAAGAGATCATGTCATGAGAACAAACATTTCCTCAGTACTTTTGAAAATATCAGTGAAAACTACAATCCCAGCAGACCCAGATTTCATTCCTTGGAAATGAGAATAAAGTCCATTTTTTTTTCTAGATGACAGTCGTTATCTGGAAAGAAGTTTGGGTTTTGTTTGGGGTTCTTTTGTATACAACATATGGTAAAATATTTTGATGTGAAGCTGATGAATTATTGTCTGATGATTTTACTGCTCTGGCTGCCAGATAAGAACACAATTGTCTATATTTGCTGCATAAACATACTGTTATGAACCTGAATGTTACTTCAAGTGTTAACCTTCAGGATTCAGTTAATGAGGAAGGCTTCAGCTCAGGTAACTTTAACTTAGATTAGAGACCTGCTTTTTGCATTTCTCATCTAGATCTTTCTGTGGTCAATAAGAGCCAAGTTCCCCAAGTATAAAGTTGTCCCAAACTGAACCACACTCTCCTCATTCACTGGTTAGAGTTGCTGATTTCCGATTGACTATAGAAATGGGTCTAAAGAGTAGTTTTAGACAGGAAGTTTAACTTCTTTAACAGCTTAAAACAGATCAGATGAGCTCTAGCTCATAAACCTAAGATGCTCAAGCAACAGTCTTTGGAGAATAGTTTCTTCCTAAACTGACTCTTATCAGCAGGGATAGCTGCAAAACTCTGAAAAGAAAATCTGGGAATGTTTTCAGTTTGTATTATCTAGCTTAAGTCCCACCATACTGAAAACACCAAGAAACCCCACCCCACAAATGAGCATGCCAACATATGCAGAGGAAAATGTCATTGCAAATAAGTAGGGTTTTGTGCTGAATGCATAGGAAGTTTTTGTTCAGATTTTATCTATGAGGAGGATATAAAATCTTGTTAAGTCCCAGTCTTTCATAGCTCTATGACAGATTTATGCATATCTTGCTTATATTGCTGTCCTATACTTAAAAAAAAAAAAAAAAGCCACTGTATTAATATATTGGATACTTTGCATCATCTACTGACCCTTTTCCTTCTGGTCTGGTCCCTACAGGTCCTCACCTCACTTTATGCCTCTTTTTTTCTGGTATGCAAGGCAGTTATCACAGGAGTTTTAAAGGGCAAACTTTGGGACAGCTGGATATGTGTTTTGAAGAACGAAGCAAGTTTCTGGAGAGAGAGTTAGAGGCCACATGTAATGACAAATGTATTATTTTAATGTAGTACTAAACAGCTTTTTTACAAACAACAGCAGTCTTTTGCCTCACCTATTTTTCTGCTTCTTTGCCATTCAGGTTCTGTTCCTTAAAGATATTTTTCTCTTGAGAGTTTCTCCATAGTGTTACTAACTCAGATCTTGTGACATTTAGTACGTTGCTCGAAGTCAGTGTGTAGTATGTGACCACTTGGCTCTTCCTTTCATTTGAGATTCATCTATCAATCATCTATTGTCAGTGACCTGTAATCCTCCCACCTGGAGAGAAGAAAGCTGATCTCCACAACAAACCTGTTGCACAATGTTTTCAGACCCAGAAACAAACTTGGTCATTTTATTATCACAGAACAGATCTCCTCATCCTAAAACTGCTTTGGCTTCTCCTTTGTTCTATCTTATTCCACAATCTCCTTCAGTCTGCACAGATCACCACCAGGGTGTCCATGCCTCATTGCTCTTTTTTCTTTATATTAAAGAAATTCTCACTCTCACAAGCTCGCTCTCTCTAACACCTTGAGGCCCATCAATTTATATTGCCTGGCTGACTCTGTTATCACTTAACTAGATTTTTGGTGCATTTCTTTGGATTAAATTTGTTTTCAGTGGTGATGTGCCATGATTCTATACTCTTCTTGACCATACTACTCAAAATTAATTCCTCCTTCAGACTTTGATTTATTAATGAAACGAGAATTTATTTTCACTACTTTACCCACCCAAAATTCCACATGCAAATAATTCCATTGACTTTTACTTCCTAACCTTTATATTTAGTGCCCTTTTCAAACTTGCTCATTAGTTTTCTTCTCCTGTATATATTTGCCCTATGTATGGCAGCTGAGTGCTTGAAGAATCCAAATTTCACAGAGAATTGAAATATCTGTCTTGTAAAGCAGTACTGCTCTCAAAAGTGGTCAAACAGAGATGTGAAAGTGATAAAGAAAAGAGAGTGCAGGATCTGCCTAAGTTAGTAGAACGCAAATCACTTGCTGGGACTCTGCACTCACCATCAGTTCAGTTGGCAGAACCTTGGTGGGCAAAGCAGATCAAGATTCCACCCCAAAAGCAAGAACTCTGGAAATAATTTTTAAAGCTGTTTTATATTTTAAAATGCATTAACATATTTTAAAGCCATTTTGCATTTTTAATAATTTTTAATTTTTAAAGAGTTCTTAAGCTCAAATGTGAGATTTTTCAAAACGTATCTTATCACAAATGTCAACAAGCAACATCTTTTTCTACAATTTTTACTCCATATATTTGTCTGCAGTTTGTGCATCTTTCCCCCATGCCATGAATTCTTCAGGAAATATATTAGGGCAAAATTTGAGTAATGTAGATATCATTCATTTAAACTGTTGTAATTCTTCACTCAAATCCATGTTTTTATCTCCTGGAAATAGGAGGACTCTTCAGGACTAAATCTATGTCTCTGTACCCAACTCCTCCTTAGCTGCCACTTCAGTAGTCACACACACGTGCAATTCATCCATGCAATGACAGGGCAAGTGTCTGGACTTCCTAGGCTGCAGAAATTACATTCACAAGTATTTTCATATCAAAAAGAAAAATCAGAAGGGTTGGAAAAGCTTCCCACACCCAAAGATTTAGTTCTTGCAACTTTTCTGATAGGGAATCCCATATTTCATTACTCCCTGGGTCAAAGATATATTAATCAGAAACAGACAGTTGAGATGAGAACCCCAGTAATTCATGTAAAAAACCCCCAAAAAACAAACAGCACAAAAACTTGCAACGGCCGTGATGCTCAATGCTCAGATAAAATCCATTGTGGTGGGATACTGCAACAGACAGAGCTCTGAGGTAGAAATGGGTCTTTCTTTCACAGCTGCAAGGTCTGCACACACATCTCCATCTTTGGCCACTATGTCCTTGCACAGTGGACCCTCCCCACTCTTGCCTCTCCTGCCAGCAGGTTTAGTGGCTGCAGCTGAGCATCCTGCAATGATACCTCACCTGTTAACTCCTTCTTCTGGTAGCCATGGCTGCTGATCCTCCAGCTCTGCTCTCATCTGTGGGTCTCAGAAACCTCCCAGCTATAACAGCCTCTTCCCTCCCTGCACTCAATTTACTTGATCTGGTGGTTTTTTTGGGTTGGTTGGGGGGTTTTTTTGGTTGGTTTTTTTTTTTGGTTTTTTTTGTTTGTTTGTTTGTTTGTTTTTTATTTTTATTTTTTATTGTTGTTTTTTTGTTTGTTTGGTTGGGGTTTTTTTAAACAAATGTGCAATTAACAAATATTTGAGCAGGAAAGCGAACTAGCAAATCAAATATTTATACCATGTATCACCTACAAAGTGTTCAGAACATATATAAGCTGATAAACTCCTCCTATTCCTGTTGCTGTTTTAGTGGTATTAGTGCTTACCTTTAAGATCATTATAGTCATCAGGCTGTCAGGAGGGTTAGTGGTGCTGGTAAAATGGCAGGTAGATGAAATTCTATCTCTGTGTTGTCACTGAAGGACAAATATATTCAGACAGTCAATCTGTAAAAGGACAGACAGTGCAAGAAATAATCAGACGAATAAAATTTGTCACTTCACTACAACTCCTGTAAGTCATGGTGCAGAGAAGACAGGGAATCCTGCACTACCATGTCCTTAATCAGTGCTTGGCAAAACCTTGCCAGAGTTTTGCTGGTGATTTATTTGGTTCACAGCACATCTGACTTTATTTTATTCCTGCCTGAGAGAGCTGAGGTTGTTACATTTGGATAAGAGATGCTCTGAGGAGACTTTAGAGCACCTTCTAGTACCTAAAGGGAGACTGCAAGAAAATGGGAGAGGTGCTTTTAACAAAGGTGTGGAGTGACAGGATGAGGAGGAATGGCCTCACACTGAAAGAATGCAGGTTTAGATTAGACATTAGGAATAAATTCCCCACTGGAACCACTGGAACAGGTTGCCCAGAGATGTTGTGGATTCTCCATCCTTGGAAGTAATTTAAGGCAAAGATGAATAGGGCTCTGAGCAGCTCAGTCTAGTGAATGACATCCCTGCCCATGGCAGTAGTTTTGTTTCATGTCTTTATAATAAAACTACTGCTTCAGGTGTGCTACGTGAGCTGAAGCACTGTGACACCTTGCATAGAGAGGATAGCATGGCCCTCTGGAAACATTTTCAACACTGATACCAAAAAATGCTCATAAAAAGCAGTTCATTATCTGTGGACCTTAACTGTTGCTTACAGAGACATTGGTAACTATGGTAGCCCCAGCAGTGTCCTTGTATACAAAACAATTATTTAGCCTATTATATAGTTAAAGCATCATGAAAACAAATTAATAGTGTACAAAGGAGGAAAATGATTACTTTTGCTTATTTTGTAGCCAAAAGCTGGGTCTCTTGGATCGGGTTCGTGGTACCAATACTAAAGGAAAGCTATTTACCCCTCTGAATGTAGATGCCATTGAAGAAAGTCCTTCAAAAGAGCCTAAGAATGTTGTCTTGAATAATAAGGAGCGTTTTCGCACTGCATTCCGAATGAAAGCATACGCTTTTTGGCAAAGCTCAGAAGGTAGCCCATCTGTGTTGATTTCTTTCTATGCATCCCCTGTTCTCCTCATTTTACTTTGTTTTTCTGCATATTCTGTTGAAGGTTTGTGACTTTCTGGGATAAGGATGTCTGGTACCTGGTTTTATGTAGTACGTTAGGAGAAGCCCAAGAAAAAGAGTCCTGGAGTCCAGGCAAGACAGTGCTTGAAATCAAACACCAGCCCTTCTCAAAACCAGCAATTGATATGGGGTAAAGCCAGTGCTGGCTTCAGCCTGTTTGGCCTGGAAAAAGTGGGCACACTGGGCAGTCAATCAGTATCCTCCAAAAAGCACACACCACCATGGCTTGGTTTATGAGCAAGGATGCCAAGCTAGCTCCCTCCTGGACTGCATCCAGCCCTGCAACAGCCTGTGTCCAGGCATCTCAAATATACCCTCACTGCCATCTCATTAAATCTCGTTTATAGAGTCAATGTCTTGTTCCCTCCCCGTCACTCCCCAAGCCTGCTGCCCCTCAGAGGTTTCCTTTGGGTCTCCATGCAACATTATAGGGCATTTTTCCTCTCAGCTTCCCTGAGCACACATTTTCCTCTTCTTGCCCATAACATCAAAATGGTCTTTAAATATGAGGTTCCCCTTTCTTATGCCAGCTGGCACCAGTGCATGCTGGACATGCTACCATGGATGTAGCCTGGGTATCCACACCAGGAACTTGATTTTCTCCTTTATGAAGATATATGAGCTCCAGGTCATGCCAGTGAGAGTAGAACTTGCCCTGTGGCTTTACAACTTGTTTTAGCCTTTATGTAAAATAATTTGGGCAAAGATCTATTGGAAAGGAAGACAAGTTCCAAGTGTTTCATGAATGCTGGAATCTGAAAGGAGGTCCTTCAATAACGTGTCTTACAGCTGTCCCAAAATAATTAAATCCCTTTCAAGACCTGACCAGTGAAAGAAGCTGTAAGAGATATTTCTTTATTGAATTGCACTAACTTTATGTAGTGCTTTATTCAGCCAGACATTCCTCTAAATATTGTGTGGTGAGATGTTCACATATCTGGTTTTTTGACCTGCTTTGCAGATGCAGGAACAGGGGAACCCATGGCAGAAGACAGAGGTGACAGTAGTGATTTCCCTATGGAAGATATGATCCCCACATTCAAGACAGCCATCCGAGCTGTCAGGTAAATGTCTTTTTGCAGGATGATGCTTCAGGAAATAACATTACCATGTTGCTACATGTTGATGCACTGTTTCTGTTATTATTTTTTTAATGCAATAGATGAGATAATTCTAGTGTTTTCAAAAACATGAGACAGACCCTATTCAGTCTGTTGAAGTTATGCAGAAAGGAGAATGTTTTTCAGTAACATTGACCATGTCATTTTGCAAGATACTCCACAGTGTTTTTATTATAAAATAATATTTTGTACTGTTCCTTGTTAAAATGTTATAGAAATGTATCTTTCTTAATTTAGTGACTAATATTTATATGAAAGTGGAACTTTTGCTTAACAAAAAATCTGAGCTGACTCAACTCTTTATTCACAATTATATGAGTGTGCAACCTACTTTTCAGCTGTCATATTTTAATAGATGCTGAGGTCTCCATTTCAGCAGTTTTTGGCTTGTGACATGTGTCACCTCTATTTTCACATCACAAGAGATATTCCTTAGGGTTAGAAAACTCCTAGTAATCCTTGGTCATGTGTTTAGCACATCAAGCAAATAGAATTCATTCACTCATGCTCTGTTACTCTTTGATGCAGTACTTTTGACTCTCCTCCCTTGAAAAATGCCCCCATGGGAAAATACTCTGCTTTCATTGCAATTGCTGTTTATTCCAGAAGTTGTTAATTTTTGCGCCAGGGACTTGCCACCTTCTAGGTGAAATACTGCCAGCCTGGAGTGTCTCACATTTATCTTAGAAAAACTTCAGGGAAGATGATAATAAAAATATAACCATATATTTATATGTATATAACCATAATATGTATGGTTACGTACATGTTATGTAACCTCCTGGCTCTTTTTTAATTGGGTGCAGGAGAATCAGTTTCTAAAAATTCCAAGCTTTCTAAAGGATGCTGAAAGCCAAGCGTCACAGGCTTTGCTCATATTACCCATGACTTCTTCCCTCCCATTGGAAGGTTCTTCATCTCTGTTCTCCACAGCTTTCCCTTTCTTTCCCTGATAGCTGCTTTCTTTCAAACATGTTATTGTTACTTTTGAAAAACTCCTTCCCCACATCCTGTCCAAATCTAATTGATTCATACAATTTCCATTTAAACTCAATCAGGAGCCAAGATTTTTTTTCTTGTGTAGGCTACCCAGATCCTGAACATTAATTGAGAGTAATTCTTTCAGACAAAAACACTTAATGGATATTGGGGTCATGATCAAGGAGACGTTAAATTAGAATTGCTAACATTGTGATCCCTATTTTTCCTTTAAGTCTTTAAATTTGTAGTTTTGCTGTTACCATATCTAATTTGGCAAAATTAGGCACAGGTATAATTTTGAAACCTTGAAATATTTATAAGCAATAGAGTTAAAGAATCAGCAGCCCTTAAAAAGTTGTAATATAATTATCTTTCCTAAATGAAAGTTTATACAGACTTTAAATACATTGAAAAACCCACCAACCTTAAATAAAAATCAAGTTAGAATCTTAACAGATGACAGCAATTTCCCGGTTCAGACAAACAAGTACCTGGAGACTCTATTGAGAAAGCAAACATCCAGAACCCAAGTCTAAACCAGATGAAAATAAAGATTTCATTGTTTAAATATATTTCTTCTATTGGTTTAATCTACCAAGATATATATATATATATATATATATATATATAATGTAATGTATAAACAGAAAAGGATGAAAAATGAACGCCAAACATTTTACAAGTGCTCTGGCCAGCAGTGTTCCTTGTTATAAGAATTCTGTTACTAATTACTAGCTCATTTTATAGCAATAGTAAGATTAATCATATTATTATCATTACAACAACAAAAACAATATGATACTGCTGTTGTCTTCAAAGACACTTCCGGCAGTTCTAAAGAGTTTTCCCCTCTTCACAACCTGAACTGCTGCTAACTTCTTAACTTCCACATTTATATCTAATTAGCATTTCCTATCCAAAACTTTCCCAGGTGGAAAATTAAAACTAAGAGGAAAATGATTCAGCATTGCATATACTATAAATTTGCTTTTTAATAGACTGAAGCATAGAAGAAGCAGCTTCAACTTCACAGCTTCAAAATCTCCTGTGACTTGTGTTGTTCAAATTCAAGCTCTGATGGTGATTCTGAAGATTTAAACCATTTTTTTAGACTATTAATTATGCAAAGCCAACTATTATAAATTTTCAAATATGGTATGATGTTATAGATTCTTTGTTTTATATTTGCCTTGTTTAGAAATAACACACTCAATTTACAAACACCCAGAGAATTCATCCATATTTTGAAAAAACTGGAAATTTTCATAATGGAATTTACCTAAGAAATTAATATTTTTTCTGTTTATTACACAGAATACTACAGTTTCGTCTCTATAAAAAAAAATTCAAGGAGACTTTGAGGCCTTATGATGTAAAGGATGTGATAGAGCAATACTCAGCAGGGCATCTTGATATGCTTTCCAGAATAAAATACCTTCAGGCAAGGTAAGAATCTTCTGGTAAATGTATAGCTTTGCTGGCAAAATGAAAACATTGGCCTGTGAGAACAATATGAACAAAATGAAAACATTGGCCTAACAAGACTACCTAGAAGCCACGGCTTTGCATGATGTAGCTGGTCCATGAGAAAACCTTTTCCCAAAGACAAAAGGCGAGTGAGAGCTAGCAGGGATAACTGCGTGGAGAGACCACTGGCTCAGATTTAGAACAAGGACATGAGAGTTAAAAACTCCTGTGAATTTTCTTGACCGTGCCTTATTTGATCAGGATCAAATTTCTCTCCTTCTCCCCATTTTACAGACGATAAATAAAAGCAATAGTTGCTCTTTATTAACTTTTCTTTGGGCTGGATTCTCTGATGATGTATGCCTAATGAAACATCCCATAAAAGTGCCAAAATACATCAACACAGAAGGTTTCACTCAGGTGTAATTGACCTATCTGAAAAAAAGAGAATTTCATGCCTCTGTGATTGTTCAGGTGCAATCTGCATCCACAGCTGTTTCCTCCCAGAAGAGGTTCATTGCAATGTGCTTTTGAGGCACATCTGCAAAAATTTGTGCTTCTCATCCTCTGATCCATGAGCCCAGGTCAGAGCTTGGGGCTGTAAGTCTGTGTGGGCCTGAGTGTCCAGATGTGTGTCCAGATGTGCATGCAGATGTGTGCAGCTGTCTGTGCTCAGTCTCTGCACAGCACATTTCCTGAGACCCTCAGTGACTCTGAACAGCAAAATGCCACACAATCACCTTCATTTCTCTCAAGAATGGGCTGAGGGGGTGCAACATTTGTTGCACATTTGGGCCTTGTCTGTAATTACCTTGGCTTTGAAAAGCTGCTCTGATCTTTCTGCTGAACTTTATAATTTCTTATTTCAAAATCATTTCCCATGCACTGGGCTATCTCTTTTTCAAGTATTTAGCATGTCTGTCAGCAATGCCTGGGGATTCAAGCCAATATCTAGCTAGCTTTGTGAGGCTTGCCTGGAGCTTTTTCAAGTTCCATTTTCAAAACTCCATGGGGCACTGTGAAACCATGCAAGGAATCTACATGGATTGTCCACTAATAGAGATAACTGGTCTGTTGACTAGTGCTGATTGAGATGTGGCCATTTTGGGGGGTGAACTGAATAAACAGACATTTACTTTCACCTGAGCAGGTGGAGATGACAAATGAAAGAATATTTGATATAGTAAAAGTATAATTACATGTGTTGGAGCATTCCAAACAATCTTTATTCTTTTGTGCCAAATAAAAAATTGAGTAGACTTCCTTATGCAACTTCATTTAAAGTTATGTTTTTCAAGCCAAAAGAATAATTAGTAAAGAGTAAAATATTGCTGACAATTAGGAACAACAACTGACAGAATGTTATTGGTTTGTTAGGAATGTCAGCAATTCCACTTTTTGCCAAGTTCTGATTTTCATTACCCTACAGAAAATCTGATGGGTCTCCTGACATTTTTAAGAGCAGCTGCTATTGGATATTTTTTGACAATCATGCTGTTTGGTTCCTTTGAATGAAAAGAAGTTGTGTTTCAAATGTTGAAGTCTGGAAACAGTGACCTGAAGCATTATTAATTACTATTCAATTACCAGGTAATTGCAATTCAGTGCATTGATTGTGACCCAAAAGAGAGCAGACACATCATGAACCTCAATATGTTACCAAATCAACATGTGCTTCCTTTTTGAACCTTTGCTGCAGAGATGCACAGCATATTCTGTCATGTGTTAGCATTTGGAGATGGACTTACACAGTTGCACTTTTCTTTTTTTCAGAGTAGATATGATTTTTACACCTGGACCTCCATCTACTCCCAAGCATAAGAAATCCCAAAAGGGAGGAGCTTTTTCTTACCCTTCACAACAGTCTCCCAGGTAAATTCTTTTATACCTAGTATTTAGCACAGCCCAACACAGAAATAAAAAGTTAATTCATTCCAATTAACATGATCTTTGTCCATTCACTGTTATAATAATGATACTAAGGGGATATGTTGCCCTGAGATACATGTGGATAAATATTGATCCAGAAAGTCACTAAGAGCAACAGGTGATGGAAATCTAAACAATGGCTTCTTAATTGTCCAGCTCAGCTTCTCCACAGTTTGAAAATATGGTTTTAAATTAAATGCATGCATTTGATTGCTGATGTGCTAATTTTCTAACATGTAACTTGTAAACCCACTTAAAAGCTCAATAAAAATCATTAATAGTTTGAAAGTAAATTAGTTATCTTCCTGAAGTGCCCACCAAATGACAAGCAGAGATTTTTAATGCTGCATTTTTAAATCAGTGATTGATGAGAGATACTCAAAACAAATTGAAATAACAGATTTCTGTGTGTGAAAGTTGCACCATATTATTGTATTGCTGCATTCCACATAGAAAATTCCAATAATAAATGACATTTCTTCTGTTGTTTGCAACTATCAATCTGTCAATAAATATCCATCAAGAACCACACAAGACCATCAACAATCTGTCCCCAAAGCTGTTGTGGTTGCTCTGAACAAAAGCAATCTTACAGAAAATAAATTATCCCACACAGGGAAAAATATGAAACCATGTACATGTGAAGAAAGAGACCTAGGTATATGGAAGAGGCAGTGATCATTTGGGGAGGAAAGCAGATTGCAAAAATTGCATGAGCCCATATCACCACTAACCCAATGTGGAAGATCTGAAATGTTTTAGGTATAGATTTTTTGGTACAATTTATTCTCAGCTATATTGTGGATTTTGTTAGGAAAGAGAAGAACTGGCCATGTTAAAAGCCTTAGAGTATATTTGTTCCAAATCATGTTAAAGAGCAAGTGCTCAGAAATTTTTCTTCTAGACCTATCTAGGAAAATATTAATTCCTTTAACATCAGTTTGGAAACTTTTATAAACATTTAGCTTGATCATGAGAATCCAAGATCCCATGAAGTTATAAATCAAGCTCTTTAGTTAGAGATCATCTTCTTATCTAATGAATTTGGTCCATCTGATGGACAGGCAAGAGGAAATTGCATAGATGAAAACCTATTCTGGAATCAGCTTTAAATCTCCAGACCAGACTTTTCAGCATTTCCAATCTCTGACACTTACTATTTGATAGAATGAAATTGAGAAAAAAAAAAACACTCATCCTTGAAACTCAGATTCAGTCTCCAAAGACTCTAATTATAAAGAATTAGATTTAAAAACACATGGCCATCTGTAGACCCACTAACTGCACTATCTCAATAATTTTCACAAACCTGAAATTTTTCCAACAAGTTGGAGATTAATTTTAATTTTCTTTTGAACTTCTGGTGCTTTTAAATCTTTATTTTAATCTTGAAAAACAAAAACATACAAAAAAATTTTAGATCTAGATTATATTTTTTAGGCATGCATTGGCATCACATACAATAGACTTTCAATCCTGTATATATTTCACTCCTATATATATATATATATATTTGTATAAACAGCTAAAAGGGCTCCAAGGATCTATATGAATAAATCAACAAGATGGCAATTCTGTTTTCTGTTATAAATTACTTACTGTGATACAAAGAAATATTGAACACTAATAGAGTTAATAATTATTTCCAGAAATGAACCATATGTAGCCAAAGCATCTACAGCTGATACTGAAGACCAAAGTATGATGGGAAAATTTGTTAAAGTTGAGAGGCAGGTAAGTAATTTCATGACAATAACAGACGCTGAGGTGCTTGTTCAGAAACGACAGAGCTGATATAAATTCCACATGACTCTGGCTGACCCAGGCAGAATTGTGCTGCTGGTGATGAAGACTCACAGAAATCTTTTTCTAATGATCACAAAACTATGTTGCTAATTTTTCATGAAAGAATTTGCTTACCTGGGAAGTGTGCCTTTTGAACTTGTTGAATCAATGTCACTGTGTATGGCAGAAGATCCTAACCATGATATTGAAGTGTGACTTTCTAATTCCTGTAGCGTCAGTACCCATCACATCTGATGTTTGGTGTGAGCAAGGCCTTTTCCTGCAGGGTCTGGACTCAAAATGATTGTCCACTCTTGGGCCCTATCCAAAAGAGAAAGCAAACTAGTCCTGATATGTAACCTTACATGTTGTGGGACTGCAAGATAGTGTTAGGGGAAAGGTCTTATTCTGAGGCAGTTAGAGGATCAGCTGTTATCCATTTCAGCCCAGCTTTGAGGGAAGGTCATGGTTATTGTATGAACCTCCATGACCAAAAAACATGGCAGCACACCATGGTACATGTATGGAATCATGACTCTTTTGAACAACTGAATTGAGGCAATATCATAACATTGGTATTTTTCAGGTAAATGATATGGGGAAGAAACTGGATTTTCTTGTTGATATGCATATGCATCATATGGAACAGCTGCAGATACAAGTTGCTGAGATAAGTCCATTGAAAGAAACCGCTTCTCCTGCAAGGGAGAAGAGAGAAGAAAACAAATATTCTGAATTAAAAACAATAATATATAAATACACTGAGCAGTGTTCTCGTGAAACTCCTTACAACTTCCAGCAGGTTCCAGTCAACAAAGTCAGTCCCTATGGTTTCTCAGCACGGGGTCATATGGCTCACTCACAACCTTTATCAATAGGTGGGCAAAACTCTGGCAAACTGCAAGCCACACCTTCCTCAACTTCATATGCAGAAAGGCCAACAGTTTTGCCTATATTTACATTAATGGACTCCCAGGTTAGCTACCACTCCCACGGGGACCTTCAAAGCCCTTACTCAGACAAGGTGTCTCCAAGGCAGAGAAGGAGCCTAACGAGAGACAGCGATACTCCATTGTCCCTTCTCTCAGTCAACCACGAGGAACTCGAGCGCTCCCCGAGCGGCTTCAGCATCTCCCAAGAGAGAGACGACTTCCCCTTCGGCCCCAACGGGGGCTCGGCGTGGATGAGAGAGAAACGCTACCTAGCAGAGGGGGAGACAGACACAGACACAGACCCCTTCACACCAAGTGGCTCCATGCCTTTGTCCTCTACAGGAGATGGGATTTCAGATTCAATATGGACCCCGTCAAACAAGCCAGTTTAAAAGTGTGTGTGGGGCAGTCACTGGCTGACTTCTCCTTGTAATGTAAGCATACTTTGTATATCTCACTTACTCTACACCCAAAGCTTACTAGTTCCAAACACCAATGGCTGCATAAGATGCATGTGATATTAGTGGTAGTCATTCTGCACCATTTCATACAATTTACTAATGCAGTTTTTTTCATGCTATCAAAACTAAGGAGCTTAGTTTTGAGCATGGTTTGCATGACTTTGCCCTATATAAATGGTACAGCTGATTTCTTCCATGATACATATCTATCTGGTACTCTTCAACACAACAATGGTGAATTGATAACAGACAAGATACAGTGGTCCTTGCTACATTTTGTAAACAGAGCAGCAAAATAAAAGATTTTCAGGAACGATATCTCTTTGTGGAAACATAATGTCTGAATCATTTTCCATTATAAGCAAATCAATCTCTAATCAACTATGCCAATGATTTCTAATATCAAAAGCCGGGGAAAACTGACTTAAAGTATGACCTTATTGAAATGTCTTTGTGAAGTAAATGTTTCTCATGTGATCTCTGATATAATTACCCCTGAAATACAATGTTGAAATGAAATTAAGGGTAGGATTTTAAATCATCAAAGCCACCTCCTGGGATTGATCATAGACATTTATTTATTGTAAAATGTAAATAGAAATCCCTCAAAATACTTTGAAAATCTTCACTAGTGTTTATAGAATTGCTCAAAGTCGGATTATAATGCTTTTTTTTTAGAAAATCTTTTGCTAAGTCTATTTGCTACTTATGGGGCCAAATTTTCTTTGTTACAAAAATAAGGTTGTTCACTGTAGAGAACTCCAGGTTTATACACTCCACTCTTCTATTGACTTAGGTGCTGCTAAGTAAGAAGCAGAATGTAACTCAGCCTCAGTATCCCAATCTATTAATTGGGAGTTACACTTCCACACATGCTCACAGGTTGAAAGGCTCAATTCTCTAATATTTGCCGAGTGCTTTGAGCTCCTCAGATGTGCAGAAAATTGCTATTCTCTTCCCTGCAAGTTCTACAGTGTGAGATGCTGCCAGGATCTGTTTCTCTCTGTTTACCATTTCTCTTGGAAATGGAGTGCTCCAAATCCATGAATGTGTGCTATATATAGGATTAATGTATGAATAAATAATCACCATTTTTTTCATGTGACCCTGTGCAACAGAGAGATAAGCATGCTCCCTAGGCCTCAGCCAAATATTTTTTAATGGAAGTTGGAAATTATTGAGAAAGAGGAGACCAGGAAAAACACTGGATCACTGGAAGGAAATGAATCAAAGATCTCACCACTACAGTGGGAATGTAGTACCTATAAAGCTAGTGAAACTGGCATATCCAAATAACCTCTACAGGTCTTACGTGGTGTCAGTCAATGTGTCTGTGAAATAGCATCCGTGTGGTGTCCAGCTTGGTGGCTGTACACTCTTTACAGCTGGTGGGAAATGAAGGAGTACAGTCAGTGAGCACAGGGTACAGCAACAAAGGCACACATCAAATTCAGGATGAGATTAATCTCTCCTTTGACTCAGTTATCTACAATGACCAAATGTCTACCAAATTCAAAGAGAGCAGAAGGTGACTTGCTTAGATATCAGATGATCAGAGACCACAAAACCAGTGTTAATTGTCTCACCTCTCCCCCACTGATCCAAGGTGCAGCCTCTCTACCATGGCTCATCCCCACCTCATGTCCAGGACAATCCCTGTCACTCCACACAATGACTTCCCCACTGTGGCCAGGGCACTGACCAACAAAGATGGCAGGATTTGGCCCAAATAAGGTGTT
Source organism: Onychostruthus taczanowskii (assembly GCF_017590055.1). Classification (NCBI taxonomy): domain Eukaryota; kingdom Metazoa; phylum Chordata; class Aves; order Passeriformes; family Passeridae; genus Onychostruthus; species Onychostruthus taczanowskii. The sequence continues at coordinate 8,723,481 of NW_024500017.1, read as the reverse complement.
ACAAAAGGGACTTTCTGCAGAGACTGCTTGTATTGCACTGCAGCTGCACAACTGGGCATCTTTGGCACATCCAGTCTGAGCCAAGAACATGTTACTGGGCTTCCCGGTGCTTACTGGGAATTGCACAGCCCTGGATGGAAAGTGCTCCAATGACAATGTTTTGTTGGGTTTTTCTGACCATATTAAACTTTTGGTTTAATTCCTCAGCATTGTTGACATCTCATAGCAGTCGTTCCATCCAGGGAATTCTGTTCTTTCCCAGATGTGGGCATTGCCTTCATCTTCATTGTTTGTTCTCTATTGGAAGAGACATCTAAAGGATTAGGATCTTCTTACTTCATCTGATTCTTTAGCTAAATCACGTTTCATCCTTCTGGGATGGATCTTCAGGAAGAACAAATTGCTGTTGTTACTGGATTAAATACTGCAGACCAGTTACAGCCTTTGAAGACTGGGCTGAGTCCATGGAGCTGTTCTGAAGCCAGTAACTATGATGGTATGAGGCACAATTTTGGTAATTACTTAATTGACAAAATATCATTGACCTGAAAGATAATCTGTGTTTGGCACAGTTTTGTGGCTAAATTTACAAAGAATAAAACTAAATGACCAAATTGTAATTCGTTATAATTTGGAATAATTGAGAATTCTTTGGCCCTTATGATTCTTGGAAATATCTGCGTCTTACCTGTTACAGCTTTCTGAAATAGTAATAGATGTCTGTGGCAACTTGTGAGATTTAACCTTCACATGACAAGAAAATGGAAAAGAATGAAAAAAATTTTAATATTACTACATTCTGAAGTGTATGTAAGTATGTGCTAGACAAGCCTGCTTCAGTTTTCTTGTATGTAAAGGGCCTGTTGTTCCTACTGATTTAATCTGAATTTCATCCTTCTTTAAATGCTTCCTAGAGCTAAGCAATCAAAAATGAAGGCAGCCAAAAAGCAGGTGCAGGCTGATCAATTTGTTTGTGACTGTCTTTGACAGTGGCTATGCCATGCAGTTCCCTGTTCAATTCCCACTGAAATTCTTCAGTTCAAGTTTCTGTTCTTTTTCATTACAGGTTAAACAAAAGGAGTCTTTCCTCAGTATTAAACCTGGTTGAAAAATCCATAAATAGCCTCCTTATCAAGTTGTGTTCTTTCCAAGAGAAAATCCAAGCAAGGGCAGAGACTTGGATGAATATTCACCTGCACACAGCCCCAGAGAAAGTAGGATTTGGGCTGCCCTGCACTCTGCACACTTAGCAGATGAACTGTCTTGAAGTTAGTATTTTCTCTGGCCTGCAATCACCAATTTGCAATATGCATCTTTAAGGTCAGGTATTTGTAGTCACATAATGAAATATTTAATGATGCCAGACAAGATCTGCCTCTTCTTAAAAAGCACTGGTGATAAACTCAGCAAGATCCTCTGCACTATATATTTATCTATGGTTCCTGGAAGGAGATCCAAGAAATGAGGCAGGTAGATCTGATTGGCTTATTTTAATATTTATTTTTCTTTCTTAGCACTGAAACCTGTCACTGCTCTGTTCATAAGGGTTCTGTTCTTAGCAGCTCTCTGCCACTTACATCACCGGGGTTAAAAAGGGCATCCATCAGTTCTGCTGTCTGTGTGATGACAACAGATAGGTGTCAAGGTGTCACCAGCAAGGTGAGATCTGGAGACCATCCCTGATCTGGGATGTGCACAAAAATTCATCAGACTCCAATCAGGGTGAGTCCAGGGAATGCATCCACCTTGGAACTGTGGTTCATATGCCAGCCATAGGTACTGGACAAAGCAAAATAAACTATGTGTGATCCCAGTAACGTTAAGAATGTCAAGACCTGTTTCCACACACAAGGAATCTCTATTCACAACTTCATTTGACCCAGAAAGGCATCTGGGTCAATAAGAGTCTTCATAGTAGGAATTAATTAGATTTATACCTTCTTCTGCATGATGTTTCAGTTTAAGAGTTATCAATTCTCTTTGGGTCAGACCTTTCTAGCATCTTGACTGACACTAACACTTTGCTTGTATTTAACATTAAAAAGTATTAAATTACTTTGATGACTCTCATCTCATTTCAGGCCTTGAGATATTTTTTTTGTAATTTGAAACTGTGGAGCTTTTCTCTGCTCTCCTTGAAGTAACTTAAAAACCTTCTCACAGTGATGCACTGGGAGCAGGGCTGGGTTCTAATCTGCCATTATTTACAAATTTCCTTGTGAAGGACAGCACTGATCTGGAGACATTTTTCTTGGCTACATTTTGAGAGTGATTTTCAGTCCCCGCCAGATGTCTGGCAGTTTTCAAAAAGGTGAATCTGTGTTTACATTGTGTGCCTCTCTTTGCAGCATTATTATCAATTAAGCTTCCTCATTTTAGAAGCAACTGGGACTATTTGATTAAGGCAAAAGTGAATGCTTTGTTGAAGTATGAAGGTATGATAAATATGGTGTATGCTCTACTTAGAGAGTTGGCACTTTAAAAAAAAAAATCTAGTCAGGTAATGGCTGTTGTCCCTGCCTTGGATTTCCCTGCCCTGAATTTATCACTCTGGCTCCTATCTAAAATAAAAGGGAATTCAACCCATAGAGAGATTGATTAAAAAGTCCCTAAATTGTCTTATGGCTATATTTGCTCTGTTTTTATCTGTAATGTTGCTGCATTATTATGGTCCAGAGTGGAAATAGTTTAAAGTTTTTCTGTTTCAAACGGTGGCCCATGAGTGCTGCAAACTAAAGCTCACCTGAATCCGGGGGTAGCGGGGCCTTGTGGCCTTCAGGAGAGAACCAAGGTCCAACCAGATTGCAAGACTACAGCCTAAAGCAATCAGAAAATGCAGTGAGGAGCACCCTCACCCCTGCAGGGAGCCCAGCTGCTGCAGAGGTGTCACATCTGCTTGGGTAAGAACTGAATCTGTCCTGATCACTGCAGAGCATGAGAGGAAAGAGCTGGATCTGGATTCCTTGCACCCCACAGCCCCCAAAACTGAGCTCTAGGTGTCTAAGAGCTGCAAACCTAAATTTCCTACAGCACCTCGTGAATTTGATGGGATGTCACTTTTTCAGGAGCACAGCTGGATGTGAGTGCTCCATTTGAAGATTATTTTAGGAGGTGCAGAGGAAAAAGGAGCATTTTCAATGTTTTAGCTGGGCACTCTGGGTATTAAATTCCTTCTGGTTTTCTAGGCTGTAAGATTTGATCTTTCCCAATTCACCTTTGAGTAGCTTCCCTCTGAAGTTAACTGAAGCAAAATAGTGAAAATGGGCTCCTGTTTCCATCATGAAGAACACACTGAGACTGAAGCTTACATAGCCAACTGCATTTTGTTTTCTAGTTATGGCATCTTATTATTACTAGTATTTGTGCCTTGCTCACTGAAATCTTCTCCATGCTACAAAGATGCTTTTCAGATTCTGGCTGACAAGGGAACACAACTTTTATACAAGTGGCCTTTAGTGCTCTTTATAATATTATTTATTGTAATTTTTAAACTGTATGTGTAATTTCTATTCTGGCACTGTCCAATATTTGAACAAATTTAATATGTTTATTTCAATATATTATGCAAACAATACTTCTTAACTGATTTTTTTATGTTCTGTCTTTAAAAACTGCACCACTTATTAATAAATAGAAATTTCAATTATGATGTGGATGAATTTATTTTCATTTAAATCTTAATATCTTCACCTATATTCAAAGAATACATTGTCAAGTGTACCCCCAGGAGAGACATTGGCAAAGATCCTTTTGACTTCATCTAGGCAGGACTAAACTCAGCAGGTTTTATGTGGCTTCCACAGCCAGCCCTGTCAACACACAGTAGATCCCATTATTTGTGACATCTTTTGATTTAGTGGCCATGTAATTTATACGGCTTTGAGCATCTGTGAGGGTGAAAATGAAAAATGGGAGAAAACCCATTAATATTGGAAACATAACTTGCTAAAATATTATGAAATTGCAAACAAAATATAGAGAGAACACAGTAATAGTACAAGCAAGATCAGAATATCCCTTGCAGGGAATTTGCTTGAATTCTGCCCCTGGTTCTGTTGCTTCATTTCTGTGTGGTTCTGTGTCTGAATGAGACAGGAAGAGAAACACATGAAACATCAACTCTTCCCAAAAATTTAGCTGGACACAGAGAGGTATTTTAAGGAATTCTCTGTGGCTTCAGTTTCATGGCTGTCACCAAGGAATGAGCTCTGCTGAGCACTTGAAATACAACCTAAAATAAGATCTTTTAAATTTTTTGTGGTAGGTAAAAAAATATTCAACATTTATGCCATGTCTTATCCCACTTCTAAACCACTGTAAAGTGGAATAATTAAAAGATCCTTTAGTACTGCAGCATTAAGTTGTTGTGCTTTTGAATATATTTGTTTGTTTTAAATTATTCAATTCAAATAAAAGTAGTAACTAAATAAGAAATAGGGTGAATGTCAGGCTCTTACAACCAAGTTCTATTCTTTCCAAAGATTGACAGTTTGTGGTTTTCAAAACTAATGTACCAGAATGTGGAATTCTGAATCTTTTGGGGTTCAGGGGTTTTTCACTTTTATAGACAACTCTACCCTGCATTATCATGACTGCCTCAGCCCTGAATGTCCCAGCCTGCACTGAAGGGCTTGAGCTGAGCCCTGCAGCTGCCAGGCACAGCAATGGCATTTACCTGGGCATTTCACAGACACAACAGGGGAACCACTCAGCTTTGAAGGCTTTGAAGGCGGGCCACCACCTGCACTGAAAGGTGTTGCATTAAAATTTCCCTTTGGCTCACCCAAACACCCAAACACCAGAACCCGACAAATCACTGGATTTCAGTAAAGCATTAAGTCTGATCTTTTAAGAAATGGACTCTAAAATGGGAAGAAGGTGTGACACCTATTCTCAGGCAAAGCCCTGCTTGTATCCAGGGGTGCAGCCTCTGCTTACCTCTGTATGGGACTTTGGGGATCCTACACAATTTTCCCCCACCTAAGCAGAATAAGACTTAGGATCAGCAGTTTAGAAAGGGTAAAATTGAAACAATGTCAGTCGAGAAACAGTGTCAGGAGGGGAATTTTCTCAGTGTACCCTTCTGTTTCTTCGCAGGATGCTTTGATTTTTAAGTCTTGCCAGGGAAAAGCAGTTGCTTGACTAACATAGAGCATCCTCTTGGAACACAGAGAAGGGATGGAATCAGGAAATCCAAGTCTCATGGCAGAGAGCAGCAGGGGAGCTAGACATTATTTAAAGAAATTTCTCTCTAGGATAATGGCTGTCAGCCCAATGGGTTTGGGACAGCACCACAGCTTTTCTCCTGCTTCTTTGTGTCTGGTGCATATCTACAGCAGAATACAGAACAGAGATCATGAAAAAAGGTGTAAGATGTGCTATGAACGTTTTGGCAGACATGATGGGATCAGTTACATCTCTAACACACATCCTATCAGAAATAAAATCCTTGGATAAGTCATTAATTTTTTTCTAAGTTCTGGACTGTTGAAATTTCTTGGTATCTAATCAAGGCTTTATGAGGATCTATGTTTAAAAATGCCAAGTGCTTGATCACAAGCTAACATCTTTGGAAAACCTCAAGGAGCAGTGCATAATATTGTGTAAAAATCTCATCTATTGTAGCTCACACACAGATAAGAAAACCACTAGGCCTGCTTCTCACCACTACACATTTTCATGATCTCCATGGCCCCTTTTTTTTACTTTCTCTTCTTTTACTCCTCAAGAGCATACTTGAATTCCAAAAAAGTTTCACAATATCAGATGCTTCCTACTTTAGACTAGTAAATATACAAAACACTCTTATTGATAACAGTTTGTAGAGTTTAATGCACATTCTGTTCAGGAAGTTTTGTGGTGTTAGTACCAATCTTAGCAAAACATTGATAACAAAAATTAAAGAAAAAATTGTATAAAGGACAGAAACTATTTTCAGTTGTAAATACATGTTCTGAAATGGGAAGGAAATTCAATGAAGGCGAAAAAAATACATGTTTATATATATAACTGTATATTTGGGGTTCTACAAAGCAAAGTGCTTGGTTCTGCACTGGAGTCAGAACAACCCCCTGCAGTGCTCCAGGCTGGGGGCTGAGTGACTGAAAACCTCCCATGGGAAAGGCTCTGGGGTGCAGGTTGACAGCAGCTGAACATGAGCCAGAGTGTGCCCAGGTGGCCAAGAAGGCCAGTGGAACATGGCCTGTGACAGCAGTAGTGTGGCCAGCAGTGCTGGGGCAGTGATTGTCCCTCTGTGCTGGGCACTGGTGAGGCCACAGCTCAAATCCTGTGCTCAGTTCTGGGCCCCTCACTGCAGGAAAGACACTGAGGGGCTGGACTGTGCTCAGAGGAGAACAGAGCTGATGAAGGGTCTGGAACACAAGTGTGAGGAGCAGCTGAGAGAGCTGGGGCTGTTCAGCCTGGAGAAAAGGAGAATCAGGAGAGACCTTGTCACTCTCTACAGCTCCCTGACAGGAGGCTGTACTCAGGTGGGGGTCCGTCTCTTCCCCCAAGTAACAAGAGGCAGGACAAGAGGAAACAGCCTCCAGCTGTGCCAGGGGAGGTTTAGATTGGATATTAGGAACAATTTCTTCAATGGAAGGGTTTTCAAGCACTGGAACAAGCTGTCCAGGAAGTGTCCAGGGAATCACCATCCCCAGAGGTTTGTAAAAAACATGTAGATGTGGCACTTGGGGATGTGGTTTAGTGGTGGACTTGGCAGTGCTGGGCTAATGGCTGGACTGAATGATCTTAGAGGTCTTTTCCAGACATAATAATTCTGTGTTTCTTTATATAATTTTTTTTTAGGAGATGAAATGTTATTCTTCTGAAAAAAGACTGACAAAGAAATAGTAATAGATTTAGAGAATTATCCATAATAAAACTTGTGCCAAAAATAAATGTAATAGAAGGATATTGGTAAAATCTGAAATTAAAATTTTATAGAGCTAGTATATTTCTTAATAAAATAAACTAAATATCTTGTAAAATTGTAATGGTAGAGGACTAACAGAGAAATGTTGAAGTGCAATCAGTTTTTTCGGAACAAATGAAATTTACTCAATTGATACTTTTCTAAACAAAATTTATTTAACAACCACTCAAAGATGCTTTCATGGAAATATTTGCCACAGTAAAATGAAGTGTAACTGAAAATAAAACTTCAATGCTCTGGAGTAAACTTGGGTGAAGTTTGCTTCTTTGCACTCTATTTGAAACCAGCATTTCCTTCTCTCTTGCACATCAGCATCTGGTGAGAGAGAGCACAGCTGGATTTGTGTTTTCTAACCAGGTAAATCAGTTTTGCAAGGTGTTTCAGGTACTAGAGAGCTTCAGGTGGCACAGCTCATCTTTTAGGGCAGAGATGGTTCATAGCCCAGCCAGGCTGGAGGGTGGCCAGACCCGAGGGCACTGCCACGCCAGGACAGAGCGGGTGGGAGGGGACATTGTTCGTGCCACTGGCTGAGGTCACAGGAGGGTATGACTGCAGCTCCTGCAGTCACTTACACATATTGCAATTTCTGCAGAGGAATGTGTGCTTTTCATCACATCTAAAGGCCTGAGAAAAAGCCAGAAGGAAGAAAGAGTGCTTTGCTTTCACTCTGTGCTCTCAGCCCACAAAGAGATAGAGCTCCAAGAGCCAGACTTCATTTTCTCCCTCCCTACCAGAATGTCACACCACTGTCTCTTACAGATAAATCACAGGCATTTCCTTGAATTTCTCTTTATTTAAATTGCATTAGCAGGGCCTTACCCTGTGCAACCTTCAGCAAATGGATGCATTTACTAGGTAATTTATATGAATTGTGTGTCTATACTGTGTTACTAAGAGACAATAAAAATGTCTTCCTTTCCTGTTCTGGATTTTGGGATGCTGGTTATGGACACAGTGCTGCCACACAAAGGGATGCTGGAAAAAGGAGGCATGTAAAGACTATACTCCTGAGAAAGCTACTTGCTCAGAGGGATGTTCTGAGTGAGAACACAGCATTGTCCCCAAGAGTCAAAGTTGGGGCTGAACAAAAGCCCCCTCCCAGGTCACCTGAGCATTGCTCAGCAGCTGAGGAAAGTTAAAATTACAGAGTCCCAGGGTAAAACACAGCATGAGGCAAAACCTGCTGAAAGTCTAATTATCCTCACAGGCAAACATCAAACGGCTGGAACTGATCCCAGCACACACATTTTCCTGGCTATACCTGGTTTTGTCAGCTGTTACAGAGAGGACTTTCATCCCAGCCTTCTTGATGTACTATTGAGCAACTGGTAATTAAGTCAGTAAAAGTAAGTCTTGTCAAAGAAAAGGTGCTTCCATATTCCCCCAGCTGCAGCAGTCAGTCATAAGTCTCAAAAATTTTCCTTTTTTCAGAGCAGTAAATTCCATATAGAATTAAGTAATACTAGATGCAGTGACACCTCACCACATAATGTTTTTTTTTTGTGAAAAGCAGAGTGAATGAAAACAAGGGAAAACTGAGCATGTATGTGCACAGATGTGTGAGCATCTTACAGACCAGCTATAGCTCTGTTAAATGTGGCTGCGGTTGTCTTGCAGCATCTGAAGTTCTTGTTTAAGGCAGGATTGCTAGACAGACAGAGACACAGCTCAACCACACACATAAAATGGTTGCTAAAGCACTTTTTGTTTCATAAACGGACTGTGAACCCACTTAAATTTCTCCTATTAATTGCTACAATGTTTTGAGTGGTTTCACAAGTTGAAACGTTCAGTGGATTGTGATAAAATTACTGAATGGATGATCACTGGCTTTTAACCATGCTGCATCTAAACTCACTGATTTCAGAGCAATTATTTCCAGGCTGCTGGAGTAAATGGTAGCAGAATTTTGCTGACTGTTTCCAGCAGTGATCTTCCCTTGGATGCTACTAAACATCACTCATCAGCACTGAAATTGCCTTATGTCATTGCTCTGACCAGCCCTCTCTTCCTTCCTCACCACTTAACCAGGATTCCAGGCAACTTTTCCTGTTGTAACTCACATTTTATTCCTTTTGAGGTTCCACACTTAAGAAACACTTCAGGTGTCATCTCTGCCCTCTTGACAATGTCCCTTGTTTGAACGGAAGGATGGCTAAAGCTTTACCAGAGGGACTCACCCTTGCCTACTTCTCCCTATCAAAGGTGGCATGGGTCTAATTGCAGTAAGCTGAGCTGTTCCTTTAAAAGGGAAAAAAATCCTCCACAATTCAATTCTACTGCCAAAAGGAGCTTCCAATCCCCACCTGACCTGCCACAGAGCCTTTCCGTACAGGATTCAACAGGCACTTTGTGTGCTTACGATTGTGTTACCTCTGGTTAGTCCTTCAGGGATTAGGATAACAATTTTCACAGGATTTTAAGGAAATATTATCAAGCCTGTCTACTCAAAGTTTTTCACAAAGTGTTTATTAAGAACTGGCAATAACTTCCAGTGTTATATAGGCTCTGAAGATAATAATTTTTGTCATGAGAAATCAGGTAAGTTGATATTAACTATTCTAGATCTTGGTGGTTTTGCTTGTACTTGGAGGAAACCATTTCAGCTGTGCTATTAATGCTCAGTAGGAATGTAGCAAATGAAATTATTTTTTTATTGAATGTATATTTATTGCATTATATTTCATTCTCACACAAATAAATCTGAACTTAAAAAGTAATTGTGTCAATGTAATGAAGCGTACAGTTGTAACACGAGCATATTTTCACATTAACTTGAAATATTTCTTTAGACTTGGTGGATGATGGTGTGCTTAAAATGAGACATGACCTTTAGATGTTGCAACTGAATGAAGGTAAGGAAATTCATACTCAAGGACTTTCCTCTTTTATTTCTTTGTTCTCTTGATTTCTGTTCCACTCTGTTAAGCGTGAAGACATGAGGAAACTGCTTGATATTGGAGTGCAGTACGTTGGTACAGGAAAAATGAAAACAATTCAAACTTCATAGTTACCTGCCACATTAAAAGGAGTTCCACTGAAGCATAGCTAATAAACACATTGGTTTAAGATTGCTGTTAACCCAGAGTAACAGAGAGGGATTTAATAAGAGGTCTCCATGAGTGCATAAAAGTAATTTGAACTGGATTAAAATCTCCAATTCAGCAGTTCAGGGAACTCTGGATCAACAGCTCTAAATAAAATAGATTCTACTAATATCTTTCAGCTTCAAATAAACAGAGGAGGATTGTTACACCAGCAGAGGTGAAGGAGAATTTGTAACCAAAGGCTTGACCCTCAGCCTTTATCAGACAAATGTTTGGAAGGAAAACCTTCTCTGAGTCAGTTTGTGGGATTCGTCTGCCTGCTCGGGGCTGTGAGGCTCCTGTGCCTTCAGTGCAGGTGAATCTCAGTATAGTCTGAGATGCAAATGGTGATTTTGGTTTGGAGGACAATGAGGATTTCATATTTGCAACCTGGACATGTATTTCAGTCATCGCAGTGGAGTCACTTCCAGAGATAAAGTTGCAAAGTAATAAAGAATTGTCCCTGATAAATAAAAATTAGATATTAAATAACCAGAGTAACACAAATGTGACGTGTACTGCAAAAGTTAACATTGCTAATATTCACATTGCTGAGAGATAAGCTATTTCAGGCAACAGCTCTAGGAATAGTAGTCACACATGGTTTTGAAATTTAGTTGGATAACATAAATTTCAGAGTTAGTGCCGGAAAAAGATTTTGGGAAGAAACTACAAGCTAAAGCTTCAAATTTAAATCAAGTCTCTACCAAATAAGGAGCAAGGGTAGTCAATTTTGGACTGATACCTCTTGTATTAAGATTTATTTGCAATTTCTTTTTAAGCATTTTGTGCTGGTCAGGGAACACACGAGTGCTAAAAATGGCATTTGGGCAAAACAAGCACTCTCATGAATGGAGGATTTTGTAGCAACAATACTCAATATTTCTTTGCTAGAAGTAGAACAGGATTTGTCTTACTGTGATCCATCCTTACAGGTTATGTTTTCCTGTTGAACCTATTGTTAGATGTTTTACTTGCCTGGGTCTGTAGTATGATGTGGCCAGGTTAATGCCTTCTCTAAATTCCTGCTGGAAATCAGCACTGTGAGTACTGAAAATTGTGTGTGTTGGTTAGCAGAGAGGAGCAACCCAGTGGGGAGGGCAGCAGGGAACTGAGAATTCAGGTGAGCAAGAAAGCTTCATCCAGTGTGTGGGGAATGCTTCCAAGCACAATTTGTTTTGTTCTATTCTGTTTGCATTTTTACAGCTTTTCTCTCTCTCCTAAAATAGATGATGCCTTCATGTGTCAATCCTCTTGCCTCTTTGTCTTTTAGGAATGTGGTCTCTCTAGACCCTGCTCTTACTTGCTACATCAAATCCTCTGTCAAATGATTTTCCCCTGTCCTGCTGCCATGAACAACTCTGGCCAGTTTAAATAAATCAGAACTAAGTTAGATCTCTGATAGGAAATTATCTCCTATCTACCCTTTTACTTATGAAGGTTTGTAAAACAGTTGTGCTTTCACATCATTCTGTGAAATGCCCTTACCAAGGATTTCAGTGTTAGTGTGATTCACTGGTGACCCAGGAGAGCCCATATTCCTCAAAGCAGGTCCTGGAAGTCAAGTTTCCTCACGGTGGATGAACACTGGCCATTGATCTGTAGGGACAGATTGAAAATAGGGCAGGGCATGCCCTCTTCTCCCACCTCATAGCTCTGGGTCTTTCATCCACCATGCATCCAAAAATCCTTGTGAAGGGCAGAGGTGTGGGGCCATTCACCAGTCAGGGCTGCAGGGACCCTCCAGCTGACCAGCCCTGCACCTCAGGGACAGCTCAGAGGCAACACTTTTGTTTGTGTTTCCTGCTGCTGTCCCTTGGGTTGGTGTGCACAGGGCAGCACTGGCTCTGCAGCCTGGTCACTCCTGTGTGCATGGAGCAGGTCATGGGGAACCTGCTCAGAGAGGCTGTGCCCATAAACACTGAACCATCATCACAAAGCAGAACTCATCCTAAGGCAGATTCTGCAGAGCTAAGGCAATGCTTCTCATAGTACAATCAAAATTCATGAAGTTCTATTAAAAGCAGCAAATCACCCCACTTCTCACCTCAAAGACACAGCCCAATAGTTCCCCTTTAATAGGGACTTGATTATCTAGATGCACCAGCCACCACAGACCCCTGCGCCAAACCACATGTAGTTACAAACTTCCCTTTACACAATCACCCAACTCTCCACCTCCCAAAGGCTGCTCTCCCCAACAGCCACCTCCCTGCTGCTTTGCAAAGCACCATTTCCTCATACTCAGCTCCACAGAGGAGGACCTCTCACTAACTCCTCTCTATTTCATTGAGCCAAACCAAAGACGACACAAAATTTATCAGAATCCAGAGATGTGGATTGGTTTTATACCTATCTCCATGCAGACTATCCCTCCACTGCTTCCACCACATCAACCTGTGAGCAGGCTTGAGCTCTCCCCTAAGTACAGAGTACACACTGCTCTCCCCTAAGTACAGAGTCCACAGAGCCATTTAAAAAAAAAAAAAAAAAAAAAACCACAAAAAAACCCAACCAAACAAACAAAAATATTACACATCCCAGGAAGCTTCATAACACCAGAGAGTGGAAGTGGGGATAGCCTTGTCAGGGAGTCAGGCCCTGGGATTTTCATGACAGCAACATTTTCGTGGTCTGTGGTCTAGCAGTTTGCCAGATTCCGAATATTGCAAGAAAAGCCAGGTTTAGGATTTTTGGTGCTAGACTTGTCCATGGGATACTGGACTCTGTCCATGCATAATTCCTCCATAGAAGGGTGATGGAGTATGAAGTCTGGGAATGAGATTTGGCCAACAATTTCTGCCTCGTTTCTTTTCTTCTGCACATGCTGTGCAGAAACTGTGGATGAGTCCAGGCTTGGGTCTGAGTAAAAAGGATTGGGCAGATGGGCTGAATAGGTAGGATGAACTGCTTGAAAGCTCTCAGAGCTTTGCTTGCATTAACAGAGCTGGCACTTACACACTTTTGACTCATCAGAACAGCAAACACAGACATTTCCAACACAGAAATATTTTGTATTATTCCACCATCCCAAGGAAGAGTCTCTTTAGAGCCACTAAATACAAATAAGCCATTTTTGAATTTGTTAATTCTCTGGTGACTTCAAGATGAAAATATTTTAAATATGATGATGATAGTTTTCTAATCAAACAGTATTATCTTCAAGATAATGTTTTTCTGCATATTTGCAAGATTAGCTGCTCCAAGAGGATATTAAAAAATTTTGGACTTTTTTTTTTTTTTTTGCTGGTTTTCATATCATATCCCTCATTTTCTGACAATTACAGAATTATTCAACATGTTGTGATATTGCAAAAACAGGGGAAACATTAAAAGAAACCCTTTCCCCCCCCCCCCCCCCCAACCATCTAATTAAATCTTTGAAACCTGGAAAGCAGCTCATGATCTGAAAGGCAGAACACTGTTAATCCTTACCAAGCAGGTAGGCAAGGCAGCACAGAACACAACTTGGTGGTAGTAACTACAGAAATACAAAATCAGGAATGACAAGAAAAATAAGATTTCTGTGGAAGAGAACTTCATTTGACATTTCTGGTCTGAAACTAAACAAAAGCAAATTTTATCTTGTTTTAACAGAGTGGCCTTAGGCACTTGATGTGTCAGGTGCCTTTCAGGCACAGCTCATCCTGCCAGAGAAGAGGGTTGTGTTGACAATTCCCCAGAAACGCCACTTAGGTAGGACTCAAAAATCAAGAGGCACGTGCTGTGGGCACAGCACCCACAGGCACAGAGGAAATACTGATTGTGGGATTCTCCTCCTTTGTCATTTCCAACACCAATCTTTCCCTGCATCACGGAAATCAGATATTTCTCCTGGGGTCAAATCATTCTGGGACAAGGGCTGGACAAAATTGCTCAATGCTAAAAATTTTAATGCCACCAAAAGAGCATTTCTCTCTCCTAGACCAGCCAAACCTGCTGGAAGTCAGCATCCATAATGCAGGGGCTCTGCTGGCATGGGGCAGCGAAGAGGAGCCTGGGATTTCTGTGTCTCTTTCTGGTTTTCAGCTCAGGTAAGGACAATGCTCTGGTGCTCCCCAGGGAATAACCCAGTGCCTCTTTCCCAGCTGCTCACACAGCCCCATTCCCACATCTGTGGCAGGATTGGTTCTTTCATCCTGTGCAGGCAACACTGACGGGCTGGAGCTCCAGGGCTGGTGTCACTCAGCACAGCAGACCTGTGATGCCTGCTCCTGGATCCCATGCCAAGAATCTGGAAACAGAAAGGTTTATAAGGAAGGAGAGAGAAGGGTTATAGAAGAGCTCCTACCACCTAGATTGTCAATCCAGATTTAGCTCTGACTAATTGAGGGTTGTTAATTCAGCTGATTAACACTACATCACAATTTATAAGCCTTGGATTATACACTGGGTATTTCTCCTTTATGAACATACATAAAGGGGAACGTGGATGGGTTGAAAAGCTGAAGCTTCATGGAACATGGCAGATTTGCATGTCCTGGCACTGTCTCCTTTTGAGAGCCTTTTGGATTACTCATAGGAGACATTCAGATCTCCTCTGATGGGATAGGAAACCTAAATTTCAAACAATATCTTCAACTTGTCCTGCAATCCCTCATTTACTGCTGTGCACCTCAGCTGGTCACTTAGTGAATCCCAGAAACCCAGTCCAATCTCCTGAGCCCAGTTTCAGCTCATTCCTCCTGCAACACAGCTCTTGAGGACAATCCTCAATTGCATGACTGCTCTGAATAACAAATATGCACAGAGAAGGGAAGATTTGTTTGGATTTGGCCTTGTTTTACTCTGTACCTTGCAGCAAATTCTGAGTGTAAGGCTAGTTAAGATCTCTACAAATATTTGCTATTATATTTTTATTTTGATTATTGAGGGGAAAATTCAACAGGGAAAACTGTTTCTCAGCCTCTTTCTTCACTTTTCAGCTTCGTGCTTAAGAAAAGAAAATAAGAAAGAGAAGCAATTGGCAGTGCTGGCTACTGCAGGTAACAGGCAGCACATGAGGAGCCCCAGCACCAGGGTGTTAATGGGAGTGGGGGATGCTGTGCTGGGCATGGAGGTGGCAGCAGATGAGCCCTGCTCCTGCAGGGTCTGTGAGCCCCAGCCCAGCCCTGCTGAAAAGCCACCCCACCCAGTCCAGTCCTGACCAGGCTAACAACTGTCCCTCCCAAAATCTACTCCTCTCTTTTGCCTTCCTCTCCTTCCCGGCTCTTCATTCCCTTTTGTTTTTCCTTTTCTCTCTTCTGTGCTGTGGACAAGTGCTGCTTTCAGCCCTGGGGTGCAGGGTTATAAATAGTACTGATGTCACTGGAAAATTGCATTTCTCCCCAAATTCAATTTTGTTCTCATCTCATCTTTCTGTGCTTCTTTTTCTATCCTGCTCTGTTCTTCCTCTCTCTGTCATGTGTGTCATGCACACACACCTTCCTCCCTCACACAGACACTGCACTGCTCTGCTTCTGCATGACTTTGTGGGAGGGGAGCAAAAAAAGTCTTTGAAAAGACTTGGGAAAAACAAATAAGCAACAACAACAGAAATAAAACATGTTAAGATTAAAAGTGTGATTTGGCTACAGCAAAATTATTCTTCTGTAGCAAGCAGTATAGCCATCAATGTTGCTGGAAAACAAAAATCTGTATTTTCAAGTTTGGGGAAGGTGAAACATTTTCTAGGCACTTTCTCTGCCTTTTGTGACCTGTGTGGTGAGATCTGCTCCTCTGTTGGCAGCAAACACCCATCACCCAGCAGGAGAGGGCACCAGCATGCCAGGGCTGGCAGGGCCCTGCAGCTGCTCAAGGGCACGGTCAAGGGCACAGCTGGCAAACCTGAATTTTGGCCCACCACTCTACTGTTGCTGAATCTTATTATTTTCTAGATTCATCTCCATGGTCCTGGAATTTCATTTTCCCATCAGTGTTTTTTTAGTACACCCCAAACATACATAATCTGCTCATTTTGGTTTTCCCGTTCTGGCGCATTTCTAGCACACACAAGCAGGGGATGCAGAGCAGTTTCCTTGTGCCTTCATGCACCCCTTTCCTTTCAGAGCTGCCTGCAAAGTCCCTGGACCTGGCTGGCATTAACCTGACAGAGCTGGTGAACGGGATGCTGAGCACTGCGCTCAGAGGTAATGGGACAGGGCTGGGCAGGTCACAGCTGCCACCCAGCAGTGCAGAGAAAAGGCACTACGTGTGTTGGCAGGAGAAGCTGTAAACATGTGCTGTGGGCCTCCAGAATTGCTTATAGGAGCATGTTACCTTGGTGCATTTATCATGCAGATGGCTGTCTACCCCAGAGAGCTTGGAAATTAGTGTGGGTTTATATATAGAAAATATAATTACTTGTGGGATACCTTTCAAATGCGCTTTCTAATCCAGTGTACATTTCAATTAAAAGAAAAACAAAATAAAAAGGAAGAAGCAATGCAAACGATCCTTCCTTCAGTGGAATGAGAATGGACTGAGTGTGAGGCAGCTGTATCATACTGGCACCTTGGGAATCATTTAGACATTAAATGAGCAGAGTCAAAACATGCTGTTCTCACTGTTTGTTCCCAGCACTAACAGCGTGGACCTGTGTTTCTGCAGGTACCAAGAAACTCTTCTCTTTGCTGAGCATCACCTCTTACAGCTCATTTGCCTTCCACAAAGTGTCAGTCACCATTTACAACAGTGAGTGTTGACTTTGCTCGGCTCTGGAGCAGTTTCTCTCCCACAGCCTGTGCCACAACACACTAATTTTTTTTTTCTCTGTCTCTCCCTCCAGTCTCTAATGCAAAAAATATTGACCCTGGCAAGTTCCCTATGCACTACTGCTACTGTTTGAATAATGTGACAAATGACTTGACAGGTGGGTACACAAAAGAGGTTGGCAATTGCATGTGCTTAAGGTGAATTATTTCCTTTGGAGCTGAAGGCTGTAGTCTGAATTCTGCAGACTTCATCCTTACAATGCTACCACCAGACTGAGCCAACAGCCAGAACTCACAACAAGTGGCTGCTGTAACTCCACAGCCTCAGCCTCAGGTGGCTGCAGCCAGCCAGCCAGTCTGGGATGGAGCCATCAGCCAAGTGACTGGCACGGTTTGACTGGCAACAAACCTCCTTTCCTCCTAGGAAATACACATTGCAGCACAGGAGAGACAACCAGCAATATATGGTACCTCACCTTGGCCACCTTTTCTCTCCTGGGATAACCCAGAGGAGAGGAACAGGGGCTTCTCTGCACCAACAGAGAAACTCCCAGTAACCTCAATGAGCCCAAGAGAAGTGAAAAGCAAGCACTAACATCTTCATAGAACTGCTGAATGGATTACAACATACTGTCGGGCAAACCCTTCACCTGAAATCCTCACTCACACCCCGGATTTCACAGAATTTAACATTTCAGGATGCATCTGAGTGTTTGGATTCTTTAGCTGGTCAGTGTAGGGCATCAAGAATAGATCAGCAGCTACAGACCAGACTCTACACCCTCTGTGCCACACGTGGTGACCCTGCAAAAGCTCCAGTGGCTTTCATGGCTTTCTCTGGATCCACACATCTCACAAGCCTTTATGGATAATTACCCAGTTTGCCTTGGAGAAGAACAGAGAAACTTTAATCTTTGTGCTGCAATTCCAGACTATCTTGAGGATTGGAGCACTCTCCAAAGCAGTAAAAATTCAGGGCTCAGGTCCAGCACTCCCTAAGTGAGAACAGTGACCTGTTACTGCTAGGAAGTACCACTAAAACACCACCAGCCATTTCCTGGGCTACATCTGAATCATCAGTAGTTGAAGCAGATCCCAGAGGAAAAAATCCAATGCCTATTGGAAGGTCCTACACAGCAGACAGGCAATTACATCAGGCAAAGCCTGCAGGCTTTAGATCTCCTACATTTCAGCAGACTAAGTAGAGCATTACTTTAAAATGTTCTCTTGAACAGATAAATTCCATTTAAGTTTGCTTTTCGACACACAGATTTTTGATATCATCTTTGAAATATACTTCTGAGAGTATTCTTGTAGTTTTTCAGTCCACACCAGCAAAATATTTTAGCCTTTAAAATATTTTAAACTTTGTCATATATGAACATGTACCTAAATATCATCACATATGAAAGTGAATTTTTGACTACATGATAGGATATGTGTTTTCAATAATAAACTTTCTCTATTTGTTGTCTAGATTTTACAGCTCTACTTGTTGATATAATTGGAAACTCCACCAGTTATCTCACAGAAATTTTCAAATCCACTTCTATTCTCTCAGGTTTGCATTTCCTTTGAACATTTATCATTATCTTATCTGTCTCATTTACTCCTGGCATGAAAACAACCATAAAATGTGGATAAAAGACTTACCCAATAGTATTTTTCTTGCAACTCATGGAACAAGGTACATGTACAATGTGAATGTGTGTAATATAGAGATGTACATGTTTCTACGTTATGTTGTTTGAATGTTTTATAATTAATTACTAAAAATTGGTGGGTTTGAGAATTATTATTACATGCTGATATTTTGAGCAATTCTGATTCACAGAGAATAAGTATGGGCTATTTTATCTGAAATTTTTTTACACATAAAAATACTTGTAATTTAGAATTTGATTTAGATAGAAACTTTTTCCCTGAAGATACTAACATTTGGATTTGATGGTGTTTTGAGATTTTTGTCAAAAATTAGATCAGAAGGAACATACTTGGTCAGCTGCCATAGCCACATGCCATGTTTTGTTTGTATTTTCAACTATTTAAGATAATTCTATGTAAGGAAAACTGGTAACAATGATCTCTTTTATGTTTTTTGCCTTTCAGTGCGTCAGAGCAATGACTCTGATTGTATCTACATCTGCGTGATGGCAGGGCAGACAGGTAAAAATTAAAATCATTCCACCCAACAATATTGCCCTAGTTTTCCTCAGTGATGATTTATACTGGAAACAAGAGTTTCTTCATATTTTTAAGCATTTCTATTTGCAGGGAAAAATCTGTCTGATTTTTTGGAAATACTAGATAAGTCTCCTGTTATTAATTACACATTTTCCAGTAACACATCATCCAACCTGGGTAAGTACATCCTGGGGAATAAAAGGAAACAGGAACCAGAATGAAAATCATGTCCAGATAGCTCTTGCAATGAGTACTCCATCCTCATTACCTCACTACTATAAATATGAGTTTATTTTTTTATTTTTGCTTATATATTTGCATACCATTATGCATTTAATTATAGTTAGAATAATATTTTATATTGTTGAAAATTTAATGCAATAATTATATCATAAATGTAATTAAATTTTCCAAACCTTTAAATTATTTGTTATAAGGTCTTCTGGTTGAGGAACAAACAAAACCTGCTGGAATGAGAACTTTTAGAGAATTCAGCATTGGGCTGGGGAGGGTCTCTAGTGCTCTTAAATCTGACTGGGTGCCTTCCATAGCTCTCAGCACAAGTGACCTCCTACATGAGTTACATTCAGAGTGGAGGTGAATATGTTCAGTCATTGCCCTGTGTGGTTCCTCCACCCAAATCTGCTTTGCCAGTTTGAGCTGCACTTCAGGTGCTCACCTTTCACTGTTGCCCATCACTATCTCCCGTTTTCAAGGACAGGTTAATGCAGGCAGACTGAAGTCAGTGGCAAGTTGTGCTGAAAGCTGTGGGATGTTTCTCTCCTTTTAAAACCAAACAAAAAAAAAAAGAGATGACACTTGGCCCAAAACCCCCTTTAATTAGAAACAACAGCTGCTTCAGTGGTAGCAGAATCTGATTTCTTTCCTTTTTCTCACACAATATGCAGTGGGTAGTGAGTGCTCTAACCTTGTCTTCTCATACCTCCAAGACCTAGATTCGATTTTCTCAAGTTTTGTGAAGTTGCAGGAAGACCCAAACAAGACAGTGGATTCATCAGCAGAATATGTGTGGACATATAAATGTGAGCAAATGTTGTCAGACCTAAATTTGTGTTCCCCTTGGTTAATGTTTTGACGAGTCATGTTAACTCCAAATAAAGGGTAGCATAAAATTTCTCTGAATCAGCAGATGATGCCAGTAATATATTGAAGAACTGGAAGATAGAGAAACTCTTGTGAAAAGCCATTTTACCAGAAAAAATAAGTTTTCTAAAGAGGCAGAGAAGAAGAGAAAAACTGATTGTTGGTTTCAAACAAAAAAATAAGATTATTTAAACTATTTCCTCTTATCTTCCATGAGTTCTTTTTTCTGTATTATTCTCTATCTATTTCTTTATATGACATTCAGTTGTACTTGAGAATTTCATAAACTTTAGTACATTTAACTTTGCTACAGGGCTACAAGATAGAAAATTGCTGCTCTGCCCCATTTTGGAAGCCAAAAAGCAAGGCTTTGCTCCCGCTCGGTTGTAGTAGAAATCAATAGAAATTCCAACCTTGACTTCATCCCTCCTTGTCATTGCAGCTGCATCTCTCTCCTACAAAATACCTGCATTTCCTGCAGGCAGTCTGCTGTCCTTTATTTTTTTTTTTTTTAATTTCCTAAACCACATGCCCACCTTTGTTATGTCTCATAGCCACAAGTGTCAATTCTCAAGCTGCAGCCTCTGCCCTGCAGTACCTGCCTGCTCACCTTCAAACAGACAAGACCTTTCTCTTTCTACTGTAGTGAAGCAATTCAGGAAATTAAGCACAAATTATGTCAAGGAAAAACCAAAACCCTGCAGGAACATTTCAGTTTCTTTGTTTATGAAAACTCACACATTAAAATGTCCTCGGTTAAAATTTCAAACATTATTGGAGCTCCCTGTGTTTCCATATTTAAAACAAAATGGAGAATTGCCTGCTCAAGTGCCAGAAAAGCAGTCAAAGGGTACATGGGATTTTCTGGGTGTATTTATTTTAGATATTATTCTCCCCAGCGTGTTGCAGTTGCTGGTGCCCTTTCTCTGTCTCTCTTGCTTCTCCAGCTACCAGGATCCCTCTCGCCCAGAAAGGAGGGGGAATCCCCACCACGAAGTCCCCGCTGTGGCCAAAGACAATTGGAGCCAAAGGGTCGTGGCTTCCCTCTCCCCACGTGGATGCTCCCAGGCCCCAAGGAATGGCCAGGCCCCCTGTGAGCCCTGGGGGGAGCTTGGCCCCTTGGCCAGCCCTGCAGCCCAGCCCCGGTGAGTATGGCAGGAGCCCTGGGACCTGGCCAACCCCTCTGCTCTGGGGCTTGGCCAAGTGTCTCTGAGTGGAGGTTGGAAAGCCCTTCAGGGACACCCACTCTGGAGTACCAGTTAGTTGATTATTTTATTGCAGAAATGCCAAAATCAGCTATAGGTTCCGTCCTGTAGTTTCTTATCTTTAGGGGAAAAACCTGATCTTGCTTCCCACAAACACCTCTGCCACTTGGATCTTCCCTCACATTTAGCTCCAAATTTGGTGAGCAGACCTGTGAAAAAGCAGTGTAGAAATGCTTCTTTTGCCTTCTTGATGCTTTTTTGAAGCTCTGCCCTTCCCTAGCCCACAGGCTATTCAAGTTCTAGTCAAGTACAGCTTTTGTCCTTCCTACTTCATCCTGGCATTTCTGTATGTCACTGGCAGTACTGGGTGAGGGACTCTGGCTGTTGAGCTGTCTCATACATAGCAGTTCTTCTCATTAGAAATAAATAATGAATAAAAGGAAGGGTGTGTCTCTCTGTTCCCACAGCTGACACATCCATGTTTTGGATGCAGACAGTGTCTCCACAAGAAGCCAGCAAACTGATGCAAACAGAGCCAGGTAAGACTGGTCTGGGATAGCAACAAAGTGTGTCAGTTGGCACATTTATGAAATAGAAATTAATATATAGAAATATATGGCTGATAATGTGTTTATACATCACTGTCTATATAAATGTCACTGTCTATATAAATGTTTATTAATGAACTGTGAGTTCAGGGTTTTATTCTTCTCTGCTGCTCCTTGAATCAACCTGCCTTTTTGTGTTAAGGTGTCAAAGCAGTTCTATTTTTTTCTCTCCCCTCAGATCTGCCTTCCACAGTACTGTCTCTGCCACCCTCCTACCGACCTGGTGTGACACTGAAACTTTACTCAGCTACCAGTAAGTAAATGCACCTCATGCAGCAGAAACTGCAGCATGTTTGCAAGTAATGCAATATAGAAGCATTCCCATGCAGAAAAAATATACATGGTTAATTAGGTTGTGATAGTTTATGTATGTAAACCACCCCAAATGTCCAAGGGACTGCTTCCCATTTGCTTGTGAATTTTACACAGCTGCAAATTCAAATATATAGATTATATTGTGGTGATAGAATTAACATAGGTATTCTGTGTGGCAATTTTAGCATTGATTGGTTATTGCAGAATTCATTCCTAAAAGTCATTCCAAAAGAAAATATCATGCTTTAAATCTCATCATAAACAAAATTATGAAACCAGCTCATGCCACATGAAACCCCCAGAACTGTTCTGAATTTACAATACTGCAAACTACCTTCTCAGCTAAAGAAGGATCACCATCACCAGGTGAGATTTTCATGAAATCCTCAGTTCTCATCTGCTTGTGTTTCTGTGTGGTGGTTGCCTAGGAGAAGCAGGGATGTTGGGTAGTGCAAAGATAACATATCACCTGACCTTCAGGGGTCTCCAATATCCTTTAAGCTTGATATTTTAGATTAAACCAGAAGAGTCTAAGGAACTAAAATGCTGGGCAAATGACTTTCGTTTTCATGGTCATCTTTTTAGCTCTTATAATGTTATTTAATTCTGAAATCAGATTTAGTGTTCTCTCATCTTACTTCTCTTTAAAGAGCTCCAAATACCAGAGTCCTCCTCTGGTGTGCAGCACCATAGACCCTGGAGAACCTAGGATGCTTTGAAAAGGTGGAAAACATGGATTTCAGTGAGATGGGTGAATTGGAGTCACCAAATGCCTCTCTGGGAGAAGCCATGGAGTCACTGGCTGCCTGCCTTATTCTAACAATCACACATTTGGGGAAATAAATCCAACAGTGGGATCCCTAAGTAAGAAAGGGCATCCACATTGTTCTGAGGGATGGCTTATGATTCCACTAATTCAAATCTTGAATCACAGAAGTGGGTGCCAACTAATAAAGAATGCAAATGTGCATGTTAGAGCATGCAGGGAGGGATATACTGAGTCTGAATCATTCACAGTAACCATAACATTGGTCTTCACTGGCAGCAAAATTTAATCTCAGTGTCGCAGGGATGTGATATTGAATTAATAAAAGAACTGTCTGTTTATTGCAAAAGTTGGTCACTTCACTGCTCCTGACAATAATGTGGCAATTTGAAACACATGGGAGAAAATCTCTGCACAGGAGCTGTGGTTCTTGCCTTTTCTGGTGTCTTGACTAATTCAATTTCTTAAGAAAGAGAATTTTTAGAAAAGAAAGTTCTCAAATTAATTCCTACTTTTACTTATCTTTGTGAACTTATGTACTGAACACAAAAAAATACATTTCACAGTAGAAATTTATTACAGAAGAGGTATAAAGCATTACTATGAATGGGTGAAAAATTAAATTTCAATGATAGTATGTGAATATACTATGCAATCAAAAAAATTAAATAGAAAATCAATTGAAAAAGAATTTAATCATCAAACAAATACCATATTATGCAAATACAGTGTTAATTTAAAGTGATTGTCAAAAATGAAAACCAAATCATTTTCCTTAGCTTTTAGCATTATTGTTTGACGTCTCTTTCCACATAAATGACTTCAAATTGAAATTGCCAATGTTCAATTTGCAGCTAGATAAAACTGAATTTCTGCTGGTAAAACACATAGCTTGAGTAAAGCATTCAATACCTGGTTGCAGGAGAGGGGGACCCACTTCTGCAGAGGCTGAAATTCGTAGGAGGGTGGCCTTCAGCAAGTTTTAATTATTCATCAACTTCATTATTTCTCATCAATTTTAACATTACTTTTCAGGGACAACTTATATTAAAACCTTATTGCCCCATGCTCTGATATTTGGTTATTAACATGAAGTGTGTTTACTTAAGCAAGGAATAATTAATTTTTCATTTACTCCATGTAGGAGAATATCAAGGTGTGTCAAATGCTGTTAAGTGGACAAAGCCTAATGACATTTATGTGAAATTGCTGGGATGAAGAGAAATGGGTCTCTCTTGCCCATCTCTGTCTAGTTTCACCTGATATCTGTGTAGTGCCTTTGACACAGCTGATTTTCAGGGCAGCCTGTGAGTTTGGGAGCTGCCAGAGTCTGTGCCCTACCCCTCACACACTCCTGCTATCTTGGTCAAGCACTGCCAGGAGAGAAATAGTTTCCTAGCAATGAAACCAGTTTCTCTTTCAGGTTGGTAGAGCCTTGATTTTCCTCCTGCCCAAGAATGCCATTTTATATTAAATTTCTTGTCAGCACTAGATGACTCAAGCTTATTTCAACAGAACTTCATTAGTCCAAATTTAACCTTCATAACCTCTGCTATCACATAACATAGCATTGCCCAGAGCTATAAAGTGTGTGAGACATGTGAACCTGGAAATGCAATTACACTGTCTAAGGGGATTATACTCAGGTAAGGTAGTTTATCCACACATGGCCAAAGCCTGCTGCTACTTACATAAAAATGGAAAAAATAGTTTACAATCACACCATGGCTGCCTTCCTTCCTTCCTTCCTTCCACCCCAGAATGGCATTTGAGGTATATCCCTTATTTCTTGGAGCAGGGAAGACATTGCTTTGGAGCTCATAGCCCAGACAAGGCAGAGCAAGGAATGTAGTGGCACGAGGCTTTGGGCTGGTTCAGAGCTGTGCTTTGTCCCCAGGGTGTCCCCAGGCCATGCTCAGAGAGCCCCGTGTGACCTCGCCTCCTGTCACCCTCATAGTGCAGAAGATCAACCCCTGTGTGATGGAGCTCTGTAGGTTCTTTCAGCTGTGCCTCTGTGTTGGTCAGAGAAGATATTCTAGAAAGGAAGCCATGAGGTAAAACCTGGCACTATTTTTAATTTCTCTGTCTGCTTGAAATACTCCTTGGGGCTTTTTGTTCCCAAATCACAATTTTCAATCACCAGTTATTATTTTGGAGTGTCTGTGGCCACTGGCTGAGACCCAAATGTGTCCCAATGCACTGATCAGTACCTGATCTGGCTTTAGCATTCCAGCTAAGTGGAAAAAGCCCAGCTGCATCTTTCCAAACATCTAATGACATCACTGAGGTTGGAATCTAGCTTTTTATTTCCATATTTAGTAATAGCAGCATGATATACTGTGCTTATCATGGAATCATAGATTGGTTTGAGTTGGAAGGGATCTAAAGTCCATTTGTTCCAACTCTGCTGCCATGGGCAGGGACACCTTCCACTGGACCAGGTTGCTCCAAGCCCAATCCAACCTGACCTTGAACATTTCCAGGGATGGGGCATCCACAGCTTCTCTGGGCAGCCTTTGCCAGTGTCTCAACACCCTCACAGTAAAGAATTTCTGCCTAATATTTAATCTGAACCTGCCCTCTTTCAGCCTGAAGCCATTCCTCCTCTTTTTGTCACTCCCCTTGTCCAAAGTCCCTCTCCTTATGAAA
This sequence comes from Onychostruthus taczanowskii, assembly GCF_017590055.1. Classification (NCBI taxonomy): domain Eukaryota; kingdom Metazoa; phylum Chordata; class Aves; order Passeriformes; family Passeridae; genus Onychostruthus; species Onychostruthus taczanowskii. The sequence goes on along the minus strand of NW_024500017.1, from coordinate 8,697,938 downwards.
GATAAGAAGCCTCTTATCTTTAACTCCATCTTCAGATACTGTGTTGAATACTATTCCTGGTTTGTGAAAAATGCAAGTTATATCTGCGAAAGAGTCAAAAGAGTTGCTTACTCCCACAGTAAGTACATTTTCACTTTATATCTCTACATCTCTACATACCTTGTAATGAAGATCTAACAAAGATTTCTGCATGTCCACAGAATATTTGCTGTCTTTCATCAGATAGCTCTTTTATCTGATAACAATTTTTAAAGCATTAAACAAATTATTTTACCTTCATTCATGTTTTAATATTTTCTTGTAAAACCTCTTCTAACTAATATTTTCTTGTGTTCTTCCAGCATTAAAGCAAAAATGCCTTAAAAACATCTGTACATCAGTTTAGAGCACTGAGAAATTTTACTGCAAGTTGGAAGACTGGTGGCAGTTTTAGTTTTCTTTTTGATTTCTCAGTGTAAAAATCAGAAAGCAACATGTTATTTGTAAATATTTTAAATCAGACAAGCTATTAACAGACAAGATGTTAACCTAGAAATGTCTACTCCTCCAAGTCATTGTAAAAATAATGTCTAAAAAACAGAGATATTTCATACAAGCGATGTAACTCCAATAAAAACATTGAAAATCTTTTAAAAAATCTTATTTTATAAAGGATATTTACATGGCTGGCTAGCAAATGCAAATAGTTTCTATTTATTTTATTGACATTTGAGACATAGTAATCAAAATTAACAAATGCAAAGTAATTTAAAAGCAACCTGAAATACTGAAGACAAGAAGGACTCTCTGGAGTTAAACACATGCAGATTATCTTCTAAATCAAAAACTTCCATTACTTTAGCAATTCCTGTTGTGCAGTGTCAACCCAGGAAGTGACAGGATCTCTTGTACTTTGAGATGTATTTGTGTGAGCTCACCAGGATTCATAGAAACATGGAATTATAGAGTGGGTTGGAAGGGACCTTAAAGATTATCTTCTTCCAACCTCACCAGATCAGTTTTCTCAGGGCCCCTTCCAGCCCTGCTTTCATATCCTTGATATGCAAGTCTGGTGAACTAAAAACCAGTTCTAAAAAAAATGAAAGAATAACCAAATCAATAGCATGTCCCATATTTTTCTATGTTGCAGCAATATCATGCTACATCTACCCAGAGTACATCATCGAGCCATTAATACTGTTTTTTAAAAAAGAAGTTTATTTGCACTATAGCTGCTGCACATAGATGTTTCACTGAAGAAAGTTCAAAGGCAAAGCCAAGGAGGAAAGTGGCAATATAAGCAATGCTAACCCCAGAGAGAGGGGGGATGCAGCTCTCTTCCAAAATACATTTCACTGATGAGCTCAATAGCGTGGGAGAAGAACTTCTGTCTTGTCAAAGAGCAGGATAGATTGGAGTGGTACCAATTTCAGCAGATATTGAAAGTTAGGCCAATGGAATAAATAGGAATGTCCATACAGTGAGCATGTGCTGGGAATAAGACATGCTGCTACCCAGAAGGACCTCAACAGGCTGAAGGAATGGGCCAACAAGAACTTCTGGAAGTTCAAGAAGTGCCATAACATGGCCGTGGTACTGCCATGCCATGGGAGATCTCACCTTGTTGGAGCAGCTCTCAGTCTGTGCCCATTGCCTCCTGTCATGTCACTGGGCACCCCTGCACAGAGACTGGCTCTGTCCCCTTTGCACCCTCCCCTCGGGTGCTCACTGGATTGAGAGATTCTCCCCAAGAGATCCCCCCAAGGCCCCTCTACCGAAGAGTCACAGCTCTCTTATCCCCTCCTCATGAGAGATGTTCTAGTCCCTTCACCATCTCTGTGTCCCTTCTCTGAACTGTCGCAAACTTTTCCATGTCTGTCCTATACTGGGAAGCCCAGAACTGGACACAGCCCTGCAGCTGTGGCCACACCAGTGCAGAGTAGAGGGGCAGAACCCCCTCCTGCAACCTGCAGGCAACACTTTGCCCAGTGCAGGACATCCTGAGCCTTCTCTGCTGCAAGGGTGCACCTCTTACTCCTGTTCAACCCTGTGTCCAGCAGGACCAGGGTCCTTTTTTAGTGAGCTCCTTCCCAGATGAGCGGCCACCAGCACATCTTGGTGTATGAGGCTGCACCTCTCCAGGTGCAGGACTTGGCACTTTTGTTGAACTTCATGGAATTCCTGTTGAGGCCCTTCTGGATGGCAGCATGACCCTTTGACATGCCAATCACTCCTCTCATTCAGTGTCACCTGCCAGCCTGCCAAGGGTCCATTCTACCCCATCGTCCAGGTCATTCAGGAGATGATAAGCAGGGCTGGATCCAGCTCTGGCTGCTGGAATGCACCACCAGGCACTGGCTTCCAAACAGACTTTGTGCCACTGGGCACCGCCCTTGGGGCCCCACCAGCCCATTTTATACCACCTCACCAGGCACATCCAGCTCAGATATCAGCAGCTTCTCCATGAAGATCTTACAGGAGACTGTGAAGGTCTTCCTGAAAACCTTGTAGGTCACAGAGTCAAAGGGCCTTTTGCTCATGTAAGGATTTTTTACAATTTCCAATTGTCAGACTTCTCACTTCTCCATGCTGCAGTTCAGTGGACAGTTTGTCTCTGTTGATGGACTCCTTGAAGGGTAGCTGTGTCTGGCCCTGGCAGAAAGCACACCTTCCTGATGAAAAGCAACTGGCCCAAAGCTCACTGAACCTACCTGCTCCTGCATTTCACTCAGCCTTGGATCAGAGCCACTGTGGATAGATTAAAGAAGAGTTTCCAGCCCTGAGGAATGCCAGTGCTTAAAGCTGTGTAAACTCTCACTCGTCTTTCATCACCAAACACTACCTCTTGCTAAGCCATTAAAGCCTCATTCACATGCCCAAGAGATTTTGTGAGTGATTAATAACAATGGGATGACTGTTATTTAATTACAGCCAGGAGTATTAGGGAAAGTTATGATATGGTGAAGGCACCTGCAGAACAGACTTCTCGGTATAGATCCTTTACATGGCTGGAGCCATATTACCAGATACACTGTGGGCATAATGACTCCAAGGAATCTCATGGAGGAATTAATTAATAAATGTTGAAGTGGGTTTGATAAAGGAAGGGATCACATGGGTGAGGTCTATATCCAAGTGGGTATAAATAAGTTAGTACTGGCTTTCTGATATTCATTTGTCTTCCATCCAGCTGCTTTGGGATAATATCCCTCAAGGTAAGTCTTTCTGGATGTTGTCTATAATAAGGGAAGCAAAAAGAAAACAATGTAGAATAAGCTATTTGTGACTTAGGAGAAATAGACAAAAAATATAGGCAAGAGATGGGAAAATAGACTATAAATATTTAGAGCTGTTAGATTTATCATCTCACTTCCTGATGAAATATTACAAGATTTTCTAATAGAAATGAATTCCATATTTGAGTTCAGAAAAGAAGATAATAATAAGCAGGTAATAATATTTGAAAAGTGAGATATATGTATGTGTGTGTGTGTATATATATATGTTCATTTATTTGGCTGTAAAAAGCCCTATGCCTGACTTACTTGTTCTAGATTTAAAGTAATTTGTGACTGTAATTAAAAACCAATCTATCATCTTCCATTTAATGAATACTAGTGCAACATATTTAGATGAATATTTTATACCCATTTCTTGAAGATCTCCAAATAACACCATATCTCTCATTAGGAAAAATTAGGATATATTAGATGAGTCTCAATACAGATTAGAATAAATGTTTGACTACAAATTTTTGTGGTATGAAACAAATATAATGGATTGTGGATAAACTGAATTCCATAGATGCAACATCAGAATAACTTTATTTACACAGTGTTTCACAATATCTTCATTTAAACATAAGAATTGTTTGAACAATGTATGAGACGAAGGAAGATGTGAAAACTGTTTGCAAAACAAAAGAAACTGCAAGTGCACCATTCTATTGCAGCATGGCAGTTTCATAGTCTGTTGGCTCAAAGCAATACCAAAATAAATATTGTTAGTCAGACTTTTAGACAATATTGCTAAAATAAGGATATATAAGGCTCATCATTCCTGTAATATGCACATTTACTATGATAAGGGTAAAAACTGAATTTTGTCAGGCAGAAATATATCCAGGCTACAAAGGAATGATTTCCCAAGATGGTGTCTTCCCATTCCCAGACTGAAGAGATAACATTCTGTTTAATATTTTACTTAACTCACCAGGCACACCAATCTGCTGTGTGACTTTTTTCTTGTCTTTGGATTAAACAAAAAATGATTGTAATTCTGCTGGTGTCTATGTCCATGGTGGTGTTCAGTGGTAAGTTGCAATGTATTTTTATGATTATTTGACATTATGTCAAAATACTATTTTAAGTATGAGCATTTGGAAACAGTCCCTTAGAAACACACCTTCACTCTGCTCAAATTTTGGTGTTCAAAACCCAAATGCACTTGAAGACATTTCTTTATGAAATACTCATAAAGTATTTTTCTCAGGACTTGTAGTGAAACAACAAAATATGTAGTGGGGTTAAATATACAGCAAAAAAAAAAATTTGCAACTTCTTTTTGCTAGCATTTCATCATTATTTAAGCCATTAGGACTCCAAATTTATAAGTTTCATATAAAGAGATTCTAGTCATTAAATACATTTGTATTGTCTTAATTCTCCAAACCATTCAGTACATCCTGAAATAGAACCCATGTCCACCTAAAGATCCTCTTTTGAATTTTAGTATGAATAGCTTTTTCTTCATATAACTCTTTATATTTTATTGTCATGAGTGAATGAACTTCCTGAGTCAGGGATGGGCAAACATCTCAAATTTCTGCAGTCTCTGCACTGGGTAGGAATGTCAGTAAGAGCTATGATGTGCAACAGAAGGACTCTCAGAATGTCTATCACCATTTCTGGTCAATCCATGGGGATATTTCTAAAGGGAAGAGAAAACTCAGGACCCCAGAATAGAAAAATTCTGCACTGACCTTCATCAACTTCACCAGTTACTTCTCCTCTGAGGGGTTGCTTGCATTGCAGTTCAGAAACCAAACAGGACTAACACAAAACATACAGGCTAAAGTTATGAATATTAAGGCATCTACTATATAGAGAGAAATCAGACAGAATATTCACATTTCCCACTGCAGTGACAGCAAATGCCCAAATACCTGCACTACCTATTTATTTTAAAAATATGTATTTTTATATTGATACTGCACTCTAAAATATCTGGACATTCATACATTTTTCTGACAAAACATTAAAAAAAAAATCCCCCAAACCTTAAAATGCTGTGCAACAGTGTTTAGATTCTTTCCCCTTAGCTAAATACAATCAGAACATGAATATTTAAAGTGTTACCACATTTAGGTTTGGGGAGGATTATTGATTTATCTTTCTGTGGGATTTATTTTGCTGATCTCTGCTCTGAGACTGAAGCAAATTCTGTGCATGAAATAGGATCCTTGAGAGGAATTAATATGATTTACGAAGAATAAATCAAATAGTTTGGGTTTGCTGCACCCTGACTTTTTCTGGTATAGTCAAGGTTTTTGCTTCCCAAGGATTATAAGGAGAGCATCCATGCCCTGTATTAGGACATTTTAGTGAACCATGGCTGAAAAAGACAACTGGAGGCGCACTGATGTTTTTTCATGGGCTTTATTTTATACACATTTCAGAAAACTGTTGTCAGGTAGGAAAATCACAGATGCAGTCCAGAAACAATATTATATGTAACTGAACATGAAAAGAAATTCCATGGATAAGGTGTACAATGGGAAAGCCCAAGAGCTGATGTATCATAAAAGCCTCCTCAAAACGTACTGAATTTTTTAACAGGTTTTGGAGAGAGGTGAGATAAGTTGGCATCCCCAGGGTCTTCTGAGATTTAAAGGATTGATTTTTGTAGTGAAATCTTTCACTGCCTCTACAGGGAATGACGTAGGACAGTATTTCCAAATACATGATACCAAAAGATGAAAAGAGAATAATTACTCCAGAAAGTATTTTTTCCTTGTTCCTTACACCCCCAATTTAATCAAAAGTAAGCAATCTTGTTAGCAAACATTGGTTCATTGATCTTGACTTGGTGACAATTAGAAAAGGGTTTTTTTGTAATTAGAGGACTTGAAGAGCCAATGATTTACCAAACTGCTGAGCAGACATTCCTCTCCAGGGGAACTTCAAACATTTATGTGTTAATTGGATGTACACAGTTCAGTTTGCTCAGAATAACTAAGTGCAGGTGAAGGATGGGGAGCAATCACAGCTTCCAGCACCCCTGGAATATGGGTTTGTCAATTTTCTCCTCTGACGCATTTCAACTCTACGGGATTTTCACGTTTTCCAAACATTTTGCTGAAAGGACAAAATAGTTAATGGCTCTTCATCAACACTCAGTTTGAGCCAGGGTGTCAAACCTGGCTCCAGTTGCACTTGACAGAACCTGGCCCAGGTGACATTTGTCTTTGCAGAGGAAACACAGGCTTTAAGCCAGAAAATAAGGGTTAGATTTTCTTTAGCAAGCATATGTACAAATATAGCATTCAATGCTGGTTTTTTGCAAGGCATGCCATTATTTTGCCTGAAGCTGAAATCCTCAGGGCACTGAAGCTTTCAACAGACTTGTTCCAGTTCTGTGAAAAGACCAGCATTTATTTGGGAGACTTTTTCTGGTTTGTGGAAAGAAATTTGCTCCCCTTAGTCCTACTACAGAGAGGGACTCTTTTAATGGATTACTCTATCTAAAAGCTTCTTGTTGTGACCAAGAATTTCAGGAAAAAGAATAACTCAAGAGGAAGCACCTCTTCCTGACTCACTCAATCCTGCCTCCATATTCTGCAACTGAACTTGAGAAATTAATTGCTGGGAGGATATGACTATTACCATGAAAATCTTGTTCACATCACAAAAGTTGTGGACATCTTGAGAAAGCACTTATACATGATCTTTTAAAAAATTCCTATTTTTCCTAATCCTTTGTTAAACACAGAGTTAAGCCTCCTATCTAAAACTCCACTACTCTGATTTACTCTTTTACACCTATATTTATTGCAGGAAAATGGAACAGATGAGCAAGAGAACTGTCAGCTCTTTCCCAGAATTTTTTTAGAGAAAAAGGACAGCTTTCTTAATGCCAGTTATTCTGAGACATAAATTATGTCATGAATTTAACACTATGGGTTTTTTCAGTTTCAAACATATAGATTCTATATATAGATTCTATATAGCAAATACCCTTTACTTACTTTACTTTCCTTTCCTTTTAAAAAGCCAAAGTTAAAGAAATCCAAAGTAATACACTGTCTTCTGAAATCATGCACGGGAAAAAAACAAGTGAAAAATGGGAAGGGAGAGGACAAATATTATATTTTACTCTAATTCAGGATTTGGCCAACAGAAAAAATGGAAGTGTTGAAAAGATGCCAAATCTACCACGTCATCTTCAAAAGGAAGAAAAGATAATTAACTTAAAATATGAAGAGTTATGGGAAGAGAGACAATGAGGCAATAAGCCAAGATGGACTCAGAAAAACCAAATCACTTCAAATAACCCAGATTCACATTATGGCACAGGGTTACAGAGTATTTGGGACATAGATGGGCACTAAAACAATTTTATATAATTCTACTAATTTGTCCCAGAAAGGGCTACTGTTCAGATGGGAACAGGAAGACAAAGATTTGCTCATCCTCAGCAGCAATACCTGTTCAACAGAGACTGGGTTTTGAGCTGAGGGGGGTGTGAATTACCAGTACACACCAGTCCACACCAGTACAATTCTGGGCTTCCCAGGGTGGGGGTGGAGCTGAGCAAGTACTTCATGTCTCTGATAAATCAGCTTACCAGTGTATGAAGATATTCAAAATGCCTGCAGTGTGTCACAATTAAATATATGTTGCTGGTTTGTTGTGATCTTTTGGGGTTTGGTGGGGTATTTTTGGGGTTTTGGGTTTTTTTTTACATTTAAATGTTTTTCTTCTCAAATTTATTTGCTGAGGTAGGTGGCCAAGAACGGGAGCCTCCAGCATTCCTGCCAGAGCTGCTTAACACACCTGAGAGATTCTTGAGTAAGAAAGGTTTAAGCTTTACTTTCTGCAATATTTCATGGCAGTGGGAATCCTTGTACTCCAGAAGCATCACAGGGAAGTGTGAGCAAATAGCTGGGAACTCATCTCAAAATGGTTTAACAACTGAAGTGAGACCAAGGGAAGTCTGAGGACAATTATTGTAATTTATATATTTTTTTAAAAGTAAGCATTGTTTGTTTATTTTTTCATTTAGACAATGCCACACTCTTCAATGGAGTCTTTCAAAATGTGGAAAGTGTTGCATTATTTTTTGGTACGTATCTGTTCCAGTTTTATTTTAGCTCTGAAGAGAAATCCTGTGGGGTTGTTTTTATATATTTACAAAGATGAAAGAGGGATTTTTGTGGATGCAGATCTCCCCAAGGGCCACTGTAACACTAAGCACTGCTGGTGCCAAGCGTTGCCCAATGTCCCTGCCTTGTCTGGGCTCTGTGCTCCTGCAAACGTCACCTGTGTGTCACCCACTCCTGCCCCACCTCCACTCACCAGGTGTTTTATGGCTGCTCTCCTTCCAGACTGCCTGGGTTCTCACTTCACCTGGTTACAGTCCATCTTCACCAACTTCCCTGCCCTTCTCAACTTTGTGAACAAAATGAAGTGTGTTACTGGGTTTTGTCCCAGGGATTTCGAAGACTATGGCTGCTCTTGCCGGTTTGAGATGGAAGGGCTCCCCGTGGATGAAGCTGATGAGTAAGTCATATCCATGAGAGGTCCTTTTCTGCCCTGACTGGCAATAAATGCCCTCATGCTCTGATCACCCAAAGCATAACACCTGTATGAATTAGTTAAAAACAGTAATAAAAAGATAGATTTATCTGGGGGTAAGTAAGACCCACACCATCTGGCTCTAGTGAGAGAAAATGTAATCTCAGGCCAGGACAATCAAATAGTTGTTTAATTATATCAGCAGGAGATGTGAAAGGAGATTCAAAGAGAGTCAAGATACATCCATGTCTGTGAAGAAAATGGGTTTTCCAACAATGCAATGTATTCATTCCCTCAGTGAAGACAGCAACGACTCAGAAAGGGCTAAGCCTATAGATAGGTGGAAATTAATCCAACCACTCTGCAGCATGGGATGGCTGGGAAAATGGAGATCTAACCCTGCTACTGGAAACAAGCCATAGAACTACTCTGTGAAAGGTTTTTTGAACAATTGTGATGACATCCTGAAACGGGAGCTTGAGTCAGTTCAATGGGTGGATACCCAAGAGCTGAGCACCTGGGCTTTTGCTTCACTCAGCTTCATTTTAGTGCAGAGCAGCACAAACCCAGAAACTGCAGAAACATCCATCAGCAGGTTTGTCCTGAGAATCACCCACACAGCCAGTTTGTATTTACAAATTGTTTTGCAGCCCTGGGGTGAGGTTTCCCTACCAGCACAGAATTCCTACTGCCATGTGCAGCAAACAGAGACTGATTATTGCTCTGCCACTGACAGAGATGTGCTCTTAGTTCAAGGGTGCCTCCAAACCAGTGGCTTGCCTGTCTCTCCCAGAGACAGTTCCCACAGTGTTGCATTTTTTTTTCACTGATTTTATTTCTTAGAAAATAGTTTTGCAAATCTTGGGGCTTGCCTGCGCAATTTCTGTTCCATAGAAAAGGACTCAATGCCTCACAGCAGGTGTTTAAGGCATGGAAAAGTACTAGTGCCTGTAAGAGCAACCTTTTCCCATTTCCCAGAGTAGCTCATTGTCATATCTAAATTAGGAGCCTCCACAAACTTTGTGAAAGAGAAGCAGGCCCAGAAGACAATCCATGTCTTGCAATGACAGGGAAACAATCCCTTCTCTGCTTGCAAAGGGAAGCTAAGTGAATTTTTGGATTAACTGTTGCTTCAACTGTTGATGTAATCGTGAATCTCTAAACAAACAAGAAGTGCAGAGAGTTTGTGTTAGGATTCTTATGCAGTTAGAGGAGCTTTTAGGTGCTAACACCTCACTAGACCTCAGGGAGAGTCAAGAGAGCATTGAGACATCAGCAGTTAGGTGTTCAAAACCCTGTTCCTGATGGAGCTCACGGATTTCAGCCTCATTCCTGCAACAAGGCACAGTAGAATTTGTGCAGAGGAGCCATCAGGCCTTTCTGCCAAATGCTGTTTGCCCTCACTTTTTTTAGATACATTCCTTGGACTCCTTCTTTGGTTGTGAAGACAAGCAAAATATTGTGATAATTATTTATTAATACAGTCAATGATTTAATATGAAATTCTTTCTAAATATAAGAGGTGAAGGAGTGTATGTGTAGCACGTGTAGAAGGGCTCTCTGGAAGGGAGCCTGGCAAGGAGCAGGTGCCAGCCTTCCTGGCAGCAGATGCTGGGCTTGGATATTTGTGTTGTCCTTGTCTTCAGCATTGTCCAGGACAAATGCTACTCAATAACAGAGCTGTGTTTTGAGTCCATTTCTCTGAAATGAGGGTATTTCAATCTGAATCTAACAGCAAGACTGTTTAATCTATGTAACAATTTTACCTGGGGTAAGTGGTGACTGTTTTCCTTGGTGTTTCATTTAGAGCTGGTGTCAGTGCACAGAGATGTTGTGGAGATGATTTATCCATATAAATAGATGAAGAGAGGAGAGGATTGAAGAAGAGCTTGTTGTTTTAGTTGACTTTTTATTCCTACTCAAGCTAAAGTGGCCCTGTAGGCAATTTGAGTTTGGCAGGACAGCAGGAGTGCAGGAAAACACAAGGTTTCTGACGTATAGTGGCAGGAGAAAACTGTTTTACTCCAGTGTGAGAAAAATATTTCATGGCCCTTTCTTATAGCTAAATGGTGCATTTCAATTGTGATTGCTGCATAAAAGTACAAGAAATAGAGGATAAAACTGCATGTATTTATATAGTCCCAGTGAGACACAGGAATTCACATTGCAGAGCCATGAGTGCACTCCATGCACTCCATGAGTGCCAGGTTCAGTTTAGCTCTCCAAATCTGCAGTGAGGAATGTTGGGACAGGACTGGACCCAAGATCTCTGGGGCTGACTTGTGAGACTTTACTTGTCAGTGAGCTGACAGTGCTGAGGGGAGGTATTTGTGCACTGGTAGTGGATTTCTTATATGAAGTGCCTGTAAAGTCCTTGCAAGCGCCCAGGAACCACAGCAGGACCGAAATGTTTGGTCACCCACAGCAGACAGACCTGCTCCCACCATGGAGTTTTGCATGCAGCCATGGTTATCCTGCCACTCTGACTCAGGGAAAGGCAGCACTCTGCCTTTCCTTTGTCTGGGGATCCAACTGAATGGTTTGACCTCTCTGTTGTTTCCTCTTCAAGATGCTGCTTTCAGCACCGCAAATGCTACGAGGAAGCGCTGGAGATGGAGTGCACGTGGGACCCATCACAGATTTCTGCAGATGTCAGCTGCTCTGCTAAAAACCTGACCTGTGGTGAGATTGACCTGTCAAAAGAGCTTGACACTGGAGCCTCACCAGAAGTTCATTCTGGTCTACCTACCAAAAGTCATAGACAAATTCTTCAGAAACCATCTCCACTTCCCAGAGCTGCTCCAACAGGCAGCCTCTTCCTGGGGTTTCCCTTACTTTACAAGATCACTAAGCATTGCTTAAGATGTCTCCACACATCAGAAATGCAGCAGATGCTGAGGAGAGACCTGAAAAACTACCTTCTGAGGCATCAAGGCCTCATTTTTCTGCACTTTGAGGGGTCAAATTCATTGTTCAGAGTGTCACGCACACTCCTCAGCTACAGCACTATCACCAGTGAGGGCAGAGATCATGGGTTATAACAGGAGCTATTCCATGCAGTGCTGGTACAGGCCTGACAAGAGTGCAGTGGGGTTCTTTAATGCCTAATAACTTGTAATATAATTTTTCATCAAGTTTTGGCTCTCAGAAAAGACTATATGCTAGAACATGATTTGAAGATACCAGCAAAGAACAGCAGAATCCCCAAACTAATACCCTTACATCCTATTTAAGCAACAATCTGATCCAATTTCCATTTCTTATTTCAAATTAAAACCAGTTTTCTTATTTAAGCCAATCTCTAATTGTCCAAGTGCATTTAAGCATTAATAATGCTTTTTAAGCTCTTTCTGTATAGTCCCCATCACAAATTCAAAATAGAAGCTATGAAAAGTCAATGTTTCTTTAAACTCTGAAAGGTAGGAAATTTTGAAGAGAGAAAATAGTATTTCATGGGGAACTGTTTCATATCCTTTGTGTTAGGAGGAAATTTTTAACTTTGAGGGCAGTGAGGCACTGGCACAAGTTGCCCAGAGAAGTTGTGGATGTTTCATCCCTGGAAGTGTTCAAGGCCAGGCTGGTTGGGACACTGAGCAACCTGTGCTAGTGAAAGGTGTCCCTGCCATGGCAAGGGGGGGATGACATGAGGTTTAACACACCTTCCAATCCAAGCTGTTCTAAGGTTCTCTGATCCTTTATAAGGAGCAAATCACACATCCATGAAAGGCTTGGATTGTGGATTGTGACTTCGTGGAGTTAGGAGGAATATTTTAATGCAGTCTGTGAAATGTTAAATGCAGTATCAGCTGGATTAAGTTTTCCATGGAAAAACTAGAGCCTTGCTCTGTAGTCCTCAATGCTCTGCAGACACAAGCAAAGAGATAATAATTTATTGACAGCCATGCCAGTCTGCATCAACTGGTGTTTAAAACAAGAGTTGGACTATGAAACTTGTCCATGTTTTGCATGGAGAAGCACAGTATAAATAGGTTTGGACTAACAAAATACAGACCCAAACCTTACAGGGAGGAAAAAGCAGAAGATGGAAAAGACTTTTCAATAGTGCCTTGTTTGTATTTTTGTTTTATTTCCAGAGTCTGTGGATCCCTGTGAACAGTTCCTCTGCACCTGTGACAAAGATGCCATTGAATGCTTTGTGAATGCACAGATCAACTCCTCCTTGAACGGGCTGGATGTCTCCTCCTGCCCATCTCCAGTTACAGGTAATAACAGGGATCTGACCGAGTGCCCCTCCTGCCAGATTTTCTGCTGGCACCAAATGTGACCCAGTGAGAATGAAGCAGGAGCTGGGTGCTTTCCTGCCATAAATCTGGTCTCTGTTTCATGTGTCCTGTCCATTTACTGCCTATTGGGTGAATACCAGGAGAGAAGGTGGTGGCAGACTGATTGCTGTCCTGGAGCAGGGCCAGGAGAGGCTTCTGAGATGGGAAGGGGGCTGCAGCCCATGAGGAAAGAGGAGAAGGTTTCGGGGAGATCTTTCTGCAGTTCTCAGTACCGAGTGGGGTGTGGAGAGAAGATGCTGCCAGACTCTTCCTGGAGGTGCACAGGGTACAAGGATCACCACTGCAACAGGGAAATTCTAGTTAGATGTGAAGGAATTTTTTTCTTCAGGAAGCTTCTGCCACCTGGAATGAATGAGTGATACTTGTGATGATGTCACTAGCAGGAAATGCTGAAAATATTGCTAACCCAAATCTTCCCTTAAACGATTCAAAAACTGGCTGGAAAAGCAAAAACAGGCTTGCTCTGGTCAGTTACTTGGCTTCTATTCTGGAAGGAAAACCCCTGCTAAGGAGGAAGGTGAGGTTTATCCCCGTGGTCACACACTGATCTGTGCTCTGTAGCTGAAATCACAGCCCTGCAAGAACAAATGCCAGCTCCGTGGGAGCAAGCCTGGATTAAAAACTTCATTCATATGGATTGCAATCCGAGTATGGCAGGGGCAGGAGCTCTGGGTCCCCAAGCTGAGGGAGATGTGAAAAAGCAGCATTGGCTTTTCTAATATTTTGGGTCACAGTCACGACCTCCAGTGCTAAGGACAGACAGACAGACACACCTGTGTCACACCCTGGATGTGTACACACCCTCCTGAATGCATCAAGGGAGAAGAACATGCCCCAGGAAGGTTTGCATCAAAGCCAGGTTGTTGTCTTTTTTTAAGACAGCAATCTTTCCCTGGATTCAGATATCTCTGATATACAGTATGGTAGATCCAACACACTAAAAATAAAGAGGAAATTGATCTTTGCTAACAGGAAAATCATGCTGATTTTTATCACTGCTGATAAAGAGATTCCATTTTAGTTCACTGGATGCCTCTGCTAATTTTAGGTGATTGATTATATTTCTTGTTGAGAAGAAAAAAAAAAAGCAACACTGAATGAAACATTTTCACTCAATGTCCACTCATGTTATAATCCTTCTGTGTAGCTGTTCTGTTCAGTTCTGACTTTGGGAAAAAAAATAAAAAATAACCCTATCTGATGAATCCATAGGCAAAGGATTTTGGTAGGTTCTTTATTACAGAGAAAAAAAATTGTGTGAAATGGGCATGTATTTGACTAAATCTTTAACAGGAATACATTCAATGGACTCCTGATTTGTGCTATTCAGATCAAACAGTGAAAAAATCCCCTTCTCACACTTTATGAGAGACCCTTCTCTTTCAGAAACAACCAGCAAGAGAGAGCTGACAACACGACACATGGAGGGTAGGTCACCTCTGTAATTGTTTGTCTGGAATGTATCAAATTGAGACCGACTTATACTCAGAAAAATAAGCAGAAGAAATAGAAATTTGAAGAATGCTGACTGCCAGCTGATTCCTCTTGTTGAGGTTGAAACTCTTTGGGATTATTTTTTGTTATTATACTGCATGTAGCTCAAGAGAATTTAGTATCAGCAGGATATAAATACTAAAGCAGTATTTTAATACTGCTGCTGTAATCATAATAAAATTTAGAAATAAGTTCCTTTTTGATGACTCTGATCATGTTATTCCAGGATACAGTCTAGGGATCACCCTAAGCCACAAGTAAATTTGGTTTTTTTCCAGAATTTGTTCATCAAGGGGTTGATGGAACACCAGCTGCGACTGCATCTGTGGAAGAAGGTTTGCAACTTAGAGTGACAAAAGCCCTGCTTGCAGCTCCCAAAAGCTGAGAGAATATTTGCTTTCTTTCTGCCCTTCTAAAAGGACTCATGTAAAACTAGATGTAATGTTTTGGTGATGGAGTTCAAGATTGAATAGGAAGGTGCAATTTTTCAATTTGTGCATGTAATGTGTTTAACCAGTGTTTACAGTGAATTTCCCAAGGGCTACAACAAAACCTGTTTTCATCAGAACATCCTTTTTCCCCTGGGAAAACAGGCTGGGGTGAGCTGTTTGGCAGAGATGGCCTAGCCACTGGACCCACAGCCAACTGCATGTTTCTTGTCTTTAAAAGATATTGAATTAATTAAGATCAAGCAGCAGCATGAGGAACTTCTGAGCATGGTTTGTGCCAACGAGCCACCAGTTTTTAGTTTATTTATTTGTACCAATGAAATCCAGGCTGAAACCTCCTCACTCTGGTGCCTCCTTGGTGAGTTCTAAACCACAAGGCCAAGTGGTTCTCATGACAGTCTTTTTTTTCTGCTGCACTCAATGGCTGTGTAATGAGGAGTGGGTACTTGCAAAACCTCACTGCTGCAGTGAGAATCTGTTCTCTCGCCTGCATGGTGAGCACTGCCACACCAGAGGCCAGGGACAGAACACCCACAGCCCTTGGGGGACACGGTGTAAGAGAGGACCAAGATATGAAGAAGAGAGGGAGACCAGTCTTGGACTCTTACCCAGTTTAGCTGCTGCACTCTTGTTTTGTGGCTCCATCACAAGCAAAGCCACTGCTGTTAAGGGAGAAGTGGCATCAGAGCTGTTTGGAAAATGGACTGGCAGTGCTGGAGCACAGCTGCCTCAGCAGGAGCCAGAGTGAGCCCAGGTGGCCCAGGAGGCCAATGGCATCTTGGCCTGTGCCAGCAGTGCTGTGACCAGCAGGACCAGGGCAGGGATCACCCCTCAGCGTCATGAGGCTGCACCTTCAGTGCTGTGCTCAGTTCTGGGCTCCTCACTTTAAAAAGGACATTGAGGTGCTGGGGTGTGTCCGGAGAAGGGCAACAAGGCTTGTGAGAGGACTATAGAAAATTTCTTATGAGGAGTGGCTGAGGCAGATGGGTTTGTTTAGTCTTGAGAAGAGCAGGCTCAGGGGAACCTCACTGCTCTCTGCAACCACCTGACAGGAGGGTGTGGTGAGGTGGGCATTGGTCTCTTCTACTGTGCCTGCAGGGAAACAATCAGAGGAAATGTCCTTAAGATGAGACAGGGGAGATTCAGATGAGATATTAATGAGAATTTTTTCACTGTTCAGTTGCTCAGACTTTGGAATAGGCTGCCCAGGGAGATGGTGGAGTCACCACCCCTGGAGGTGTTTAAGAGGCACCTGGATTTGGTGCTGGGCAATGTGGTATGGTGGTTCAGGGGTTACAGGGGCAGGGCTGGGCTGACAGCTGGGTTGGGGGATCTGAAGGTCTCTTCCTCTCCTGATGATTCCATGATTCCCTGTTCATAGACCCCATATCTGCCAAGCACAGAACCAACATACACTGGATATGAGCAACCAGGCCACGGCTTAACCCAGAAAATCACAGAGTGGTTTGTGTTGGAAGGAGCCTTAAAGATCATATTCCAAGTCCCCTGCTGTGGGCAGGGACACTTTCCACTAGACCAGCTTGCACAGGGAGAGGTGGAAAGTTGGATTTTTTTCAGAACCTAAGAACTTGATTTCAAGCTTCAGTGTGCTCCTCTGTGTGTGCCATTGCCCTAAGTGTGAGTCTGGAATAATGAAAAACACATAGAATTTTTTTTTGTTTTTAAAAAACAATGTTTCTGACATGTAAAGGTTTGTGGATTTCTTTGTTTTTAATATTTTTAAATAGCAGCACATGCACAAGTGTAAGTACCTGAAAAGGCTTTATGCTGAGTGTAAGTGCTGCCTGTTCCTTCATACCTCTCCTGTATTATCAAAGTAGTTCTTTACAATACTTTGCATTCTTGCCTAGCAGCAGCTCCCGTGTTAGTTCATGTTTTTCTGTCTGCTTCTGGGACACTTTGTAATAGAAAACAGAACTCCTGAAGGAATGAGAGCACCTGTATTTGCACTTCTGAAGCAATCTTTTACTTCTTGAAAAAACATCTTCTCCTGCTTCCTATTGAGGCTCAGTCCATCATAAGGTTCCAAGCATTATCAACGAACAAAAACCTGTATTAGGAATTTTACAAAGCTGAAAACAATATAGATAACATTTCTAATCAGTCTTTGAAGGCAACATTTGGAGAACCACTTACTATTTAACCAGTTGTCTTCCTGTTTAAACTCAAATAATCTTCATGGAAGTTTCTTTGAGTTTAAACAAGAAGCTTCATTAAACCAAAGCTAAGTATCACTGAGAAATTCTTTCAGAGGCAAACAAGTTATTCTTCACCTCACAACATTCGAACAACACAGAAAAAAAATGTGGAGATGATTTTTAAGATCATTTGATAGCTATTTTTATAATTTATCAAAAGGCAGCTGACAAATGAAAATAATTTTATCAGGTAAAGATAATTTTATCAGGTAAAGAAAACAAGTTAGAGGTCAGAGAAGTATTTGGACTTATGGCTGCCCATCCATACCTGACTCTCAGTGCAGGCAAACACAAGATGTTCACAAGGAACCCAGCATCCTTCTGTGCACAACTGGGATGCCAGACCTAACCCTGTTTAGTCTATTTGTCTGTCAAATGAACTTAATATTGAGTTTCCCAATTCAGCCATATATTTACACTTCTTTCATAGAATCATAGAATCCCGTGTTAGTGCTATGTACATTATTTGCATGCAATGAGATTAATTTGTGAGTATCACTTTGTCTGTAACCATCAATACACCACTGAGAAAAATAGGCAAGTGTCTCTCCATGATACGACTATATCCTCCGGTTTTCAGAAGAAGCTCTTCTCAGCAGCCTGACTGTTCATTACTGTGCTGGCAATGTGTTTCCTGAGTTTATATTTTCTATTTTCAACAGTGGTTTCTTTTGAGCCCAGTGACAGAGTCTTGGCGACTTCCAAAGCCAGAGGTAAGAGTCATTAAACGTTGTTGACAAATTTGGCACTCTTGACTACAGGTGAAGATGAATTTTCATTTATGAAGCTCTGTGGTGTCACAGTCAAAAATCTTCACCACAGGATTTCTGGATAATATTTCTTCTGCTGACTTGCACATCCTTTAGCAAAACACTTTGCTTCTCCTAATTACCATCTTAATAAATCCAGGCCCTTTGGTTTAAATTTATAATGCTTTAAGTCAAAGTAATTTCAGAAATGCATGGCAGAAATTCAGCTGGCAGGTCACTACCATGATGTCTCTGGTTTTTGTAGTTACCTCAAGGGACCACAGAGGCACAGCTCCTGCTCCCCACATCCTCTCAATTAAAGGTCAGTGACCCTCAGTTTTCCTCTTTCTTTGACTGACACAGCAATTCTTCATCTAAAAGCAGAGTTAAAACTCTGTGCATGGTAGCAGCAGGGCTGCCAGAGAATCAAATTTAGATCAGGGGCAGATAGCAGATACACAAACAATAAAACCTGGCTGAGAATCATTAGGTGCTCCTTGCCTCCAGCCACTCATTTGCACTCCTCATCCAGGTCTTTCTGAAAGCCTCTTCACATAAGGTTTAATGATATAATGGTTGTTTCTGTAAATTATGTCCACAGCATTTGCTGCCAGAAGGGTTTATTTTGATTTTGCCTCCTCCTTTATTACAGATAATTTCATGGAACTCTCTCCCAGTCTAAAACCTGTTCCAGCTTTTGCAGGTGTCTGTGCTTTGAGCACAGCCTCACCAGTAGGCACAGCTGGAAATGGAGCACCGTGGTAGATCTGGAAGTTTCCTCTGGCCCCTTTTGTGTAGAAAGGATTATCCAGGCAGGCTAAAATCCACCAGAAAAATGTCAGAGAAAACTGCTGCATATGGAGAGTAGAAAGCAGTCATTTTTTGTCTCTGATTACACTGTCTGAACAATATCCCTGTCTCCCACCCCGATGAATTCAGCATTGCTGTACTAAGCACTGGTTAAAATCACTCAATGCTCTCCTGCATTAACTTGAATGTACCAGAAAATCTGTGTATTGTGTTGCAGGTCTGCATGGCTCCCAGGAGATTATTTGTGATATCTATTCTTAGCTAAGTGTAGAATTTCCCAAACCCTGGTTTTATCTTTTACATCCAGCAGGAATCACTTTCATTTCAACATTCCACTCCCAAAGAAAGTAGCATAAAATGTGCACATTGCTGAGATTTCAAAACCAGTGTGTGACTATTGATCCCATTCTGCCACCTTTCATGGGCTTTGCTGTGTTCTTAGCAGTACTTTAATTTCTTTTAATCTGTTCTCTTATCCTGTGACAGGTTATTTTCAACACATACTAAAACCAGAACATCAGAGGGACAAGCTTAATGAATTTGAGTTTAGTCCAATCAATAAATTCAGCCAAAGAATTCAAAAGGAAATCTTTAAAAATATGAAAATACATGCCCATTAGTATTTAAAAGGTATTTATTTTGTGAAATGCCACATTGTTCACATTAACATTTAGAAAAGAAAATGAAACCATTTGATAAGTGTTTTCACTCAAAAATTAAGTTTACATAAAAAAGGTTTAAAAAGTAAGAATATTTTAAGTACCTCCAAATTCAACAAAACTTTCCTGACCTACAATAAAGTGTCAGATAATCTAAAAACAAATACCAAATTAATTTTTAGGATAAAGAATCTCCTGACAAGAATTATTTTTCAACTTATTTTCCCCTCAATATTTCCTTGTGGTTACAACCCAGTAAACCCTTCAGTCACCCAGCTCTGCATCAATCAAATAATTTCCTTCTTTCACTGATGTTACTCTCAGTTATAGAAACTTCAAGTGAACAGATACTTTTAAGGCAATTTAATCAGCAAATGACATTTCACCTGTACTTTATTTCTCAGTACAACTGACTAAGCAGCAAACAACATGATCTTCAGCACCTGCAAAGCTCTTTGTCTCAGTACATAGAGAATTAAAAAAAAAAAACCCAAACAATCAGCAGTTAAATTGATCATAGTTAACCACAGTCCTTTCTTCTGAAAGGCAAGAGATGTGCATAAATGACCAGTGTGGATACTCTCCTTTTCCAATTTTCCTCTTAGATACTCCTTCTCTATAACCATCAATTCACACTCCTTCTGCCTGAGGATATTACTCTCCCCAGCTATCTAAAATTAAAATCTTTTATGCTGTTTATTTTCTGTTTCTTTTTCTGCTTTCTTTTTTCTGCTTATTCAGAAGAAGATGGATTTATGGAAGCTTTGGTCTCAGTGGAAGAGATAACCACCTCCCCAGCCTCATTCCCAGGAGACAGTAACTCAATGCAAGTCAAAATTTTCCCCACCAACAAAAGTCCTGCAGGCACACCTGCAAGGACAAAAGGAAAAGGCAAGTGAAAACTGAATTACACTTTTTCTAATTTAGAGCACTTCCCTATTCCTGTTTATGGCTATCTGAGGAGTCAGCATTTTTCATGGATATGTAGAATGAAGCTATTTTGTTATTTAAATCTGGAGGTTGCATCCAATACAGGATCAATAGCACTGACTGCCCTGGAAAGGGCAGCTCACTGCCACCTGACCAGGAAAGCTTAACTAACCACTAATAAACAGCCTCCCACTAAGAATGAACAAATTTTAGAAGACTGCAGCTGATAATAGTTTAGAATATGCACTTTTGGACACGCTCCTGAAAGAGGAGATATTTGACCTTCACAAGTCTAATCTATGCATTTGTCTTCTCCAGAGACAAGCCCTGCAAGGGGTGGCCTGAGCACAGCTTCCTCTGGCATAGCTCTGGACCTGGGACTGTCTGAGAGAAGACCTGCAGGAAAAGGTAAATAAAGGGCTTTTTCCCCATTACATCTGATGAAATACTCAGCAACCTCTGTATTAAAAGCAGGTATGTATTACATATAAATATTATAGTTACTTTAAACCAGTTAGATAAGCACTCATGTATTGGTATTTAGAAGAACAGGAGGTGGAGACATCTGCAAAAGCTTCCATCACTTTAACCTCTTCTGCCAGTACGCTGTCAGTAACACTTTTAAAAACTACTAATTATTAGCTTGTAAGGAATTTTTTTTCATTTAATGCAGTATCTAAAATGAGCTCAGGGAATGATTCTCCCTGCTTTTGTTTGTTGGAAGTAATTTAATCACACATGCAGGTTACTTTGTTTTATAAGCAGCAGCAGCAGCAGCAATAGGAATTTTTCTGCTCTTCATTCTGACCTTTTGCTACAGTCTTGCCAGTCAGACTTTTTCTCACCATTTCTGATTCTGTTCCAATTCCTGCTCAGGGATCCCAGAGATCCTAAGACATTTCAGACCTGTCATGGCTATAAATCTACACTCATCCCATCCGTCCATCTGTCTTTTTAGGCTTCCCAATGGAGAGAAGCATCCCCGGAACTGGAAAAGAGCAGAAGAATCAACCCCACCTTTCACCAAACTGGAAAATACAATTTTAAAATACCAGCTTTTAGAGGGCACAGACCAATTTCCTGAACCTGTGGTTTATCCTGGGAATTAACATGAATTAATCAAGACCCAAGAAGGCACATGGGCAGAATTTCCTGTTGGAAACAGTAATCCAGGATTGACCCTGACAGGAGCAGGGAATCAGTCTAGAGCTGCAGAGGGGAAGATGGGATTACTTGTGGGAGAAGGGAGGATGCAGAGGGAACAGAAGCCCTCCCTCCCTCCCTCCTTCTCCTGCATCAGCCTCTTACATTCTTCTCCCAGCAAAGTCCCAGAACAGCCCCCTTTGATGCCTTTTTCCTGATATGGAACACTGTGGTTTTTTCAAATCTTAGGAATAATTCCCATAATATCAGTTCTTCCTGAGTAGAAGGAGCCACAGAGATATTAGGATTGGCATTTGGTGATGCCAAACCCTCAGCAGCACTATAGCCATTACAACAGATCACTCCTGCATTTGGTCTAGGGGCACTACAGCTCAAATTGGACTATATTTCAAATGAGAACAAAAAAAAATATTGTTTCCTTCAGCAAAACATGGTCATTGTCCAGTTGTCATGGTGGAAGCACAAGAAGTTAGGACTGTATTTTCCAAATCACCAAGACAGAAACCACTGAATACTCAGCTGAGTTTGAATATTCCAAATGAAAAATTTACCTTTGAAAGATTACAAAGGACTGCTAAGTATTGCTAAGTATTCTCACTGCAGTCCAATTTGACTTGTATGTTCTATCTTCATAGGAATCTCTCTTCCCTTTAAATTACCTTGCCCTTTTGCTGTCTTGCTCAGTCAGCAGTACTCTAAGAGCCATAATTCTTGGACTGAAGCAGTAGAGACAGTAAAACGTTGTCCTGCAAAGTTTCTGATAGCTCTGGAAACACTCCTACCTTCACAAGAGAGCCCTCAAGCAGTGAAAACATGATGTGACAAATAACAACTTTGCTTTGTAGTGTGCAAGCGACTGACCTTTCTGCAGGAGAGAGGACGTGGAAGAGTGGAGAGGGAGCTGCCCCAGCTTGGAGAAATGCTGTTCTGCTTAACTGAGCGGTGCCCAGAGGAATTTGAGTCTTATGGCTGCTATTGTGGCCAAGAGGGAAGAGGCGAACCCGCCGATGCACTGGACAGGTGTGGGCTCCTCTGTATGTGCCATTAACTGCGGGCGTTACTTGGTGCCCATGGACCAAGGAAGATCACTACATAATTTTCTGGGCATTCTATAGCTTTGCAGCAGAAGTCAAGTCACATTCTGGGGGGGAAAAATCCACTTAAATACATACAACACAAAATACTCTAATGTGACTAAACCACATTCCATTGTTGTGCCAAATTTTGGAGAGGACTTACTAACTGCAAATAAGAAAGAACCATGGGGGGTAAGCCAAGGAGAATGAGGAGTACATCAAAGGGATGAGGGTAAGGGTCACTTGGCTAAGAGGTGGCTTAGAAAGTGACTTTTGAAGAGAAGAATTAACATCCACCCAGGGCACACTGTCCTCCAGAAGGGAGCAGAGCTGGAGCAAAGTTCTGCCAGAGCTGCAGCCAGGAGCCAGCAGGGCTGCTGATGAGGGGCAATGCAGAGAACTCCACAAATAAAACCACCTCTGGGAGTCTTTTATTTATAGCTAAAAATCTCCTCCTCTGAAGAAGTTCATAACAGCTGGGGCACATCAGGTCCAAGTAGAGCACACACCTTTTTCCTGCACTCACACACAAACAGGACAGCACAGGCATGAAAACTTGGATTAGATGATGGCATGATCTGGGTGTCATGATGCAGTTTTCAGATTTCCAGCCAGGATTTGAACACTGGAAGATACTTCTCATGGCAAACTAGATCACGGTTACAATTGTAATTGTGCCTTAAAATTAAAAAACACCTCTGTTAAACACATGACATGAAAAGAATGAAGAAGAGGAGAGTGAGAGTTGGAACAAAAATAGGAGGTAGGAACAACTTAGGTTGATTTTTGTCCTTCATATAAAAAAAATTCCAGGGTATGAAAACCAAAATTTTTTAGTTTTAATGGGCATTGAAAATAAAGACAGACAAATAATTGTGAGAGTTATGGGATTCAGGTAGAGTACTTTCCATTTACTTCTACTGTTTATTTTAGATGCTGCTTCTCTCATCACTGCTGTATGGAGCAAGTTAAGAAACTTGGATGTCATGCAGAAAGAAATTTGAGATCTGAAGTTGTATGTTTTGATCATACACCAAAATGTAAGCTTGTTTGAGAGGATATCCTCACGTCCTGATGACAGTGTATCAACATGATAGACTGAGTGACACTATGACAGAGCTGCTAGAGCTGAGTATGGAGACAGAAATATTTAGCTTCCAAAAAATTAGCAATGTTTACTGTAAACTTGAACTTTTTTCCTAGTTGAGACAAATGTTATTACACTGCTGTGTATGTGACCAGGTCAGGCTGAGAAAATTATATTCAGACATTTTATAATTATGGTCAGAAGTCAGCTATTTATGTCTTTACATTCACAAATTCAACTAAAGCCAGCAGAACCTTCCACTGCCCAGCACCTTGGCGTCAGGCTTTTATTTAGGCGATTAATGGTGACTTTGGAGACTAAAATTCATGGCAGATTTGAAAATTTAATTTTCAAAAGCTCATCAACCCGTGGCAAATTATTCATGAAGTAAGTTCAACAGCTTTTCAAACATGAATTGTGAAACTTCTCTTTCAGGCATTGGCTGGAGCACGTGTGAGAAGCTCCTCTGCGCCTGCGACGCGGCCGCGGCCGAGTGCATGGCTTCTGCCTTCTTCAACCAGAGCCTGAAGCTGCCCCACGGGCAGGGCTGCCGACAGGAGAAGCTCTCCTGCCCAGGAGCTCCTGCTGAAAGGCCTCCCACAGGCACACAAACAGGAACAGGGGCTTCCAGCTCCCAGGAGAGCAGTGAGGAGGAAGGAGCCCTGCGGGGCGGATTGCGAAGAGCCAAGAGAGGGACCCGGCATCCCATGGGGAACTCCAGAGCTGGGGGACAACACCAGGGCAGATAGCCTGGGGGCAGATAGCCCTGGGGGCAGATAGCCTGGGGGCAGATAGCCACCCACCTCCGGCTTGGGAAGGGGCAGGACAGCAGCCACGCACTGAGTACCTGCCCTCCTTATCCTCCACACGCTGCCTCACACTCTCCAGCACACAAATGACATAATCATAGACTAGGATTAGGCGTTAGGCTGTATTAACTCCTTACTGTGGGGAGGTCAGCACTATGGAGCATCTGTCTAGGTCAGATATTACCTTAAATAATTATTGGACAGTGTTCTGTATTATTTCACTTGATTTTTTATGTAAAAACTGTTATGATCAGACTGACTTTTGTTAACTGTGCACTTGGTTCAGACTGGATCTTGCTGATGGTGGCCAAGTATTCCAGATTTTTAATTAAAACCTGCAACTACTCCAACTCCCTCTGCAGACATTTTTCCTTTACTGAGCTTAGCAGGAAACACCCAGAAGCAAAGCCAAAGTAATTACATGAAAGTTCCTTTGTTCATTCCTGTCTATAGCGGTGTGTGACTCCCTTCTGAAGGCAACAGAAGGTCCAAAATGCTGGACAGAGCCTCCTCTTAGGGAAGCCTCTCCCCTCCCTGAGGCCCAAGTTAAGGACATGAGCAGGAAACTTCCCAGTCTGGTACAGCCCTCGGACTGTTATTCATTATTTCTCTTCCATGCTGGGGGTGATGAGTCACAGTGTGCAGTCCAAGGGTGATCAAAAGAGATTTCAGCATCTTGGAATGGCTGATCAGGAAATGTGGATCATTTTTTCCCCTATTCTTGCAGGAACAGACAGACTTAGTCTATCAATACCTGGCTCCATGGCTGGGGTCACAGCCAGAATTCAGGGTTTTTTGGTAACAGGATGATCAGCACAACACCAGACCTGTTTGAGTCAGATGGGATTCATATTTCTCACAAGGGCAAGAGGGTCTTTGCTCATGAGCTATCAGGGCTGACTGACAGGCTTTCAAACAGACTTGAAGGGAGAGAGAGAGGTGTAATATCAGGCCATGACAAACCTCTAAAGATCCCTTCCAACCCAACCCATTCTGTGATTCTATGACTCACCAACACTTCCTAGAACAGAAAATGATGCTACAAACTTCCCAGAGATTCATTCAGCTGCTCTGAAAGGTCTGGATTTCTTCTCCATCCTCTTCAGTTCTACAGGGCTGAACTGTGTCACCAAAGTATTCCTATAGACCAATAACCATAGCATGTACCCTCTTGCTGGGTGCAGAGATGCTGCCTGTGTTCTTCCAGATCCTGGCCCTGTTCACTAAACCCCAGCATGTGATCCTGTGTGAACTGAACAGTGTGAGAAGAGCAGGTGAAAATGCCTGTGAATGCTCTTGGATGAGCAGTTTATATTGGATAAACTTCTGGCTGGTGATACGCCCCCTTCAGTGTTTTTCCTACATTAAAAGTGCAAAGGATTACTACAGTGCAAAAACACCCCAAACAAATAAAACCCTAAACAAACAGACACACAAAAAACCAAACATTACCACCCCCCCATCAAAGCACAAACAAACAAACAAACAAATCCAACCACACTAACTCCCAAAATAAACCCTGAAGGTATTTAGTCACACGAATCCCTCTGGATCCCAGTGGCTACATCTTCAGCCCTAGTGAAAAAGCCAACAGAACAAAAAGACTTTCTTTAAGGGAAGGCAGAGGTCAAATAAGTGATGTGAGAAATTCTATTTGCAGACAAGATTTTAATTAACTCCCCCTTTATGCTGTTCAGAAAGAGGACACCTCAGAACTGAAGCAAAATGCTAAAACTGCAAAATGCCCATTTTTTTCTTATGCTGAGGATGAGATCTGCATTACACTGCAGCTTTTATTATAAGGATGAAAAATTATTTTACATTTCACAGAATTTATAAATAAGTATTGCAATGAGAAAGTGAGACAAATGATGAGCTGAAATGTGGAAAACTGGCCTGTAAGCAGGTGAATGAATTGCACTGCAGAGTAACAATAACATCAGTTCATCTCTTTGACAAGAGTGGTGCTGCTGCTCTGAACGCTGCATCTTAAAATAAACTCCCATTCCTTTCTGCTAATTATTACTACCTTCATGGTTATGCAAACATTCACTCAACTATGCTGAATTTTCTGACTGCAGAGATAGGGATGGATCATTTAGTCAATCAGGTAGAAGAGAAATAACAAAATAAATATGCTTTTGTTCAGGCAGTGTTGTCATTAATTCCTTTAAGCTTTTTTCCCCAGTAACTCTATTTCAGGAAGAGTTTAACACCCAAGTTGTGTCCTAATTCCTACCACATGAATTGTGATGATAAAATGAAGTCTTAAATAATCTAGTCGTGATTAGCTACATTTATTCATAATCAGAGATCAGTGCTAAAATAATTTAAAAAATAACAAGCAGATCAAAATGAAATATTTAGCATAACTTTTTTCTTTCTTCTCTCATTGTCATAGTCACTTTACACCATATTTTTCACAGATTTGTAGCACAGCTGGCCAAAACCTATCTGTTTCCCAAAAGCAAACAACTATTTATTAACTACTAATTACAAATATTTCCTACTTCAATATTTTAACTTTTTAATAATTTAATTCTTTGCCTGTCCCATGGGCACCGACACCTTTCATTAGACCAAATGAAAAAGCTCAAAAGATTTTTCAAGCTCAAAGCCCCTTCCAACCTGGGGGCTCAAAACCCCTTCCAACCTGGCCATGAACACTTCCAGGGATGTGGCATCCACAGCTTCTGTGGGCAGCCTGTGCCAGGGCCTCACCACCCTCACAGGAAAGAACTTCTTCCTGATATCTAATCTAAACCTACTCTTTCAATTTGGAGTCATTCTTTCTTGTCTTACCACCGCATGCCCTTCCCAAAGTCCCTCTTCAGCTCTCCTGAATCCCCTTTAGGTACTTCAAAGTGCTATAAAGTCTTCCCAGAGCCAGGGGAAATAATGTTCCTCCAGGATGAACAGCTCCAACTCCATCTGTCTCCACAGCAGAGATGCTCCAGCCCCTTGATCAACTTTGTGACCTCCTCTGGACAAGTGCACTTCTTGTTCTGGAGGCCCCAGAGCAGGATGCAGAACCTCAGGGGGGGTCTCCCAAGGGCGGAGTAGAGGGGGACAATCCCCTCCCTTGCCCTGCTGCCCATGGGGCACTGGGTGCAGCCCAGGACACCTTTGGTTTCTGGGCTGCCAGAGCACATTGCTGGGACTTGTTGAGCTTCTCACCTACCAACACCCCCAAGTCCTTCCCAGGGCTGCTCTCAATCCATTTCTCCCAGCCTGTGTTTGTGCTTGGGGTTGCCCTGACCCCAGGGGCAGGACCTTGCACTTGGCCTTGTTGAACCTCACAGGATTCTCACAGCCCCACCTCTCAAGCCTGTCCAGGTTTAATAGTAAATAAATGTAGTAGTTTAATAAAAATGCAATGCTGTAGTATCTGCAAAAAACAAATGGGTGTGCAAACTGAGGGGTATTTTAAATGCTACAAAATTAGTAATTAATATATAAATTGTGAGCAGTAAAAATTAACTGACACCTTAGAAAAGATTGATTTTTAAATTTTGGTTTATTTTATTGCTTAAATATAGATTGCACAGTGTGTTCTTACATTTATTGAAACTGGTTCATTACATACAGTACAGAATATATTACCATTGGAACAACAGACAAATTAGCCCTACTCTGAGTTTGGACAACAGGCTATTTCTACCTCTTAGTATGACCATGAATTTAATTTATTTTGAAGTGACTCACTACCAAAAGCTATGTTTTTTTCAAGATGACATAATAGGAAAGAGAACCCCAAGCAACAGCTGAAATACATTTAAACTGGGTATCAATTATAACCATTAAGACAATGCTCAGTGTGTTGCAGATAACACAGGGCCAGTTTGCATAAGGAGCTTTAAGTTCTGCAGCTGGTCTGAAGAACATAAAGAGAAGTGAAACAAAGCAGCTTTGTACTGTACAACAAACAGCATTCTTAATTCCTTTGGTTTCATTCATTGGCTCATGTAACAATAACTACCAAACCAATACATTTTACAGTCACTCCCATCTCCCATGTGTCTAGAAAGGCCAGAGTGAACCAATTATCAACTTACAGTCTCCTCAGAGTGAACCAACTATCAACTTACAGTCTCCCTGAATTTCCATAAAGGAAGAAATTAAATATCATGTGAACACACAGGGTGTTACAAACTCTCCACTCCCTGCACTACACCTGCACAACACCTGCATTTCCCAAACTGAACATTGGAAAGACAGTAACCTACCATCACCATAAAGGAAAAATACTTCATCAACAGAACAAAAAATGAAATGCTGAATCTAGTTTTTTCACATGCAGCATTCATGCAACAGAATTCAATCACAGAAACAATCCTGTATTTACAGCACAGTCTCCATACTGCACAAGTGCAAACAGAAGTACATTCTGTATTACTCAGACTCCTGCTTTTTGTACAAAAGTGCCAAGTGTTATTCTTAAAAAAATGACAGAGTGGGTAGGTTATTTGCACTGTATCCCTATGTTGGATTTACTTTTTAAAAAATTACAGTCTTTATACAGCCAAAAAAAATATTAGTCTTACCTTAAAAAAAAAAAAAGAAAAAAACGTGAAAACTAAAAGCTAGAGTCCTATTTATGTGTAGACTGTGGTCTGATCAGGCTGACACGCTGCAGCAGTAAAAATCACAACGGAATGCTGTAGATAAGGGGCTGTTTCGTCATCCACTAACAGCTGTGATTGCACTGTTAAACTGAAAAGAAGGTCTCAATTACCTTTTGAGCTTTGTGAACGCTTTCTGAAACTCTCAGCATGTCATCTCATAGGTTTAAGTAGCTGATATTTCTCTGTGTCATGCCACATCAGGCCTTTAAATGTAGTCCAGTACAATACTGGACTACCGTTCAAAAATCTAAAAATCCTTTTTACAGTGGATTTGCAAATGCTCCAAACAGTCAGCAAATTAGCAGGGCTAATAATCCTTCAGGTCTTGAGTTATGCAATCAAAGATTAATTTAGGTTGGGACTTCAAAAGTCATCTAAACCAAGCTTCTGCTCAAAGCAGACCTAACTGAAGTTAAGTTACTTTCTTTATGTTCACTGTTCATCCAAAACACTCAACTAAATGTCTACATTTATTATAGATATTTGAGAACATTCATTCATGTTTGAACTGCCCCAGTCAGATTCAGACAGACTAAGGGACTTCAAACTTACTATTCATGGTATCAATGAATGCTGATTTTCTTTTTTTGCTGGCAGGATTTAATGAATCATAAAGACAGCCTTGATAATTACCATCAAATGTCCATGATTTACTCTATCAGTTTTACTTTATTTACATTTGAATAGTATATGCTCAGATACATAAACCTATGAAATTTACCTTAAAGGTTTGAGAAATGAAACAAAAACAAACACAGAGATGCGTCTCTAAAAATGCTTTTGCTTGAAAATATATGTAATAAATTCTTGATCTTTAAATGGTTTAATTGAGTTTACTTTCAATTTCTAAAATATCACTAAAAAGCTATTATAAACTACAGAGAAATGTCTCACAGAATATAGTTTTAGTATTTATGATTTAAAATGCCCTCAGTTTATTTTCTGCTATACTAAATATATCTCTCCTGTATTTATACTAAAGCAGACAGTAAAATACTACAGTGTTTTCAAAAGTACAGTCCGTAAACCATACATATTAAGACATGAAATATATTGCACAATTCCGTGCTTGAAGAGGAGATTTCTCCTCTCTTATGCAAAGCTTAAGATTTAACTTTTAGCAAGAAACACAGTACATATACTGGATGTATCTATCTAAAAAGCATGTTATGTGATGCATCAAAATATACTTAACAAGTGCCCATTAATTCAGTGACTGTATTTGAACACATGTAAGGTATTGTTTTTCCATCTATTCCAAACCAAACAAGTTGAGCAGCTGTGACAGCAGGAACAAGAGGGAGCTCAGGTAGGGCTCCCCTGGTTACACTGAATGAGATGAAGCAAGCCAAAAGCATTCTAGTTTGACATAGAATTGAGGTGGAGAGGAGTAAAAAAAAAAAAAAAACAAAAAAAAACCAACAAAACAACCAACCAAAAAAAAAATAACACAAAAAAACAAACCCAAAAAACCAAACCAAACCAAAAAAAGGCTTTTCAGTTACAAAATCTCAAATTAAACGAATTTGAAGCAATACAAATTCCTAGAGTAACTGAAATATTTACCTATATGGCAAGACAAGTTTTAAATCTGACTTTTACATGTACTCAAATATGAAAATGAAGAAACATGGTCTGTGAAAAACCTAACTCAAAATATATTACAGAATAAAAAAATTCAAGACAGTTTCATGAATTTGGCTACAGTAATCTGTATTTGGCTCATGTCCATCATTATATTAAAGTTAGATACAATAAACAATAAAATTTGAAAACTCATCTTGTTCTTTCTATTGTACTCTACTCTACATAATGTCCAGCAGACTTCAGAAGACACTTAATACACACAAAGATCTGGAAACTTCATCTCATAGACTGGAACAGAATGGTAATGAGCATGTCCAGCAGTAATGGTCATCGCTCCTGAGGGGCTAGGCGGAGGACTGTGTGAGAAGCACAACCAATATACAGAATTTACAGTTATATGGATTGCTTTTATATAAATTTACACACTTACAGGAGAGAAACAACATTAAACTACCCCCCCATATATATATATATATGTACACACCAACAGTATATTATAAAATAAAAAAATACCGACAGCATTTTATCCTAGTCCTGAAGTTCTAATTAAATTATCATGCCCTGAGGATTTTTATATTCTTGCCTGTATCATCAATTTCACTGATATTACAGAACTATCAAAATGCATCTTACTGCTAATAAATACTATTTATCCTGCATAATGATGTGCACAACTCTATAATAACACCATGTACTACTTGGGGTGCTCAATATCTAATTACTTTTTCAATCAGATGCAGCATTGGGAAAACAACAGCATCCTGCAATACTACTGATAGACACAGAGATACTGTAAGACACAATGAATGGTTTCTGCATATTCTCCGTTATCAGGAAGATTCAAAGAAGTAAGAAAATATAAAAGTACTCTTTTTCAGTGCGCTGGTTTTGGCTTGGATAATTTTTTTTTGCAGTGGTTGGTACAGGGCTGTGTTTTGGATTTGTGCTGGCAACAGTGCTGATAACACAGGAATGTTTTTGTTACTGCTGAGCTGAGCTTACACAATAGTCAAGGTCTTTTCTGCTCGTCACACTGCTGGGCCAGGGTGTAGGCTGCAGGTGGGCAGGAAGTTGGGAGGGAACCCCAACTGACCAATGGGATACCCCATATCCTATGGTGACATGCTCAGCAGTAACAGCTTTAAGGAAAGAAGTAGGAAAAAAGGGACATTCAGAGTGATGGCATTTGCCTTCCAAAGAGTCCTGCTTAGCTGGAGATGGCTGAACACCTGCCTGCCCATGGGAAGTGAATGAATTTCTTATTTTGAATTGCTAGCATGTGTGACTTTTGCTTTACCTATTAAATTGTTTTTATCTCAACCCAGAGTTTTTCTCACTTTTACCTTTCCAATTCTCTTCCTCATCCTTCTGAGGAGGGTTAAGACAGTGGCTCCATAAGGCTACATGGGGCCTATCAGGGTTAAACCACAGCTTTCAGTTAAGGCAATTATTTTCTGCCTATTACCATCTGAAAATAGCCATAAGTGCTATATAAGTCATTTTTCAGGTATGATATTCTTCTTGCATAAAGCCTTACCGGATGGTGAGTTCTAGTATCTGTGCCAGTCTATCGTGAAGCAAGTTTGCCTAGAGAAAAAAAAAATAAAAAATTGAATTATTAACTCCTAGATATTGAACTGGGCTACAATGGGTGTGCCAGGCCATACTCAGGTGAGTGTTCCACACTGCCACATGTAATCTAGGCCACATTTCTTAATTTCCGTTCTCACTGCTGCAAGGATTCTGAGCCTTAAAGATGTATTTGAGATTGTGTGAGCCTGTCCTGGGGTGCCAAGAATTATATAGCAAAGTCTGCTATTGTAGACAGTTCAACAAATCTGAAATACATTTAGTTATTTAGAATACATAGTGGGTTAAATGCTGCTCCAGTTATCCCAGAATGAAATAGGAATGGACTGTGAACCTGGATTTCAAAGAAAGCAAGGAAGAAGAATTAAGGTGAAGAATTACAAGTTACCCATTACCTTCCCAATGGTCTAGGAACAACAAAAAACACACTTCAAATTACTGGAATCTCCCACTACTGACAGCAGTGGAGACAAAACAAAGAACTGAACTTCCAAACAAGTAACAGCAGCAGTGACATGACAACTTAAATCACCTTCAGTCAGCACATGCCCACTAATGCCTACACTGATATCCTCAGTGTGAACATTTTGCAGAAACTCACTTTGGTTTCACACTGAGCTGCGATTTCCTCAAATGGTGCTTTTTGGAACTTTTCAATCACAAGACGCCTCTTTTCCTTTTCCTGTTCTTCAAGTCCATTGTTATCTTAAAGGAATAATGAAAAAAAAATTAAAGACAAATGCAATCCTTGCCTACGAAGTACAAGAAATATCAAATGCACATTGCAGAAGTGAATAAGGGTTGTGCCTGAAGTGATGCAACCATTCTCAAGTGAGCTGTCATCTGGCATTGCTCCTAAAGCAAAATGCAGATGACATTTCACGGAGATGGTTTGAGGAACCAATTTTTCCCCTTTCTTACTAAGTCTTTAATTAAAAGTAACATCTAAGCTCCCTTTTGCTTTATTGCCTGCACTTGTCACTTATCGCACAAAGGTTCAGATTCAAGAGGAAACAAGAATCTCCCAGTATCATACTGACAAGTGGCCAGAGTTTTCTTATTGTTTAGGATGTGTCTACTGTTCTAAACATCAATGTTTAATCCAGATTTTTAACAGGACTTTGGTAGGCTGAAAAGCATTAATTAGCAATTACTTATAGTAATATGAAATAAGGAATCTGGATAATTCTATATTCTCGCAGCCAGATCACTTGTCAGAAAAATATTCTTTAAAAAATCTTAGTACTTTAAAATCCTCGATGTGAATTTACAATCCATTTTTTTAATTCATTGAAGACCCAAAAGTCTTAATACATAAAAAATACTCAAGTCACCTCATAAGTAATCACTCAATGTAACTTGAATACCTCACATTTATAACTTTGTCTGTACTGCAAATGTAATAGATGACAGGCATTTTCACATGCTTTTCATTCAGCCCCATTAACTGCAGAAAATGAATTCACTAACATTATCAAGATATCATTTCAGAGATTTAGAAATAAATAACTGGAGTTCTAAATAAATTTACTAGCTGAAAAGGAAAAAAAAATAGTATTTTATGTTCTTCTGGCCTCCCTTTTCTTCAGCAATTCCATAGTAATTGCAAACTATGCTGCACAAACACAACTGTAACAAATCTTACCAATGGCTTTCTTCAAAGCTTCAAAGGTGATTTCTTCAGTATTATCAACCTAAACACATAGAAACAAAACTCCTTAATCATCACATATAGCATAAAAGCTTCTAAAAAATAAGGAATATGATAAAACACGGAAGGCCAAAACAGCCAGAACTTTTCTGCCTCCAATAACTTCATTTGGACTTTCTGTGACAGCTAACAGATCACTAATTCACATCTTTAAGCCACTGAAATTAGTGAGGAAATTTTTATCCAATGAGATCAAGAAAGACTTTCCAAATTGTACTCAAGATGCTCTATGGTAACAATACCTTATAAATGGATTTGGATTTTGGCAGAAGAGCCCTTTAGGTCAGGAATAAGCTATAGTGTTTCTATACTGTAAAATCTCAGTACTGGCTCTCAGGCAGCTGTTGCCAATGTCACCTGCTTCCTGGGGCTCACTGAGTTACCAGCAATGTGATGCTAAAATGGGAGCAGACAGTGGAGTGTAGAGTGGAAAATGGTTACTGCTTTAGGCTACTTTGTACCATGATGGATCCAAATAATTTGGTGTTTATATCATAAACGCTGGAGTTAAAGGGCTCTTCATAACAAGCTATGCCTGATGCACTGAGAAAATCTGTTCATCTACGGATAGGAATATCCCTGTCTGCTGCTGCAGATGCACTTCACCAGGAATTGCTTGAGGATGCAAAATTACCAAAGTGCTTCAATTCTTTATAGACCTAGTTTCTACACCAGTAAATATATTTATAGTGAAGCCACCCTCTTGGCATTAGGGGAGAATGTTTAGATGGATGAACAGTCTTCACCTGAACATAACATGGTTTCTTGCCTTAAATTTCCCTACTTCAATTCTTCCAACATGTGAACAGGCAGCACTTTTATTCTTCCTGATAAACACTAACTCTTTAGAATGGTCCAATATGATTTATGATAAGAGGTAAGGTAGCAAAAAGTTCCTTTATTCCATTCAGAAGATTATGAGTTCTTTCAATTTTTTAATTTATTGGCTTGAACTACTGTTAAGGGAAAAGGAAGTAGCTGCTTCCTTTTTACTTGAGAGTTATTTCATGAGTTCCAGCTGTAAATTATATTTTTCTAACAGGTTTTACATAATAAACATGTATTCTCTACCTCTGAATAAATAAAAATTAATAAATAGTGAAACACCTTTTTTTTGTGAAATATTTGTGGATATGGCTACAGATCAAGAGTACTGAGGTTCTGAAAAAATCTTGTCTACAACTGATATTTGGAAAATGTTAAGTTTTTTATGGCTGCCTTTCATAGTGCTAGTTAACCTCCACATTAGTTGCTGATATTACCCAGCATTATACTTTGCTAATTAATATTTCAGAAGCACTACCTGCATTTACAAGTGCTTTCACCTTATAAATGGAGATAACTATGGAATAACTCACCTTCCTGAACAAGATTCACAAGATTCATTCTGTGGTACCAACAGACTTGGCACCACAAAAAACGCTGAGTCCGCTGACAGCAGAACTGCATTTGCATTGTATACAATAACAGCTATTTTATTGTTAAACATTCTGCTATCTCAGTGCAGAAATGGTATCATACATCATTATGTCCTAAAACTACCATTAATTAAGTAGGTAATACTCTCAATCATAAGGATTTATGCTTGGGTTTTTTTTGCAGTTGAGTTCTGCTAATGGTTATAGATTGCTATGCTGACTAATCTACACAGCAAGAAAACCAGATTTCATATATAGGTATGAAGGTGCAGTCAGCTAACTGGAAAATACTGTTTTCTCCTCTGCCTTGTAAACAAACCTCATAAAGCAAGTAAAGGAGGAATACTTTGCTTCCTGTGTTCCTGATTAATAAAATTCACATTTTTAAGAGATAAAAAGGAATTAATTATCTAAGACACTGGACTACATTAAGACCACATTAAACTGAGAACCCATAAAAGGATTTTTTCTACAACCACTACGTCCACTTCAAAACAGTCTATGTATCAGTGCTTGACATAACATCAGCATAACTTGAAATCTGAAATGGAAACTTCTTTCATTTAATTCTACTTACAAGGGAGTTGTTCAATTATATGTAACTACATATAATGCGAGGTTTTGAAAAAGAATACTCATGTCAAACAGTCCTGTGAGGAGCATTTACTTGCTTCAGAAAGCTAGAGATCTGATTGTCTCACTTATTTTTCAAACATCTTTTTATTCTTTTTACATTTATATGTACCTTTGCTAAAGCACAAAAGCAAGAAGTGAACACAAAAGATCATCTGAGGTATAATGAGCACAAAGCAGAAAGGAATAATAATAGTAATAACAGTAATAATAATAATAATGCAAAACATATCGCTTCTGTCTAAAGTAAAGCCTGCTCCTTTGCCATAGCTTAATACTGAATTTTTAACTAATGCTCAGGTTGACTCAGTCCACACATTTTGCTTTGTGTCTCTAGGTAGTTTGTGCTTGAAGATGTCAAAAGTAGGAACCATCTGTACCTCATCTGAGGTACAAACACCTCCATTTCAACAGCTAATCCACTGTAGCCAGCAGAAATCTACTTAATAAAAATCAGCAGAACCTTGAAAAATATTCAGCAGAAATTTATTTTAAGAAATACTTCAAATGAAGTGTCAAACAATGTGGGATAATTTTAAAAATAAGGAATATGATAAAATATGATAATGTGGTCTTCCTGAGGGATAATTAACATCAGCTCCTGTACCTTACATATGAACTTTTTGTTGCTACCTTATACTTCCTGTGCTGCATGTCAAACTCTTTTGGAGAGGAACAGTGACACTGGGGCACACAGCCTGCCCAGTCTTTACCTGTCCCATTCAGAGGCTTCTATTTCTGTAGGCTGTATCTCACAGCCCCAGGCTGATGAACAAGTTTCTCAAATACTTCAAAGGATACAGGGATACAGATGCTGAAATTTATTGTATCCCTCAAAAGGCAAAGAAAACATTTTAGAATATTTACTCATAAAATATCAGTTTTTCAGCATGTAAATAAATGTATTGCTACGCCATAATCTGTAGTACTATCTGTAAAAATTGTAGTGACAAAATACTTTACCCTTTAAAACAATAAGATCTTTATTTTTATATTTTATTTTTATTTATTTATATTTTGTATTTATTTATACAATAAGAGTGTCTTTGACAACACATTTCTGCAAATAGATACCTTAAAAAAACAAACCCCCCAAAGTATTTAAAATTGCTAAAATAATCAGATATTTGGCTTCCTGGGAATATTTGACTTACATTCCCCTCTCCCTCCACTCAAGATGCTGCTTTAAAATAATCTGTGATTTTCATACCTTATCCTCTGCACTGCAGCCAGACAGAATATCCACCTGAAGAGACACTGTGTCCACAATACTCTTCCTCCTGGAGAGTCTGTCCTCATCTAGCATAAGAAAAAATTATGTCACTTTTTTGCATAACACTCTTCAAACATGTTCAATCAAATTTCTACTCATCAGATGAAGATTTATTTCCATATGCCTGTTTAACCCAAGATCATCTATTTTATAATTTAAATTGTGAAGAATGATACATTTAGAGTTACTGCCCTAAATTACTAAACATGAAGAAAGGGAACCTTTTTATAATCCCTCCCTACTCTCATTACAGAGCTTTTCAACTTTCCCTTGAAATTCCAGAATTTTAAAAACCAACATCTTATTCAAATGCATAATAACAGAGCACATGATGATACATAGCTGTAAAATCCTTTACAAAAGCATGAACTTTTTTTTTTTTTGGTTGTGAAATTGAAATATTAAGGTCTTAATTTTAAGGTAGTCTGAAACAGAAAAGGGCTTTTGGAATATGATTCATTGACAGAAGAAACAAAGATTTCTGAATGGAAATGAACAACAATCCTTCCTTATTCTTCTTGCTACAAGTACCATATTCAGCAAGTCTAAAAATCTACTGGGTGAAAAAAAATTCCCTCCATTTCTCACTTCCTACAAATATTTTAGCAGGTCCAGCTGGCCAAAAAAGTTGTCAGAATAAGACCAAATGTGCTGATACTAAAAGAAGCACAACAATTTAATTAATGCATAAGGAGATTATGATCAAATGATCCATCAGTTGATGAAATCTCCTTCTGTGGCTGCAGTCCTAGGACACTGCATCACTAGTGCTTTCTCATTTTTGACATTTCATATATTAACAAAACATTCTAATGAATAGTAAAAATACATGTGAAGCCTTGTCCTAGAGATCCTCTGATAAACAGACACTTGAGTGGCCTGACTTTTGTGTATGCCATTTACAAAACCATGAATTGCAATGTCACATTTTAGATTTTAGCCAAGATCAAGCCATTTGGACCTTGGTATTGTTATCTGATGATTTGCACTGCACAGTTAGAAGCAGCTACAGGCACTTGATACTAAAACACCAGAGAAGGACTGTAGAAGTCCCCCATGACAAGGCAATTTATGCTGGTTCTTCTGCAACCTGTGTGCTTTTGCAGTGCAAATATTGAGCATGAACAAACAGAATTCATTCCAGCAGAGCTGAACATGCTCAGCTTTTAAAAACCAAGAAATAAGTTTCAGAAGACACATAAATGAAATGTCATTTTAAGATCAAGAGGCAGTGAAAGAACAAGATTAGTGAAAAACACCTGAATTCTACTAATATTTGTCAGGTTCTCAGAGATCCTGAGAATTTGAAATGGCATTCTGAAGGGTTTACTGATTTTTTAATCTCTGATGGCTCACTGGTACATGACCCAATACATTCCAAATCTGAGGAAAGCACCTCAGCCCACAAGAGAAAACACCTGACAAAAACCACATCTCTGCTGCCATCTTGCTGCTCTCTCTATAACTGACACACAAACACCAGAAAATACAATTTAGGGACTACTTTGGACAGAATTCATTTTTGTAATGGATGCCTCACTAAACTTGCATATGAAATATGCCTATTTATCTCTAATTTCAACATATTAAATGGGTAAAAAAAATGTGACAATTACCATTTTTTTCTCTTATAAAATACAGTGTTCATCCACACACATGAAGGAGCCCAGGGGCTCCAGGACAGTGATGGAGTCCCAACACCCACTGGCCCAAGGCTGTCCCAGAAACACTGGTCCCAGTGCCTGGGCAATGGGAGCAGTTTAAAGACAGTGGCTTTAAACTGAAAGAGGGTAGATTTAGATTAGATATTAGGAAGAAATTCTTTCCCATGAGGGTGGTGAGGCACTGGCACAGGTTGCCCAAAGAAGCTGTGGCTCCCCCATCCCTGGCAGTGCTGAAGACCAGGTTTGATGGGGCTTTGAACAGTCTGGGACAGTGAAGGTGTCCCTGCCCATGGCAGGGGGCTTGGAACAAGATGACCTTTTAAGGTGCCTCTTTTCCTGGGTGAGGGACTCTGTTTTTGTGCAGTCACTATCCTGAATGGCCACTGATTAAGATGAATCATCATTCTTTGAACAACTGAGACCTTCTTCCAACCTTCTGCAGGCCTTTGTAATGCCACTCAAAGAGTAATTAGTACCATCACAAAAATGATACCTATGGCTCTACTACCTGCTCTGGAATACAAATCAGGAAACTACTTTTTGGTAGAGTACAAAATCATGAGCAAACACAACAGCAAACC
The DNA here is from genome assembly GCF_017590055.1 of Onychostruthus taczanowskii. Classification (NCBI taxonomy): domain Eukaryota; kingdom Metazoa; phylum Chordata; class Aves; order Passeriformes; family Passeridae; genus Onychostruthus; species Onychostruthus taczanowskii. Next base: position 8,658,332 of record NW_024500017.1, on the reverse strand, counting down.
CCACAGCAGCTAACATTGCTACAGGCATGTCAAGGAGAGAAACAAAAAAAAAGCATAAGGAAACACTAAATCCACTAAGTACAACACAATTTCTGGCCTAAAGGTCTTTAGGCCTTCTAAAAGCATTTTTTGACTGCACATCCTATAGGGACACACCACAGGGCAGGAGAGCAGGCTGACCTACAGCTCATTTTTACCTTTTGACTTGTGTTTGCATTTATGAGGTTTTTTGCCTGATGGAAATAGAGTAGAATTAAATATATATATATTATATATATATATGTAGACAAAAATGACTGACAGTCTTTTATATTATTAGTTTTCTCCATCCCTCAAGTAAGAAAGAGAAACATGTATAAAAATTTGCAAATATTAATGTCTTTCTAGTTGTTAAGAAGTATCAAGACATGAAACAAAGACAAGATGACAAAATTATGTTCTATAAGTCACTGTTAAGCATCGTAACACTGGTATTTGGAAATAGCAGAAATAATTAGGATGAAATATTTACTGGCTTTTTAGATTCAACCCTAGGTTTCACAGGAATATACAAAAATAGGGATTGTTTCTTAATTAAGATTAATGATCTCTTTTGAAACACTACATTCTAGCATTATAATCTTAATATCAGAAATGTAACATTTCATTGCAGTAAGAAAAGAAAAGCATAGGAATTCCAAAATATTCCCTTGGTCCTGATTCAGTTAAATGAAAAGCTTGGGAAGCTCAATATTTCACAGGATCAGAGATTAATGCATTTAACTAGCAAAGGCAACAGTCAAGAAACAAGTTTAGGTTGCTGCTCTTCATAAAAAATTACAAAATTCCTGAACCCATCTGATTCACATTTACTAAGGATTAAATATGGCAATTTCTCATCACCTGCAGAGGCAGTTAATCACACTTTCAGCTAAACTCAATTAATGTTGATGTCAGAACTTACGTCTCTTCCTGTGTGGGAATGCATTTTTAGCAAAGTATACAAGAAAATCTTACTGAGGTCATTTGGGTACAAATATATCTGAGTTTCTAGAAGAGGCATAACATAAATTTCAAATCAGGCTATCTTCCTCACTCCATTCTCATTCACTCAAAGCCTGTAACATTTCCTCACTTGCTGCCACCTCTTTTGCCAATTATAAAACATAAGGTTAACTGTTTTTTTAGGTGCCAGAAGAAATAAGCATAGGAACATCATCCTTTTTAGAAGAAGACAACCAGCAACAGAAAACAGATACTGCATCTGTGCTGGAACATATCACTAATGTGCCTGCTTGCATTTGGGACAAAACCACACCTGCTGTCTGGAGAACTCGATTCCTCCCACAATATCTAGCCAAAAGAGAGATTCAAGAGCAGGCAGCAATGTCTCTGAACCAGACTGCAAGAGAACACATCTGGCCCTCACTATCTGTATGTACTTTGGTTCTTTCTATGTGTGAGTTAGAGAACACAGAAATCATATTTTACTGCTAGGTGCTTTAAAAAGGCCATGCTTTGGGTTGGGGTATATCCCCTAGTCTATTACAATAGCAACTTGTTATATACAGCCACAAAACACACATGGTTAAGAACAAATTCTTCAATCAAATTTTTTTCAGTAATTTGTTCAACTGGCTGTTGAAAATATATTAAAAGCCAAAACCACACAACTGTCACATACTAGTTAGTCCTTTTCACATTATTCAGTCAGCTTGTGCAGCACCAACTCACAGAAACCTTCCTCAGGCAGCACTTTATTTCCACTGTTACCTGACACTAAGCTTGCATAGGTATCTGATGGGGGAAAATATCTCATTCTTGCTTAAATTAACATCTCACTGATAATTTAACTAAGGCAAATAAATCAGCACAAGATCATATGGCAAAAGGATGAAGTATCTTTCATCCAATGTTGACATGAAAAGGATAAAGCAAACTGACTTGTATATTCCTTCCTCATTTTCTAGATCAAGTTAGTGCAGATGTTCTTTTGAAGCAGGGACTTCATTAAAGAGTCAAAGTGGGTTCTAGGACCTTCTGCCTCACTTCCATTCTTTAAGGAAAAAAAATCTTTGAAACTTCTTAGCAATAATACAGTAGCTACTGAGAAAAAAAAAAACAAAACCAAAACACCTTGAGAAGACAAAATGATCTGATTAGATTTTGTTGCCAAGCTGTCACATTACATTCATTGGCACACAACACATTAGGAAAACATTCTTAATAACTGGTACTAAGTGGTGTTGTTACTAACCACCACTTACCTGTTACCTGGGGCACATATGGAACTGACAGTCTTTCCACGTTGTATCCACTGCCTCCTAATGATTCTGCAATCTTGTTGGTCAGGAAAAACAGATCTGTTTCATCCTTCTCCAAGGATTTTGGAAGACTGTCAAAACATATATTTGAAGTTATAGTCTACCAACAGATATTTGTTGGTTAAGTAAAATATTTTTCTAATGTCTGTGAGCAACCAAGAACGGTCAATGGTAATGATGGAAATAAAGCTTGGCCAGTTTTTTAGGAATGAATACACACCTAAGCCCACTGAAAACCTCTTCAGTATTTTAGATTACTTAACACTTCTTGTTTATCTGAAATATGTTCTTCACCTATTCTGCTACATCTTGAGAGAATATGATCTCTGTTACATAAAAAAAAACCCAAAAAAACAAAAAAACAAACCTGCACAGCAACAGTAACATTAATAGTAATTAATTAACTGTAGTATTTGTCATTTGCCAGCAGTGTGCCCTTGTGGCAAAAAAGACTTAGGGTATCCTGGGCTGCATCAGGAGGTCGAGGGAGGACATCCTTGCCTTTTATTCAGGTCTGGTAAGGCCACACCTGGAGTGCTGAGTCAGGAGCTGGGCTAGCCAGGACACGTAGGGAGCCCACCACAGGGTCACTAAGGTGGATCACGGGGCTGGAGTATCTCTAATGAAGACTGAGAAGGCTGGGCCAGTTCAGCATGGAGAGGAAAAAGTGGCTCTCATCAGTGGGTACAGCTCCCAGAGGGTGGAAAGGCCTCAGAACTAAGCAGCTCTCAGTGCTGCTCTGTGACAGAACCAGAGGCAAAGGGCACAAACAGACACACAGAAGGTTCTGGGAACACTTTTTTGTGTGAACGTGAAGGTGACCAAACACTGGTGCAGGTTACCCAGAGGGGTTGTGGAATCTCCATCCTTGAAGATACTACAAAGCATCTGGATGTGCTCCTGCACAGTCTGCTCTAGGTGACCCTGCTTAAGCAGGGGGCTTGGACCAGATGACCTTGAGATCCCTCCAGCTTCACCCATTCTGTGATTCAGTGAAAATTTGTTTTGCTCTTTTTGTTTATTTTGCTCAGTGTTAGCACATTGAGCATCTTATTGTGCATAAATGCCTCTGACTACTGTAAAAAAGTCTGAAGACAACTTTTTTTCCCCCCCTACAAGTGTACATGCTTGGGATTCTTCCTCCTGTCTGGAATACCTTAAAACCTCTGATTTTTTTGACATATGGAACATTTCTCAATGATGTATAATTTTTAACAGGAAAATAGGGACTTCACTATCCACTAATTCCAATTTTGTATCTACTTACTTGGATTTGTCTTTGAAAATTGTTTCTGGTAGAAAATAAGCTGCTTCCACACTTCTGGTTTCAATGACCTGAAAAAAACCCCCATGTCAAATAGTACAAAAGGAATAGTTTCATAGTTGTTTTCTTCAACACCTAACCTTTACTAACATCAGCCTCAAAACAAATGAGACATTTGGGATTTCTTTTAACCAGAGAAAGAGACTGTGGCTCTCACCCTTTAGACTAAAAATCTGGTTCTCATGGGCTTGTGCATGTCAACACTATTTTATCAAAGACAGTGGGGCCGTAAAGTCTTATACCAGTTAGAGATTTGGCCCTTTATATATGGCATCACGAGCAAAATAAAGTGCTCTATCTTGAGAGAAGATTATTTTGTTTATAATCTTAAGAATCAGCAAGTAATGCCATGAGAGACTGAAGATCAAGAACAATGTCAGTGGGCACAAACAGGGGAGATCAACACAACTAGCAGGCACCTGACACAAGTTATTTACTGATTTTACAGAAGAACTGTGTATTGCTCTAAATGGCCTGAATTATTTCACCATGTCTTACCTTGCTAACATGCTGACAAAAGGCAGGAACTGCAATCATCTGACTCAGGAAGTTCAGATATGCTGCAACCAATGCCATGACACCACAGCGATTAAACATTGGCAGATTATCCTCATTGATGATGGCAATGTCCTGAAATATAAGGGGTAGCATGATGTTTTCCAAAGTTAGCAGGCTGTCCTGAATACATGGAAGTCAAAATTGTCATTGCTAACACTATCTGACATATGATGTTTATCTGCTATTACTCAACATTTGATATCTCTCATCTTAAAATTCTAGTCTTTTTGCTCACTCCTGAAGTAGGAATATGTTGATCTGAAGTTACAGAGTTTAAAATGTTCAACCATTAGGAAGAAAAATAAATTTACCCAACTCAAAATTCTATTTCTCAGGAAGTACAGGTAAATGACTGGTAGTCTCTTGTCCTTATCACCTGTTGATTATAACATTTTCTCAGGAAAATTAGAAACAGCAGTTTGATAATAAGGATCAACAGTGTGAATCACAGATACAGCATAATAGAGGAAATTATTTAATGCATATTTGCACTTCTATGTTTATTCAGATTGCATTATTTTTCCTCTCATTAGGAGTAAAACTCCTAATGTCATTTCCACCAAGTAAGGATTTGGTTAATTGCATATTTTAAAATTAAGGATGCACACTGCATTGCAGATGTTTGATAATACAGCTGCACATTTGGGAATAAGGTTAATGACAGAATAAACTGGGAATACAGGGCATGATTTCATCAAATTTACAGGGCATATATTAGCAGTATTTTATTTTTTACTTCAACACAGATATACTTAGTAAGTTATCCAGTTTCCTTGAGGACTGTATGCAAGTATGAGTTAATAGTTGAACCTGTTAAGGAAATGTTAAGGAATAAAGCCTAAAATACTGAGAGAATATTACTGTAATAGACTGGTTTAGTAACTATTCCCAACCAACCAACCAATTAATTATACAGAAGTTTTCATCCTGGGTGCAGACAGTCCATACATTTTATACAGAACACAAGATCATAGGCTGATAGAACACCCTGCTAATGAGTATCAGCAATTCTAATAAATGCTTCAACAAATTTTCACATCTGCTGTTTTTCCTGAACAGCACATGCTATGGAAGTTTGTTACAAAACTGATTAGATGAAGTTTCCCTGTTAGCAAGTGGTACATACAAAGTGTGCTTCCTTAGAGATCAATCAAGTTCAGACCAAATTATGAGATTTCCAGTTTGAAGATCAATACACAAAACCCTCAGTTCATCACATCTCCAGTGACACATTTGAATTGTCAGTCAATAAACCCAACACAGACTCATACCTGCAAGGCAATAGCTAATCGGATGAGGTCAATAACCACTTCTTCATTGGCCAGTTCTATTGTGGTAAGAGCTAGAGATGTAAACAGGAGTTCAAAGTTTTTCTGGACATTGTCTTCTTCTTTGCAGCCTAAGTAGATGTGTCTATACAACTGCTGACCATGCTATGAAAGACATAAAAGGGAAAATGGGTATTAAATAATAGAAAAATTTAGGTTGGAAAAGATATTTGAAGGTCTTCTGGTCCAACTCTCTACTCCCAACAGATTGAGAATTAAAAAAACAAAAAAAGGATAAAATACAGGGTGTACACATACACAGAGAAAAAAAGTACATGATTAATCAAGTAGACCTCAAGTTTCTAATAACAGCTTCTTTATAAACACTGTACTGTTCTATTTTGTGCACGAATGTACAGATAGAGAACATGATACAGAGAACTGCATGATTACTGCACAGTATCAGATGTGGGAATTCATTTCCTGTTGAAATATTAGAAAAAATATTTGCTCATTTATGAAAAGGAGAAAGCAAAAAGTAATATTGAAATATTTTTCAAGAACATTTGAGTAACTGATGAGCTCCAGGTGTTATCCTTCTGAAGACATCAAATTTGTTCATTAAGCAACTCCCCTCAAACAGCAAAGAAAAAAATCTGCTAGAAGGTGTTTCAGAAGGTGAGCAGGGCTTATTTACTGACAGGGAGTGTAGGGAGGCTGCAGCTCTAGTGAAGAACACAGGTCATTCAATGAAAGACTCCACTCCAAAAGTGACTTTCTTCTCATAACATATGTGCCTAACCAAATCTCAGTAAATAAAACTATTACCTCAACACAAAAGAAAAATGCAAACACGAGAAACACAGGATAAGCAGCAGGTGTTGTATGGAACACAGAGCTCAGTACCACCCAGCATTCCTAATCTGGAGGGGAGTACAAGTCTGTATCAGCTGACCCAAATAATTTTCAAGACCTAAAGACTAACTCTAGACATATTAATTCAGCTCTAGGAAGATGAAGAAAAGTAATTTTCAACCTCTCTTTTTCAAACAGGATATATTTACTTAAGAAATAATGATGACATTGTTGATCTTTTCATTACTCCGAAAATCAAAGACATGTTCGAATACACATTGTATTTAGAAAAGAGGGAAACACAGCTATTAGCAAAGCACAGAAGCTACTACAAAATAAAGGTTAGCTGTTTAAAGACCCAGTATATTTGGAAAATAAAAGTAATGAATTTTTTTATCCCACTGATAAAGAATTGTGCTTAAATAGGAAAATAAATGATTATGTGGATTTTATCAATATGTATCTTTCTAGAAGACTGGAAAATGCAAGAAGTTAAATATTTCTCTTCAAAGAAGGATAGATATAAACTGAGCAACTGGTCCGAGACGAAGAGTTTTGTGCCTAGGTTTGGTTCCATCCCACCTGGGTGTGATACAAAATTGCCTCAGGATCCCATGTAACATCAGGATCTCATGTAACATCAAACAAGCCCAAACGATTATCCAGGTGTTAATGAACTTATGGAGATGCCTCATCCCTGTCCTTTGATTATGCAGAGCATCTGGGAAGAGCAGGCTGCTAGCATGCACATCTGCATCAGGTGAGTAACAGTATCACACAGACAACCATTGACTGACTTCATTTCCCAGGGTTGATATATTTTTTAGAAGCCTCTATGATCTTTTCTTGACCTGTGAAGAATGTCTTTTCCTCTTCTACCCTTTTTTCAGATCAATATTAACAATTCAAATATTTAGTTTGACAGCTACAACTTTCATCTAGCAAAATACATCTTACCCAAATTGCTTTCAATCATAGATATTAAATTAATAAATTAAAATTTAATTCACTTTTTAAAAGAGACATTGCTAATAAATGCCAATTTTGAAGTATTTTTTATATTTCTATTATTCCAGTTGAATACAGGTACTAAAGAGAATATTTACCGGACTAACTAACATTTATCTTGCAAAGTTACTTGAATGCTGTAATAATTCAATAATAATAATATGCTCCAATTTGCATATTATTACATATGCAGTATTTTTGCCTATTTCAATATTTTCTGGTTTTTGTTTACATACCTACACAGATAAACCACAGTCAGGAATGACAGAGCACAGTAACAGTTTTATGCATCTTTCCCACATAAAACCCAAGGTGTCTAGTGTAAGCAATTTCACTCCACTTAAGTATCATCTAAAAAAACCATGTTTTTCTTTAGAACCAAATATACTGAGAAGTCACCTGATACAAAGTCTTGTGAAAACAATCTTTTAAGAATATAACTGCTTTGTGCAAAGTTAACTTTTTGTGACATCTTTACCTAAAACATAAGTCTCTGTACCACAGCTATATAAAGATTTCTAAATACAAAACTGTCTAAAAATACATCAAAATAAAAGCCAAACTAGAGAAAAACTGCTACTGAGCAAAAATGCTGCCCAGGGATCTAACAATGGGGAGATCTTTTCAGAATCATAGTTTTGAACATACGCTGTTCTCATTTCATGCATATAAAAGTTTTAACTGAAGACATAAATTAAAATTTTATTGCATAGAATCACCTTTCACGTATCCTGGGAACCTCAACACTCAAATCACTGTAACTTGATGACAATAATTTGACACTGATCTTTGTGACTTGTTGCAAAACCACAGCTGCAGAAGAAAAGCAAAACCACTGGTTCAGTTACTTATTTCTAGATAGAAAAGTGATGTTTCACGCTATTACCTTTTTCATGAAGCTCACGTCTTGCCTTGAAATCTTGTCTCGTTTTATCTTTAGATCAGAAACATCTGGTATTATTCTAGAAATGAAAGAAATGTGTTGTTTCAGAAAAAAAAAAAAAAGCTGGAAATTAAGAGAATGTGGAATACAGGAACTATTCAAACAGATCTTGACCCAATTCCCATTTTAATTATATCCATGCTTAACAAGGATATTTAAATTTCAGTTGAAGATGGAAAACCAGAAAGAGAATTATGAGAATCACGTATTTTTTTAATCTGCATAAAATAAAAATAAAATTCTGTCTTCTACATGGCTAAACCACGATATTTGTAATGGCTATTTAAGGTACTGTGCTCTGAGGCTTATCTGTAAATCTCTTGCCATGAATAAATGACCCTGATCACTATGTATTTACCAAAACAGTACATTAATAATTCATATTAGCAAAAACATTTAAAAATCAACTTGTCATTCAGGTAACGAACTGGGATTTGCAGCAGGCAATAACCAAGAGCAGTACCTGATCCCTCTGAGCTTGGCTCTGTTGTCGTGCCGGTCGATGAGGTTGTGCAGGATTTCCAGCACCAGCTGCCTCAGCTCAGAGTCCTCCATGAGTGACGGAGACAGCAGCGGGTCCAGAAAGGGGGCAGGAAGTGCATTACTTATTGTTGTGGCTTTGTATCCTGAAGTCACCTGTCCATTGTTGGAAATAAAATTCATGTGTCATTACTGCATTATAAGAATTAATTGCAGCTGTTACTCACTTTTTAGTGGGATTGCTTTGGCATCCACAAGGTAGATTCAAATTCAAGTATTGTATTAATTTTGAAAATTCCTGACCTCACTATGAATTTGGAAGGACGTCAGCATACATTTTCAAATTAAATCCCTCATGTTAAAAGGATTTTTCAGGATCCTTTCTTTACAAATACACCCTGAATCAAAAAATAAAGGTATGATTTATGATTTGTTTTTTTTTATATGGCTTATGAAAAGCTGCAGGGCATAAATTGAAGACGACGGAATTCCAGTCAATAATTACAATAGAGATTTTTCCATTTCAGGTTATGAGCTGTTCACATATGGTAGAGTAAGCTCATGTGAAATAAAAAATGAGAAATCAGGGCCTATATGAACACCACAAAGATTTATGGATACTATTTTATTGCAAAACATGAAGTAAGCAAATACCACTTTCTTAGAAATCTGGGGTCATAGTGTTATTTTAAAAATTAATACTACCTCTGTCTTGTCTCATTCAGTTACTTTTAACTAAAGCAAACTCTGCAGGTACACAAAGAAAAATAAACTTCTCCCTAACTACTAATTCAAATTTTAATCATCCGAACATCTAAAGTAGCCAGAAATATTTAAAATTTACCAACCCTTAAAATGGAGGTTACCAGAATATTACAATCTCAAAATATATTACAAAGTACATTTAACCTGTTGAGGATGAGGGGAGCAAAATCATTCCAAATTTAATTATAATAAATGCAATCGTATTTTCATCCAAGACTTACATAATAATTGTATCTTCTTTATATATATTCCCTTTATATATATACCCTTACAGTTTTTACATGTGAGTTGTGTTTTACTGGTTTTGGCTGGGATAGGTAATTTTCTTGACAGCAGCACATGCACTACTGTGTTCTGGATTTGTGACCAAACCAGTGCTGGTAACACAGAGATGATTTGGCTACTGCTGAGCAGGACTTACACACCTCCAGAGGAATATCCCATATTAAAATGTGTCATGTTCAGTAGCAGAACAGGAGGCAGTTTGTGAGGGCTGCCATTGCTCAGGGACTGGCTAGCTATCAATTGGGATTTTGTTTTATGTTATTATTACTTCTTTTTCTCATTTCTTGGTTTTATTTTTCTTGGTTTCCTTTATTTACTTACTAAACTGTCTTCATCTCAGCCCACTTTTCTCACTGGTGCTGTCCTGGTTCTCTCCCCATGCCCCTGGGGCAGGGTGAGTGAGTGAGTGGGTGGTCTCTGGTGCCTCTGGGTTAAACCCTGACACTGAGCGAGCATGGTGCCCCCAGCTTAGCTGAGGGCTTCACAGGGACGTGGCAGACAGGAGCACCAGGGGACAAGAAGGTATCTTATCAATCATTCTGAAAATGGAAAATGACTGATATCACAAGCAGCAAGGCTGCAAATCTAAGTGCACACTTTTAATGAAGTACCAAATTTCAACTGCCTGTACAGCATTAACTTGTCTGCCCGTGTATGCATGACAACAGACTAATTATATTATGAAATATTATTCTTTTGTAAAGAATACATGATGTACAATGCTGGATTTTTTCCACAATATTTATCAATGACTAATTTACTAAGCAACAGAACAATGATTTTCACACCTCTGTGCCATGATGGGATTTTACTTCCATATTCTAAAAGAGATGCAAACCAAAATTCAGTGTCCAAAATGTTACATCTCTTCCACATGTACACTCTGACTCCCTTAAAGCATACTTACAGGCTATGTAGCACCCAAAACCATTAGAACAATTCTTATCTGTTTTAATGGAATTTTAATACTGGTGAGATGAATCATCAGGAACAGTTTAGGCATACCTGAGTCTATGTTTAATGAAGACAATGCGCAAAATGACCACCTGAGATCCTTCCTAATAAGTTTTCTGTCCTTAAATTGCAACTCTGAATGCCCAGCTCTTCTGCAAACCAGAGTCTAAGATTTCAGATTTGGACAAGACAAGAATAGTTTAATCTATTTGCCTTACACCATACACGAGTTTCATACCAAAGCAGGGACAGAAACTCATTTTCCAGGAGGATATTCTTCTGCCTTAGTTTGAGAAATCATTCCCCTGTTTGAGTCACTAAACAGTTCTGCAACAAACAGGCCAGGATTCTTCTGGCAAGAGCCTCCTTTACTACCCACTTTCTGATTTTTACCATCTGGGTTTACTTCCAGAAACATTCTTTGAAGATTTACAGCTGAAAAAATGTAATTGTGATAAAAAATTCAATCACACCTTACAAGAAATTTGGGAAACATTAGAAAGGATAGAATAACTGTGTCTGAGGTATCCATTCCTATGGTTTTAAAAATATTGGCCATACTACTAATTACCACTTTTCCAGGCTCAGAGATAAAAGTGATTTCACTTTGATGCTGCCAGTACTGCTGGCAGAGCTCAACCTACTCCAGGATGTTCTTTTGGATCTGCAGATCCAATTATAACTGACATTCACTGAAGTGCTCTAAGGGCTGGAGGTGTATTTCTTGTGCTGTTTGTAATGTAAGTTGGAAAAATGGTTTCACAATATTACACAATAGAATTACAGGTCCATGCAATAAGAATGTATGATTATTTTCATAACCCAGTGTTGTTATACTGTACTTTTATATGTAAATATATAGATAAAGTGAAACACTGTGTTTATAACATAGTACACTGATCGCAGAAGGCTTACCATAAGTAAAGATCTCAATAACATGATTTGAATCCTCCTGGTTCCCAAATCTCTACAATTGGAAAAAAAAGCAGCAAATTAGTTTTTTTCTTGCATATCTTTGATAACATGATTTGAATCCTCCTGGTTCCCAAATCTCTACAATTGGAAAAAAAAAGCAGCAAATTAGGTTTTTTCTTGCATATTTTTGGATTATTCTACTCTAGACATGATTCTCATTTTTGACAAGTGAATACAGCAGTCTTGGAAGGAATGCTGGATGATCATAGATAAAGAAAAGTATCTCAAACTGAGCTGCAATAATTAATTGTTTTTGAAAGACATTTACAGGAAGGCTCAAAAAATGAAGCACATTCAGTTGAAGAAAAAATTAAATTGTATATGTGAAGCAGATATAAATCTTTATGTTTTACTCAGAAATCTCTAAAATGTTCAGCCACTATGAGCTTGATGTTATTTTCTCAAGGATCAGCACTGAAAATTTCTTCTGGATTAAAATTAAATTGAGTTTTTTAAGAAACACAGACATTTCTTCTTCAAGCCAGACCCCAAAACTTTGAGACTGGAAAAAAGTTACCGGCAAAATCAGTAAGAAAAACTGAAAGATTCCTCAGCTATCATATCACAGGAAAGTACATGAAACACTAGAGCTGGTTTTTTTCTGTTTTCATTTCCCTCCTGCAGGTGTTAAAAGTAGCCAAATAGCTAAAGGTATATATCACTATTCTTGCAAGGTCTTAGGAGATAAAAGTGCACTTGGAATAAATTGCTCCATTCACAGAAATTCTTTCAGGGAAGTAAAAAAGGTATAAGCTATTTTCTCCATTAAATAGTGTAAAGGAAGATTAACCCTCTTCAGAAAAGCTGGCCTCTACATAGCAGTGGAAACTTCTACCTTAATGGGCTACAATCCTGGCTGTATCATTCAAATGTCTTGGGTAGCTGAAACCAAAAATTTAAGTAATCCCAGACTTTATCAGCGATCAGAAAGCCTTCTTTGTTCAGAGTGACATATGCACACATCATACCAACACACTGCTCAGGCACATGTTTACACAGACTCTCATAAATGGAAAATTACACAGTTATTAAAAAAAAAAACAACAAAAAAACAAAAAAACAAAAAAAAACCAAAAAAACAAACAACCACCACCCCCAAATGTTTATCCAAGTAGAGAATTTCTTGAAATATCTCCACAATGAGTGACAACTGCCTGGCACAGACTTGTATCTTCCATGGAACAGCATCCCATGCTGCAGGGATACTGTATGAAAAGCCATAAGAAGCTGGAGAATGACAATGCCTTCCTACTTAATCTATTAGGGGATCACTTATGTGGTCCAAAGTGTCCGTGCACATCTGGAAAGAACAGCTGCAGCCTGTTCAGTGACTTCCCATGCTGAGGAAATACAGTCATGTAAACAAAATTATTCCTGTTACAGGGAAAAGTATTCAGTGTAGGGTGACTTGTAAATTGTGGGTTTTTTAAGTCCGCCCTCTTATAGCTTTTTCCTATTTCTAAATACATAGGAAAAATCCAAAATTCACTGGAATTTCTGCAGTTACTTCTTAATCTGAAATCAACTTGTATAGAATTAAAAAAAAAAAAAAACAACTTAAAAACAGTTTGCAAATTATGCAGCTATTTGAAAAAATGTATTTATAATTGAATTCCTCTCATTCTCAAAACCCACATATAAAAACTTATGGAATTAACAACTATAAAGTACATAATTTCAGAAAAAATTGTACAAATGCAGAGAGAAAGAGTGTTTTAGTGAGAAATAAACTGCCTTCCAATCAGGTAATTTTTATCAGTAAAATGTCTGTAGGTTGATTTCATATTGTTGACACTGAGCTTGTCCTGGTTCTGCATAGTATTTAATACATCCCCTAAGGAGTGAGAATTTGCATTTCACTTTTGTTAATGCTTTTCACTTCTTAATTTATCAGGAATCTAAAATCTAGATTTTTAATTTGAAATTTAAAAATGTAGGATATACAAACCCAAGGTTACTGGGATCCAGCGATTGTGAAGTTGCTCCCAAAACAGGTACTTTGCTCATGATGAACATCATAATCTCTGATCTCTGGTAATCTGGAAGATTGCTTCCAAAAAATCCTAAATAAAAACAGAACGAAATCACAGAAGAAAAAGAGATATATGTCCCTTCTCTTTATAAGAAAAGCCTTTAAAATACAAGGACTATATTAACAGGTCAAAATAGATGAAGAATAAACATATGACTTGTTTTAGGGCATAATCTCATATTTATTTTTGCTGAATGATTTTAGCGAGTCTTTTTCCTGATACTTTCATCTTCTTTATAGTAAAACCTTCTAACTTTATCCTCCTCTAAATACACAATTTAAAAATTAAATATCTGGAGTCTATTAACTTGTGCATTGTGAGGACTTGGAAGTGCTTCTCATGGCACATAGTGTCGTCTGTTAAGTCTCCAATAAATATTACAAGTGAGGGGACAGAAATCCCAAAGACATACGAGGATTTTAGGACTGTTGCTGTTCTTGGGGAGTGATGAGGTGAGCAGCTTCCGTGCCAGCACCATGAGAAGAGGAACACTCCAGCATGGGGTACAGGGAGAGTTCCTGGACCAGGGGAACCTCATGGCAGCAGAAAGAGCCACAATGGCTGAGGGTACCTGGGCAGGGCCAGGAGAAATGTCAGGCACACACACACCTCCCCAGCCTCAAAAGCATCTCACAGGGAGTGCTAGCATCTGTTGACAGGAAGGGAACTGCAGCTCCACAAGGGAGAAATGGTTTCCACATGCAGAAGACCCTGTCCTCCCCCAGCTCTGCACCCAACACAAGTGAAGCAGCTGCCCAGACACAGCTCCAGTGGGAACAGCTGCCATCCCAGTGTCAACTGCAGGCTGGGCCCTGCTTTTATGGCAGAACAGCCACAGCAGTGGGCACAGCTGTGGCAGCACACCCAGGGAACTGAGAAAACACTGTTATTCCCAACATTCCCCAAGGAAAGAGATCGGGGGGTTTCGGTTAATGGCAAGTCCAGTGGGAATCAAGTGTGCCCTGGCAGCCAAAAGAGCCAAGTGTGCCCTGTGATGCACCAAGCACAGCATCACCAGCTGGCTGAGGAGGTGACTGTCCCATCCACACTGCACTGCTGCAGCCCCTCCTGAGTCCATGCTTTGGGTGCCTCAGTCTAAGAACATCAAACAACTTCAAGGGGGGGCAGGGAAACAGGAGATGCTGATCTCTCTCTGGTGACCAGTGACAGGACATGAGGAAATAGGATGGAATTGCACCAGGAGAAGTTCAGATGGGACATTAGGAAAAGTTTCTTCACTAAAAGGAAGGTTGGCCACTAGATCAAGCTCCCCAGGGAAGTGGTCACAGCACCAAGCCTGACAGAGGTCAAGCAGTATCTGGACAATGCTCCCAGGCACATGGTTTAGTCGAAGCAGGGAGGAGCAGAGAGCTGGACTCAACAATCCTTATGTGTCCCTTCCAACTGCAGATATTCTATTTTATTACTGTGAAAGAGTATACCATTAACTTCAGCAGAAAGAAGCTTCACAAAAGGTTGGTTTGTGGAGTTTCTGGGATTTTTTTTCATGGGAGTTGAACATTTTAACTTGGGAGCTTTACTAAAATGGTGAGAAATAATCTACTACGTACCTGTTATTGCTCTTCAAGGCAAGCAAAGGTACAGATCAGTGAACAACGTTTAAACTACATCTCCCTCATTCTTCAAGAAAAGGAACACATATCATAAATGCAACCCAATATATAACATCCCTATCATAAAGGGAAAATCTGAAAAAAGGGGGAGACACTGTTGAGAAAATAATTTCCAGTGCTGCGTATTAAAGTACTTCAGTTAAGTCATGGTAGCACAACTGGCCATTAGGTGTCATTGTTGCTACTATGTTTAACATTCATTTCTATCAATTTTAAAGCACTACCTACAAAAATATATATTACTGTATACAACTGTTTGCAGTGATTTTCATAGGATTAATAGTTGTTCTGTAGCAAAGGCAGAGATTTCTACATTTCAAGGGCCACAAAATAATAAAATTAATTTTAAGCCCACCAGCATTTTTAATTTTCATAACCTTTTTGGCTATGTGTTCAGTTACCATTAAAAATAAAAACCTTTCAGAAATCAAACACATAAAACAAGCCTCAGAATGAGAGGCAAACACAATCAGAGAAACCACACTTGGTAGTATTCATTATTCAAGCTGGTCCAATATCACGTCACTGGGGAAAAGGGGAGAAATTTTGAGTGAGCCTGTGTCAATTGTATTACTCACCAATTGTTTGAATAATGGCGTTCTGGACAATCCTCTCGTCACTCTCCTTGGAGCTTATGCTTAAAGCGATACTTTCAGATGAACTGCGCCTGTCACTCAGCTCAAAGTCAACACTGATGCGCAGGTGTTTCAACAAGGTATTGAAAACCTCCAGAACTGTTGGGCCTGGAAACAACAAATAACAGTGACTGCACTTGTCAAGGGGGAAATGTCTGAAGAAAACTAAAACTGGGCTTTTCAATCCACTTTCACAAGTAATGAGAGGAGGATGATGAAGAGAACAAAGTGAACTATAGTGTCTGAGGCATCACGACTAGAGAAAAACTTTTGAGGTGTGCCTACACTTTGCTACTTTAGAAATTAACTTGGAGTCATGAAATACAGTCAGGTATGTATGCATAACCCATTATGATCCACTACTGGGTCTTGTCAGGATGGAGGTAACCTGATTTTTCCTTGTGCATGCAGCTTTTGCTCCACCCATTGAACTGTCTTTATCTTGATCCATGAAACTTCTCACTTCCTTTCTACATTGTCCCTGTCCTGTGGGAAAGGGGAGTGCAAACAGTCCAGAGTCAACTCACCATGCAAGTTTCAGACACAAAACAGAAGTGGTTGCTGAAATTAAGTGTCACTAACTGCAGGTACTTGCCCCTGAACTTCAGTTATTTCAAAACCTGCTACTAAAATCCGATTCTATACATTGGATCAAATAATGAGCTCCTTTCATCAAATGGTAAAAGATTTCACAAGTGTGTGCATGCAAGTGGGTCTCATATAATGAGGAAGGACATTCAGGCTCAAGCTAATGAAGCAAAACAATAACATTTCTGCAGGACACCAAAGAACATCAGGAGAAGAGCACTAGAGTGTTCATCTCTTCATAACCACTCTTATTTCAAGGAACTATCCTAATTTAAAATGACATTATTTCACCTTATTTCAGCTTCTTCACAGCCATTAAGGTAACATTTCTCAAAGATCATTCTACTCCTGCAGTACTCAGGTCACAGCTGTACCACAAAGTGACAATGCTCTTGACATTTTGCAGTGACACACGGTTCTCTCAGACTTTATGATTTCTTTCCATATAGGAATACCTGCCTTTCACCATTTTTTCACTAATTTTTTCAATGCAAAGGATTATGTAAGAGTCAAATAACCAAGTGTATATGCTTGGAGTAATTGCAAACCAAGTACGATTTCAAGCACAAAGGAAAAAAAAAAATTATACACAAAAACTTCTCAAAATGTTTCCAATCAGTTCCAAATCAAAGTGAAAATGAGCACTACCCTGCAAATTTATCCTTTGACCTGATGCCTTTAATTTAATCCAACTTACCTATTGATCCTTTAGCTGCTATTGCAACTGCTTCCAGAAGAACCTGAATAATGCCAGCACGAACTCGTGGTGAGTCCCTTTTGCGGACATCAAGGTGTCCAAGGATTTCTTGTATTACGTGATGGGAATATTGTGCCTATTAAGAAAACAGACAGAAAATCTTCATCTGTGACTTTAGCAAGAATAAGCTCATACATCACTCAGCTATGGTCATGACCATGTTCCCATTCTGCAACATTTTCATTCAGAAATTTATCAAAATTACAATCAATTCATGACTAAATATGGATTCAAAAAACTGCCATGACAGATGAAGCAATACAGGTTCATTCAGCCAGCCCAGTGTACGAAAGAGTCTTTTAAAATACCCAGGAATATCTGCAAGCACAGAGGAAGCATGAAGTTGTCCTTCACTCAGCTAACTGCAGTTCAAAGAATTCAGCACCATTGATGTAAATGGTGAGAAAACTCAGCTTTCTTCCACAAACCTGGAATTTTACACTTTTATCTTCTGGGCATCGGTGTTTGATGCAATCAAAGAATAATACCTTGAAGTTTACAGCAGACAATCAGAACAGAATGGCTTAAGTTGTGAGAGATCTTAAAGACCATCTCGTTCCAAGTACCCTGCCGTGGGCAGGGACAGCTTCCACTAGATGGGGGTGCCCAAAGCCCAATCCAACCTGTCCTTGAACACTTCCACAGATGGGGCAGCCACAGCTGCCCGGTACAACCTGCTGCAGTGCCTCACTACTCTTCTGGTAAAGAATTTCCTCCTAATATCCAACCTCTACCTTCCCTCCTTCAGCTTAAGGCCACAATACAGGTTGTCCTCTATTAAAAATCCTCAGCACAACAGATGCATGTGAAGTTGGTCTCTTGGGTTGGAAAATCAGCACAGCTGTATTGGCATGGAAAAATAACCAAACGGAAATTTCTTTGTCAAGCGCCATGCCACACCAGCACCCTGCTCCTTGTTCTGGAGAAGGACCACCCCACTACCTTCCCTCGAATCTTTTGGATTCTTTGACTTCATCTACTGTCTACCATTAGCATGGTGAGATGAGCACTGAAACCTCTCTCATGTGCTTGAAACACACACACAAGGAAAAAAAAAATGCAGGAGAAAATCCTACCTGTATAGAATACATAATAATTTTAAAGCAGGAAACTGCAAATTCATTAGGGTCCCATAGTCTGTGATGGTCTAAATGCCTGTAAGCAAAAAGTAAGACATAATGAAATAATCACAATCTACAGATATAATAATTGTTATCTTATGAATTTTCTCAAAATTCACCTCAAAGGGATTATTTAGTAACATAAAACTTCTACACAGTGACTTATGAACCAGCTGAGAAACTCAGAATTTCAGAAAAGCCCTTGTTTTCTAATTTAGGATATGACCATAAAACATTTGGCTGAAAAAAAATTCCTGTTCTGGAAATTTAAGGAACCCAATTACACCAAACGTATATAGTTAAGAAGACACTGTTTCCACACAGAGCACTGGGACATTAGATGCTTATTTACATGAAAGGGATCTGCTGAAGGTTGTAACACCTGGAAAATTTGTACTTTACAGAGGACAAATAAGTTGTTTTGAATTACAAGCTGCAAAATAATTAGGGCTGAATGCTCCATCCAGTATAGAAACTCTGAGAAATATTTTTGTTTTCATGGTGGTTTCATAAATAAAATATATGGAACACAAAAAAAGAGCTGCTCTTTATGTGTATATGCCTTTATGCTCTGAAGAATTTCAACATTTACTGCAAGAAAGATCAAAACAAAACCCCAATAAAAACGTGTCAGTTTCTCTTTAAATGGAATAGGAACCACAAATGAGAAAAAATTTATCAGTGTTTTAAGCAAATACAAAAAATTCTGCTTAAGCAGAAATGCTGAAAGCTATGAAAAGGACACACAGATTTTTGCAAATAAGAGATCTGTGACCCTGAAAAAGCATTAAAAAAATAACTGTTTTTTTCACTCTAGAAGACTGAAGAAAAGGTAACTTTGGATGCATTTTAATTTGTATGATTTAGGTTTTAAGAAAATCAAAACAAATCCACAAACAAATTCACCAGTGAACAGCAAATATGCCAAATCAACGAAAAAACTTAGTAAATTCTCTTCCTAAACAGGTATTGCAGCTACAGAATCATTACTGCTCTCCCTTTTCTCAACGAACTTAAGAAACACTTAAAGCTGCTTGAAACAACAAACTGAAAAGCTCTGGAGGTGAAAGAAGCCAGCACTGTGAAGACAGGAGGACTGGCTGGATGCTGTAACTTACTCTGTCTACAATCTGGAGATCTCAATTCCCTCACTGGGCAGCTGCTCCCAGCACAGTCACCCACACACACTGGTCTCCTTCAAGGCTGATTAAACCAGATGACACAAAGCATCTCCTATACCCTAAATTATCTTATACTCCACTACAGAAATTTAAAAAAAAAAAGTTCTGCCATTTTGACACATCACATACCTTTAAGGATACCCTAAATTATCTTATACTCCACTACAGAAATTTAAAAAAAAAGTTCTGGCATTTTGACACATCACATACCTTTAAGAGAAATCCCTACAGGAAAGAATGTCAGGAATTTTAAAGGTATTTGCCTGCAAACATAACAGCAGATTTACATCACTAAATATCCAACTTGAGTACCTACTGGGAATAGCTGCTTTTCTTGTGCACAGGTATGAAATGAAATGGAAAGTCATAGTCTCCAGTATCTTCTCCTGATTGGAACTGATCCTTTAATCTTTCAGGGCACTGTGTTCTCTGTTATCCTTGACAGTTCCTATTCATCTGCCCCAAAGATCTATTCAGGCAGATTATGGTCAACTGCATCCCACATCAGGTTAACAAACAAACAAAAAAATCCTCTCTAAACAAGACATACAGTTTTGTATCGCCAGAAAGGCCAAGTATTAGGTGCTGCAGGTAGATGAACTGCTGGGAAGACAGCAGGGGGAAGATGACAGACTTGGCTAAAGCTTTATGTAACAGCTCAGTGGGCAGCATACTTTGTATACTGGAATTTTCCTAAGGACAGCAGGATTAGATTCCTGTAGGTGACGTATTTTACTGACTGTAACAAGCGTATTCAATGTACTTTTGCTTTTGCAAAAGACAGTAAAGAGTATTTTTAGTATGGTGCATTTACTTCAGTTAAAATCAAGTCATACCTTAAATACTTTTTTTTTTTTCAAATTACATTTCTTTCAATAAAGAATATCTACTGAAGATTGCCAAACATTCTATTGCTGGATTAACAAATGCCAAACTCTGCCTTCCATTGAGATCTGCTGCACATATGTAGCAAAAGTGAACAATTATTGTCTCTCAATTTCAAAAGAACAGCAGAACCAATAATGCAAGTTTCTGGGGAGGGAGACACTAATGATCCCTACCTGCTTTCTGAGTGCCACACATGCAAGTAATCTTTAAAGTAATAATGAAAAATTTGTACCAAGGATCAGAAAGCATAAGTGAGTCATGCATTTATGGGGATACATAAAATATTCTGCTCATGAATCATGTTTGCTGAAAGAATATTGAACACCAGTCTGTTAATAATCCAAACCCCTCCACGCGTGATGTGATAACTGATAAGAATGGAAATGCAGTTGTTACACTTGGGAAATTTCACTAGATTGCTGGATCTCTCTGAATCTGTCTAATCTATTCACCATTGCAAATCCATGCTAAGTACGTCTCAATAGCTTCTGACTGTTGACACAACATAAAAAATTTTTCAGGTAATATTCATGTAATGTTTTTTTACTTTCATTAAGCAATTAGTGGGACTGATCCGTAAAATTTTATTGCAAATTATTATTTGAGAGTTTCTAGCTACTGCATGTAGACATAACCAGAGATTTTCTGCCTAAGGCAAGGAGAATTAATGTCAATCCAAACCTATACCAGGAGACTGACTTTAGATTTCTACTATCTTCATTATATTTAAGCCCCTCAATCACTGAATAAACCCTGCCTCATGATGTAAGCAGCACTGGTCTCTCAGTTTTGCAAAGAAGTGGCAGCATGCTGCCTGATATTACAGCGCCACATGAAGCAAGCCTTCAGCTGGGGAACTGAACCTGCAACTTCACGTTAGCATTGTAATAAGAGGCCCTCCTATCTATATTTCCAGAGTTTCCTTAAAACCTGTGAAAAAACTGAACATTGCTAGAAGAAACTGTTTTCTAATCAGAAGCTAAATCAGGTTTTTCAATCCAATAAAGTGCAACAGACTATCTCAAACTTTCAGTTTAACTGTTCTGTCATTCACCAAGTGAAGCTGATGAGATAGAGCACTCCCTTTCTGTTTAGGAAAAACAGCTTGAAATTGCATTTTCTGCATCTCTTGTTCTTCAAAAATACTAAACCTTTACAGCAGTCATTTCTAAAAAGCCACATCTGGCAATTTGTCCTCAAAGTGGAACACAAAAATGGTGACTACAAAGACTCTCTATTCATAGAGGAGATAACATTCTGAGTAACTGGTCATTATCTACTCATTTCAGTGCATAAATGCAGCATGTGGCATGCTGAGATGCACACAGACCAACTGGCTCCTTACAGCCATAACATGTAAGAAAGGAAAATAGGCTGGAAATAAGCTTTAGAGACATAGGCTTTAGATCAGCCACAGGAAAAGCAGCTGTGACACCTCAAATCTCAAACCAAGCACTACCTCTAGTCTGTGGAATCAGGAATTATTAGTAGGAAATTTCCCTGATACTAAAAAATGGTTCAATGGACTCCAACCACCGCAAATGATGATAAAGTTTTGAGATAAACCCACTAAAAGAATTAAGAAGTGGTCAGAAATCAGCTGCAGTATAGTACAAAGTAGTCCATCCAGACTGTGTAGTAATGAGGGGTTCACTGTGATCACAGGTATTCTGGAGGAATGCAAATTTTAAATGTAGGAAGGAATGAATGTTTTTTTAATGTAACACTCAACTTTGCCACAGCAACTCCTCTCAGACTGGTATAACAGATACATACAGAACGTAAGGGAATGGTACAGTTTTGTAGCCAATGTTTTTCAGGATAAACAAGGGGTTACAAAATTTTCTGCTTTCAACACCAACCCTATCTTTTTCTTGTTAACACTAGTAACTTGAAAATGGCTTTTGATAGCCTGAAGGTCTTTCAGTGTATAAAGAAAATACTTAATCTTTGTGGGAAGAACTAGGCCATCTAAGAGAACATATTCCTGTACCTGGGATGTACCTTGAAAAATCTACAAGAAGAAGCAAGCAGGTCTCCTCATCACCAGGAAAAGCCAGGGTTTGAAAGTGGTATCACCGAGTGTTAATACAAGAGGTATAGTTTGCACTGTGTGTTTTTGTGCATAACGTGCAACTGGGTGCATATCTGCCACTCACTCCTAAATGAGCTGCTAAAGATATTAATTAAAGAATATCAAAACAGGTCCTGGAAGAAAATGGCAGGAAAACATAAATTGTAACTTTATGGGGCACTGTATTCCTTTGTGCTACTTGTACTTTACTTAGTTTGTCTCTCTACTTATTGTAACGCTCATCTAGCCTGGATAAAGTTTCACATTGGAAAAAAAAAGGCCGTCTGAAGCAACAACTCATGTAAATTATTGTCATTTGCCTGTAAAAATCAGTAAAGCAGGACATGGATTCCTCCATAACTGCCTTCAAGTTTATAGACAGAGGAGAGAGAAGAGGAGAGACTAAAAGAGAGGCATTTTTTTTAAGAAATTGTGAATGGAAACCTTTGAGCTGAAAAGTAGAAAAAAATTTAATGCAACAGAATTGAGGATGAAATAAAGAAAACCTCTTAAGACCTTCCACAAATTTTCAACTTACGCAAAAACTGGTCTGACAGCATTATTCATATTTCCATAGGTTGCTCGTCCCAGTAGCTCCCTGAAACAATTCTCAGCCAGCACAGAAGGATTTTCTTCTTTCACTCCTACTGTAGGAGAGGATGGGGGGCCTATTCTGCTGAAATAAGACAAAATGCATTGATTATATTACTGACTAATACTCACCTTTTCTTTACTGTATCCACCCTTGGTATTAAAACATTCACAAGTCACAATCTTGAACTAGGCAAGAACTGCATTTCAAATATGCATCAAACCAGAATTCTGAATAATGTATTTTATTCTCTTATAGCAGGACCTTAGATCATCATCTGTTCACTCAGTACAGACCACTGTATTAGTAAATATTTCTATGGCAAACACAAAAGCTGCTAATATTCAGTTAACTTGTTACCTACCACATTTTGATAAAACACTATGTATTGCTAACAATCAACAAAGCCTGTGAAACCACTAAAAAAATTTAGACAGAATCTTAGTAATATTGCTCAGATTAATGATCTCATTCACCTGCCCACTACTGAGTCCATACTGTGTGGGTGTGCATTAAATGAAACTCCAATACTTCTGCACAAACAGATGGCTTGTGAGTTGAACAAAAATGTCCGAGTGAACTGATTAGAACATTATCACCCCCACAGTTACCTCTAAATAGACAGTGTAGAAGTTGGTCACCCTCTACCTGAGTGTCTTCCTTCATTACTACGGACAGGGCACTGCTGAGCCCCTCCCTGTGGGCACCGTGGTGAACACAGGTTTCAGAAAGGAAGCAAACAGCTCCTCCCTGAGGTACCTCCATTAGTTACCAAGAGTAACTGGACCTACAAGTGGCAACCTTTTTTTAACTCTCACAAAATACATTATAGGAACTTAAGTGAGGATTCATTCATTTATATTAACATTATGCATCTTTAATTTCAGACTGCAGAAACCAGTACACTAAACCCTTAAACATATTTTCAGTTCTGCAGTGCAAGCTTGTGTGTTAAATACATTTGAAAGTGTCAACCAAGAGCATTCAGTTTACTTAAGCACCATAAAAGCTTTACAGCATTATAGAAAGCATTATTTCAATTATGGCAAATTGAAATATCAGTAGTCAAATTAACATGTTAACATCATAGCTGTACGACATCTTTTGATGGCAAAAGATTTTCTAGTGTTTCAATACTACTGAAATCTAAAATTTGCCATATGAAAATCCTGTTGCCTCTGGAAACATCAGTGTTTCAGGAGTTACCACAACAATGCTAGCCTGACAGATTTTAATAACAGAAGAGCCTCAGGAACCCTGTTAGATAAGGAGAAATAGAAGAGCAGCATGATTAGAATTTTAAAAGGTATGACAATTTGTATATAATCCACCACGAGTACCACAAAACTCAAGCTTTATCAGCTGCTGTGGCACCCTCCTCCCTTTTTTCCTTCCCCTGTACTGCCTAGACTGTGATCTAGGGAGATGGGCACCCTTCTCAGCACAGACAAAGTACAAGAGATAGTGCTGTCATTTCAATTGCTGTTTTGACACAGATTCCCTAAAATACAATAGCATTGCAAAGGTGGGTGTGTGGGGAGGGAAGACAAAAGCAGAAACCACAGCACTCAGAGCTTAGCCTGTCTGAAAGAATTCCAGTTAAAATGAAGTAAAATAAGTTATGTTTTAAGTGCTTGTATATGCAAACCTACAGAAGGTGACTTCTCAACACTGCTTGGGAGTCTTTTTTTAGATGAATCTTGCTAGTATAAAATGTTACTCTTTGACTGCATCAAAATGTCTAAAATTATCCTGTGTTATCTGTGGGAGTAACATTTAATTTGAACTTTAACAGCAGGTACCTCAAGGCATTTCTCAGTAAGCATTCCTTGGCATTGCAGATAATAGACAATGAATATTGAATACTCTCTAGTTTTATAGGAAAGCTTTGTACAGTCTCTTAAGTTTTTAGATTCAAATGAGTATCTCATACATTTTGTTTCACTGACTTAGTTTTTACAGAAATATCAGAAAACCTCTGAGAAATCCAATTGGAACACTTAAGAAAAAAACCAGTAATATTCCTCTGCACCTAAACCTCTTGTACTACCACAAGAGGGCTGAAAATGTGCTTTACAATGAAATGGGCAAGGATAACTCCCTTTAGCTGCTCTACTGGCTTTTTTGTGAGTAATCTCTATCAGAAGTGGCAACAAGGAACTGGAAGGAGGATGTGTTGAAGTACAGCAGTTACCATAGCAAACACCTAATCAGAGACTTAAACTACCTCACAGTAACCAAGCAACTTAAGCATGAGACTTCTTAAATGCCAAAAACCCAGGATTGGCCAAAGATATGACAGGACTGTAAGTAAGACTTAACCACCACTTTTGAGCAGAGTAGGCACAGGAATGTTGACTATGATTCACACACCCTAAGAAAAAAATAAATCTAACTTTCCTCTAAAACAGAATTTGTGTGAACATTACAGATTTATCAGAAGGATTTGAAGTCAAGTTTACATTAAGTGCTAGTATCCCTCTGCCTAAAATAAGGCTGGCAGGTTTAGCTCCACAGTCATGAAGAATATGTCACAAAGTAAGGGAATTACTCATTTCATACATCCCTTCCCTATTTTGGAGATGCACAGAAATAGATATACACATAACAATGTCTGATAGGCACGTAACTAGAATGTGCACTCAGATATGTGAACAAATAATTACATCCACAAATAAAATTATATTTTAAAAATGTTACTTAAATAGAAAATTCTTAACTCCAAGAAGTGTCTCATCTTGTATGTATTCAAAAGAATCTTGAATTAAACTGTGAAGTTCCACAAGCTGACTCCCAAGGTAAGTACCTACACCTACTTCAGCTTTAACCAAAAATGTTTTTTTCTTCTATGAATTTAAGTTGGGGATATTTTCTGGAATTTCTGCTCTTTCTCATATAATGCTTTGACTCCATCTGCCAGAACAATATGCTTCTTACTCCTACTCTTCAAGATGTCTCTGTGCTCCACAAATAAAATAAAATGAGAAATTGTCTATAACATCATTTAAGACCAGCAGGTAACAATTTACGAACACTGTTTTCAGCTTTTCTGTCATATGCACATCATAAAAGGCCCTTACTTACCAATTGGAAAATCATTAGTCTTTTTTTTTCTCATGTTCAATAGGACAAGTTTCAAGCACAAAAGTTCAGAAATATAAATTGCTTTTTGACAGATTTGTTTTTCTACCACTACTATTGCCTTGCTCCACAGATGATAAAAATCATTCCAGCAATACATATAAACTGATCCACTTTAAGCGGCTAATCCAAATCCTACTTCAGTCCATTTTTCCATCAGTAGTTAATTTATTTCTGCTATGAAAAGGAAAGTGTATGCCCAAGGGCACTGTAAAGAGTACCAAAGGAAAGGGCCCACCTGCAGCTAGAAGCCCTGTAAGAGTAAACAAAGGCAAACCAGGCTCTCCTTGCTCAAACAGCAGCTTCAGCAACCTTTCTCTCTTACTCAGTTCACTCTTCAGATGTAAAATTCAAGTGGATATTTCTGTAAATATTGTGTGAGCCCTCAGTTATATGCAGTAAATAGATAAGGCATGGACAGACAGACAACTATAGATTTTAGCTATTTGGTCTGAAAATTTGTTTTAGAGATGAGACAGGTACTGGTAGTCAGAAATAAAACAACAAAAACAAAGCTGAGGAATTGAAAAATAAATGCCACAACTCAAACTAAAAAAGAGGAACTGAGAGATCTAGAAAGCTGAGGGAAAGCACAAAAAGCTCGTTGTTATAGGAAGGCTGCTGAGCCTCTTAGCAGGCAAGTTTTGAAGCAGCCAGAATTGAACATGGAATTAATATTTCATTTGCTTGCACTGCTGAAGTTCATTTCATGGAAATTTCCCAGTGCTACCAATAAATGGTTTTTACACCTACACAGTGTTTAAACAGGGACCAAAAAAGAATGACTTTTCAATTGTAAGGTGACTGGCATCACCTCAACCTTAATTGTCACAGACATCTTTTTGAATGTGTTTTTGCAAATGTGGCAAGTAATATGCCTAGGAGTCACTGAAAGCAAAAAGAGAAGGTGATCTACATATAAATAGAACTTTAATTCAGTACTCTAAGTACTGTTTCAGCCACGACAAGCAGTTCTTACTAATGGCTAAAGGAATTAAAACCTCAATTTCTACCAAATCTAAGTTGCAAAATCATTTGAGTCACCTAAAAGCCTTTGCTTACTCATCTCTGCACCTGATCCACTAAAACACAGGGTTTTAGTGGAGTCAAAATATGGATATATAATTTCTAGAATAACTTTTAACCCAACAGAATCTTGAATAAGTGAATAAATGTGGTTGAAAAGATTTTAAGACAAGAAACATTAAGAACCATTACACAAACCTATAGTAACAATTTCAAGGAGCCTCAGCAAGTAAAGGTGAGTTGTTGCTTCCACTGAAAAGAAAAGGGATATCCATCATAAAAATTTAGCCTAGAGATTGCTTAAAAAAACCACGCCAGTGACAAGGAATACACGTACCTGTCAATATCTTCTATTTTCTGCATGTTGAACAGCAGTGATGGCACTATCTTGTCCATGTGCTGAGGTTCCCATATAGTTGCTCGAAGCTCATCATTAACTGCTTTTCGGACCACTCCCTGAATGCCCCTGATTCCAGCAATTCGGATCCTGAGGAAGGAAAAGAGGAGTTACTGAAGCTGAGCAACACAGCACCTCCCAGCAGGGCTCTGGCAGCAGTAATTAAGTACTGTGGAATTCCAGTAGGTTTTCACAAGCAGCAGCTGGGAAAACTGGCCAACCATTAAGATTGTCCATGCTTTCTTTGAACACCTTTAAAGCCAGTAAGGAAGCTGACAAAACAAACAACTGAACAGAAGATGGCCCGTAAGGATAAAGCTGACACTGCTCAATGAAGACTCAAACTTTGTGCATCACCTCTGACAAAATTTCCCTGGATAAAACCCACCAACTCTACCCAAGCAATCATCCATCAGCTGAAACTTCACACAATCTCAGCCTATTCCAGAGCTGAAGAAAAATGGGAAGCTACCACAACACAGCTCAAGAGCACAGCCATGTGATTGTCCCATTAAAAGTTGTAATTAAGGCTAAGGATTAGTCAGAAAAGATCTTCAAAGATTTCTGAAAAATTCACAAGATGGAAAGCAAAGGATAATTCTGTCTACTTAAACCTGATGGACAAAAGGAACCACCACTTTAATTCTAAACCATTTGAATGAAATCAACTGAGAACTAATCAACAACAATGAAATAATAGAAATAAACAAAAATTATGTAAGTTCAAAAAAAGACTTGGTCTATCTGCTAGTTATTGTCATCATTTTATTAAACAAAAATAGCTTGCAGGAGAATCTGTGCAATGACATGAATAGCAAAATACTATTTCTTGAAGTGATAATAGCAAATTATCCATTATAATAAATGGTAGGAAGAGAATTTACTTCCTGAAAACAAGCAGAAGCTAGTACAGCTATCAAATGAAATCAGTATAAGACTCACTAAAATTTTTAATTATTTGTCTTAAAATCCAACCCTCATTTTTTAAATCTTGATTCAGGTATGGACAAAACAAGGCCTTGCTCAGTCAAATTCACTGAATTAAAACATTTCTAAGATGAACTACAGAGGTAACCAAGTTCTGTAATTGTTTTTGTTTGGATTTCATTTTGTAAATACCTAAATCTGTAGCTGCTTGTATCTTAGCTATTTCTGAATGAAGTTTTGTGCATTCAAGAGGAACACAATTTCATTCTAGATCTTTTGAGATAGTTTGAATAGGATTACACACAAAGCAGGAGAGAAGAGGGATGTACAAACAAGGAGAAAATTGCTGCTGGGAAGGACACATCCTTCAGGGAGGAGCTGCAGGAAAACAAACTGTGGCACTTATATAAGAATGGGAAAAATAGAATTCCCATTCATGGAGGCTCTTGAGTTTCACACACATGAGCTACTTCAGATCTAAGAAAACACAGTTTTAATGAGTAATTCTCAAACAGCAGCTTAATATATGCTTTTGCTTTTCATGTAAGTAGCCTTGTTAATATCTCAAGTAAGTTATGAACTTGTGCATTTACAGTAATAAGTGGTGCCTTTCTGGAGAAAATCCACACAATCCAACATGCAGTACTAAGGTAAAATAACACCTAAATATCCTAGGAGTTCTAGTTACCTAAGATTTGCAATATTTGATGCTACTCAAAAAGTCAGACTGTCACTTTCTTCTTCAACTAGCCCAATAAACACCTTAATAAAAGCTGTATTACAGACAGTATTCATGTGTCAACAGTTTTCAGTAATTCCTGCTGAATGACACTTACTCATTTTGTATTTCTGGATCGGGGTCGCGGGAATGACACATGGCACTGAACCGCGACACAAAGAAGTCGTAGCGTCTGTGATATGAAGGTGTGTCTTCTTCAATGTTGGCAAATTTGACAAACTGGAAAAATGAAATACATTTAAAAAAGCTGTTAATACCAATTTTCTAAAATAGAATAATGAGTAATAAGCTTAATTTAAGCTTAATTTAACAAGTAACATGAAGTAACTGCATTAAGAACCCACTTTTGACAACACTTTAGAACTTCAGAGAAGAAAAATCTGAATAGGAGGGTTTTCTTTTTAAAGTCTTGTCACAAGAACTTCATTTAGATAGCTATGGAAGCATGAAACTGTATGAAATGCAACATACTATGCACTATGGAAACATCTAACACTTGAACAGTGAGTCATCAACTGGCAGAATCATTTAGGTTGGGACTGAACCGCGACACAAAGAAGTCGTAGCGTCTGTGATATGAAGGTGTGTCTTCTTCAATGTTGGCAAATTTGACAAACTGGAAAAATGAAATACATTTAAAAAAGCTGTTAATACCAATTTTCTAAAATAGAATAATGAGTAATAAGCTTAATTTAAGCTTAATTTAACAAGTAACATGAAGTAACTGCATTAAGAACCCACTTTTGACAACACTTTAGAACTTCAGAGAAGAAAAATCTGAATAGGAGGGTTTTCTTTTTAAAGTCTTGTCACAAGAACTTCATTTAGATAGCTATGGAAGCATGAAACTGTATGAAATGCAACATACTATGCACTATGGAAACATCTAACACTTGAACAGTGAGTCATCAACTGGCAAAATCACTTAGGTTGGTTTATAAAGACCCTTAGGATCATCAGGTCCAACCATTTCCCTAACACTGTCAAGTCCACCACTAAAACTTGTTTTACAGAACTCCAGGGATGGTGACTCAGCCACTTCCCCAGGCAGCCTGCTCCAATGGTGGTAACTCCTTCAGAGAAGAAATTTTCCTTAATATCCAGTCTAAACCTCCCTTGATACAACTTGAGGCCATTTCCTCTTGTCCTATCTCTTTCAGCTTGGGAGGAGAGCCTGACACCCACCCTGCTACACCCTCTCTCAGGTAGCTGTAGAGAGCAGCCCAAGCAATCAAACACAAATCTGTCACTACCAGGTTACCTAGCAGCATTCTGATGTACCAAAATTCAAGGGAAATAAACTTGGAGGCATTCTGTCAATTCTGTCTAGACAGAAGAGAAAAAAGGAGGAGTCAGGGAATTATAATCCAGTCAACTCTAGTCCATTCACAGAAAAACACTGGAAAAAATGCCAATTTGCCAACATCTACAAAGTCTCAAAAGGGTAAGTAACAGTCAACATGGATTTGTCAAGAACAAATCACTTCAATCCATCTTATTCCTATGACAAGTAAATAACTTTTGTGAATCCAGATGAAGCAGCATCTGTCAAAACTTCAGTGATGCTGTTGACAAGAAATACACAAAATTCTCAAAGGAAAGCTAGAAAAACACTGTCAAAAGAACACTCCCCATAAGAGAGATGTACAACAATTTGGAAAAAAATAAGGAAACACTTGTAAATCATGACAGTACAAAAATATGATTTGAGCTTCACTAGAGACTTAGATGAGCAGACTGGGCTCATCGAATTTGCAAAGAACACTAAGCTGGCCAGAGCTGCAGGCACACCTGATGCCTGGTTTTTGAACAACTGGAAATAGGGCCTGAAAAACCTAGGAATCAATTTGGGAATGGTTATTGCAAAACAGCATTTTAGCCAGAAACAGCTGAATGAAGAAAAGGAACTTAGTCAATGCCAATATGATGGCGTGGAAAACAGAACAATACTAAGATACATCTGCGTTACTCATGGCACCTATGAAGAAACTTTTGCTACCTAATTGGGCCAAGTAAGCCCTTAAATGAAGTGGTGCATCCAGCTGAAACATCACAGACTGAAATGGTGATTAACTGATAGAGTTCTCAAATTATTCAAGAGATGGACAAAGCTTTAGATAAACATCTGTAAAAGAACAATATACACCAAATTACCTAAACTACAGCTGCCTAAAAAGTATCAGTCTTAAAAGGTGCAGAAGACAGCTAAAAAACCTGAATAAATAGTTTTCTTTGTCCAGTGGTAATAAGCAAATCAATAAAAGGCTTATATTGAAGCAAAGCCTAAGTTAGCCATTAAAACCCCTCCTTTCTAAAGTGAGCAGACTGCCTAAAGACATTTTGGATTCTCCATCACAGACAGTTCTAAGAACAGACTACAGAGGGAAATAAAAAGCAAAACAAAACACTGTCAGGAAAGGTCGAACACCGCACTGGTTCTGCCCTGAAGCAGAGTGATGTTCCATTAAGATCCTTCTGCTTTTACTCACACCATTTTTATCAATTCCTAAGCACAGGCTGAGGCATTTCCTTTGTATTTTTCATGATGTAAAACCTGCTTTCATCAGCATGTTACCCACAGATATCCAGACAAGCCCAAAGCATTTTAGCATAACCTACAGCACACTGATTTGTGGAGGGTTTGAGGTTTTCAAAGCTGTGTATTTCAGAAAAAAAAAAAAAAAAACAAACCACCAACCATTTTTTTTCTACTCTTTTGTTTAGTCTTTTTTTCATTTGTGGAGGGTTTGAGGTTTTCAAAGCTGTGTATTTCAGAAAAAGAAAAAACAAACCACCAACCATTTTTTTCTCCTCTTTTGTTTAGTCTTTTTTTTTGTTTTAGCTAGAACAGTTATCCCTTTCAGCTGCACTACCAGTTCACCCTCTAAATGCTACAGGAACAGCTGAAAATTATGTAGTTCATACATTCATAGTACATTCTCAGCTGTTACTGAAAATGGAACAAAATTGTATAGTACAAGTACGTTTTACAAGTCCTTCTGTTAGGAATAGACTGTATTTCAGGTGGTAAAAAAGTGACAGAAGGTAAAATCTAATTCTGTATGGTCCACTGCCACAGACTGAAAGATGATCTACAAACAGCACCCGTGTTTTCCCCAATACAGTGAGTTATAAAAATTATAATTTCTTTCTCAAGAGATCCTGGCCAATGCTTCATATGTACTGTGGCTCCCTAGTTTGTTTCATGGAATTGTTACTAGCAAAACAGACATAGATTTTTTTTTTTTCAGACAAGAATTTCATTAGTTCTTACATCTCAATAAGGTACAAAGGCCAAGGATTTATTAAATCTCCAAACAATATTATCTTAATATTTTCCAGACATTCAAGTGCTCAAGTCTGCAAATGATTCACCCAGAAAACCTCCATAAAAGCATGGAAAATAATGGAAACAAAGTCTGAAGAAGACAGAGCATTGTGGGGAGTGGCTGTGAGAATGAGAATAGTAATTCATGTTGCATTTAGTATCAGCCTTTAATATTATTATTATCTGAAGTACTGATTATTTGATTGACAGGATTTCCTAACAGGTATTAATCTCTCTTAATACACTCTAATAACTGTTTTGTTAACAGAAAGATTTATTGTACCAAGAAACTGCTTTGTAAGAACAAATGATGAATTTAGGCCAAGCAAGTGTCAGGGACTCCCTTGTTCTGAGTACCTCTCCTGTATCAGGGGGGCAGTTTTGCAGCAGGGACACAAATACATGGAAGTCACACCTTTCAAAACAGCATGCACAGTAAGAGATCCAGAAAGGGCAAAGGTTTTTTATGTCCTCATGTGCATAACAAAACAATTTCACCCACTGAACATACAGCATTTCTGAAGCACAATCCAGGATTAGCATTCAGATGACTGAGCATTTAGGCCACAGGAAAGCTGTCTGTGGTAGCAGTTTTGAGCTGTGCACTGTCATCCAGTAAAATGTAAAATTCCATTCCATCATAGAAATTTTAAGGTTTTTACAGTAGACACCAGTCTGTACTTTGCAGTGGTGGTGGTGTTATTGCTGTTAAAGAATATTTTACTCGTAGGCACGTATTTTCAAACAAACTTCAAATATAACAATTATTCAACCTGAAAAGAGATAAAACACTTATGAAAGTCCAAGCACTTGCCTAGGAATTATTTGCAAAGCTTTTGTAGGTGTAAACATTCGGTCACAGTGAATGCTTTCAAGCATCCCATGGTAAACTTATGGAAGTTTTACCAGTATAAGCATCTTCTATATTTTATAATACAGAAGGTACAGAAAGGAACTTACATTGGTAGTAATTTACTTCCATTTATTTTGAAACCAATAAAATTCAATCAGTGTAAAAACATATAAGTCTGTCACAAAGTAAAGAAAAAATGTATTATTTATTCAGAAGATGTTTGTTCCATACTGAGTAGAGAAATTTGGATCATATTACCCGGAAAGAGAGATCATGTAAACCCTGTAAGTAAATCCTAGAAGTTCTCAAGGACAAAATTTCTTCTATGCATTTATGCTGTTTTATCACTATTATGTAGCAAGTACATTAGGAGAAAAATCATAACTTTTAATGGTCCCTGGATGTCTTTAAAGAAGGTCAGTTTTATTCAGCAATAATCATCATGCATCATATTTGAGTTATGTTACTTAAAGTGTCTCCCTATAAGAATACTAGGCTTGACCCGAGAATTATTTTTTTCATATCTGAGCTCCCCAACCTGTCTTCTGCAGCCTGCAATTTTCTCTTGTTTCAAACACAGAAAGACAGTGCTGATATTGGCAGTTACCATTTTTCACAGGCCAAGGTACTGTATTTCATTATTATGAAAGTGTCACATGGGAAGTCATGATCTCCTATAAATGTAAGACTCTTACAAACCACACAGCACAGCATAACGAGAAGTGTGACTGCTCTGTATGCACTACAACAAACAAATGCCAGAAGGACAAGCACTTCAATCTTCCTAAAGAGAAAAGCTTCAAACACTGGATAGATTAATTTTACAAAGACAGTATGAAAATTATCACAAGGTTCTCAGCAATGAAAACTGGCGATTTAGTTAATTTATTAATACCTGGTCACCTGACACTTTCAGTTTTATTGGAATAGGATGGATAATTTCACATTCTATTTTAGTTTGTGCCCCTTGGATAAAAATTCTCCTGAGCACAACATGTACAGTTGTGTAACAAAATCAGCAATGGAATGTTGGCTTACAGGGTCACAGTAGTGTGGCCATGGAACTGCAAAACCAGAGAGCACAAATACCAGTGGGGGAAGCAATACTTAACTTTGAGTGACCCTAAAGGACTTAAATTCTAGCAGATGAAAACACACAGTTTCTAACATAATTTAATAACCCACAAAATGAGAAAAGAGTGTTCTGTGTTAATCTGTCTCCCTGAGATTTAAATCCTATTAAAAAGACAGAGGAGGCATCCTAGAAAAGGAATTGTTCCATTCTGTATTAAATCACTACCAGCACATAATTCTGTATTGGTACATGGAATGAAAGAAGCATCTTGCAATAAGGGTAAGTTTTCATTGCCTACTTCCAGATTAGCAAGCTGCAGACAAGGCAAACAAGTAAGTACCCTGCTGGGAATATGAATTCTGACATAGCATAATTTCAAAGTGTTGACATTTTATACTATTTTTACATACATATGCACTTAATTCTGCCCAAACCAACTGCTTTTAAAAGCCAACGCTAACAAATACGAAATTCTTGTCTCAGGCACTGGTTGATCACTTTTCCACTTGGGAGTCTGTTTATCTTCTTTTAAATTACAAATTATGACAACCATCAATAACAGCCACCTTCTCATACACAGGAAGCTCAACACTGTCACTGATGGGATCATTACTTCACTGCTCCTACAAAGAAACTGCCTTTATAAAAGGAAGCACCCTATCAACTAAAGAAGCATTTGTGGTACATAATTAAAATGTGGTGATACTGGGTTCCACATATTATCTGCTATTTTTCACATGAAACCCCAATATCTTACTGACAAAATACAAAGAATTCACCCCATCAGCATTCCAAATCAGCTTATAAGGTTTTGTATTTAACTGAGTCTTGTAAATACGGATTAAGATGAAAATTTTACTAAATTATGTATCTAATTGTTCTTGACGAGCTGCCCACTAAAGAAATTTTCTGAACCTTTTTAAAAAACTTTAGAAATAGACATAAACTGGATATAGATTAATAGATATAAATTGGATCTCTTATTCCAAAAAATTTTGACCACAAGGTGAAAGATGTATCCTAGTAATAAACACTATAGACCTAAGCAATGAATTTAATTCTTTGTATTTGAGCATCGGAGATATTTTACATGATACTCAGTTACTGAAACTCTGCAAGAAAATAAGACAGAGAAATACAGCATTGTCATAAATTTCTAAGGAAAAGCATACTGCAATCAGCCTTCAGATCCTTAACACATAAGCCAAGGAGATACCACTTTTTCCCACCACATTTTTTCAGTTTCCTGACCAGCATATGCTATGCAAGCACATGGTCTATAAAAACATCTTCCATGCTAGAAAAAAATATTTTGAACCTCACAGACATTAGCAATTTGAAATTTGGTCTATATAAAAAAAATCCCAACACTTATTCATTATATCCACCATTGAATTTTACCATTTTTAAATATCTGCCTTCTATAGATTGATTTACAATTGTATTATTAAAAAAATTAAAAAACAGCTGCTGTAGGAATAAAGCTAACATAATTTATAAATGCAATATATAAATGCAACAAATTAATTATATGTAACCTGAAGATCAGGCTTAAAAATGCATAAATAAAACCCAGTTATTTATTTAAAATAGTCATCTTCAGGTTTGCTTCAAAAACAAATGGACTTTTTGCTATAAATTAAATTAAATTTAAATTCCAAAATTATTTTAAGATGACAAACAGCTAAGTACAAGTTTCATTTTTTGCCCTAAAATATAGGGCACCAAGTAGAGTAAGTTCCACATCCAAAACCAAATACCTGGAAGTCACCAAAACACAATCAGAAGGCAGTGGGAGCTTCAAATCTTTCCAAGCCTTTAAACTACTCAAAGATGTTCTGTACAGAGATTTGCTTCATTTGAAACCCTTTTAACCAATCACAAGAGTCCCTGCAGCCGAAGCAAAATCTGTGAGGCTGAAAAAACCTTAGAGCTTAAGTAAAGAGGTTTGAATTTTACTTCAAAGACATCACTGCCTTTCTATATCAATGAAGCTTTGAGTAGAAAATAATCAAAATCTACTTAGGGCCACAGTCATACTCCATATATTTTAAATGTAAGCATAGTATAAATTTGTAGGGGCCTTAAACTGAATTTCCTAAAAATACTATGTAAAATTTTCAAAGGTTGCCTGACTTTTCACCAGTTTAAAGGCATTTACTTCATATACAACCCATTCTTCTCTTCTAGACAATACCAGTTTGCACTCCAAAGCGGTTCATCAGCTAAAGCACATGAAGCATTATTCAGTCACCAGATCATCTCCTCTTGCTTTTTGGTTTTTGCTTGTTTGTTTATTTCCTTCTGGCGGAGAGAAAAAAGGCTGAATATGGCAGTAAACTTTCTTTGTTAATCTAACAAAATTAATTTAAGAACACAGTAAGGCAGTGCCCTTGGTAACAGACAAGCTGTTACCCTTGTTCCTTCTAAGTCAATACAAATAGACTTGTATCCTTTGTCTTCATTAACTCTAGAAAGCACCTAGGGAAATTAGCAGAGTTAGGCTAAAATAAGGTTTTGGAATGCTGTTGAAGAGCCATAAAAATTCTCTCTCCTCACAGAGTTTCTCCTCTCATTTAGAGAAACCTTTTTTTGGTGAGTTTTATAGAAGACAGACACAAATTATCTCCTAATTCAGGAAGTCCATTAATCTCCTTTACTCACAAAAGACTTAGGAACCAACAGGACTATCAAACAGATTACCCTAAGTGGAGTTCTGCTCAGTAACATGCATTTTGAAATGACACATGCCTTGTACATCAGAGTGGAGGCTGGCACTAACCAATGATTTTAAACAATTGGAAGTGATGCACACTTTGCCATTTGGCAGCCTAGGAAACAAGTTCCAAAGTAACTTCCCTAAAAGGACTTGCCCAGGCATTATTATACAAACAAATCAAAAGAAGCAGGGTAGCCTGGCTCCATGATATTTAAATAAATAAGTAAAATTTTATATGTATAATGAACTATACATCTCATAATCCTCAGTAAAGCTGCCCTGCTGGTGAAGGAACAAGAGACACTTCTACCCTACATTACAGGAAAACTCTCTTTATTTCACCATAACAAGAAATCCTGCTCTGGGATAATATCAGTTTACTACACCCTCCTGTCTTCCTGAGCTGCAATTCCATTTAATTTCATCAACTGGGAGCCAAACCCAAAAGCTCAACAGCTTTACTGATTCCACAAAGAAATCCCCCACTGTTAGCAATGGCAATAATTTACATGAAAAGCAAGTACTCTATACTCATATAAAAGCAATAAATCTAAGTGAAAACAGTCCACATTACAATCCTGGAATTTATGAGATTCCAATTTTACCAGCTGGAAAATATAGCAGTCAGAAGGTAAGTATGACAGAGCTATACTGTTGATTGCACCCATCACTCTAACTGGAAAACCAGATCTCTAAATCTTCATTTTGACACTTTTAGTTATGCCCTTCAAGCCTGGATCTGAATCCTGAAATATTTAAGCTGATAAAACAGTGAGATTGCAACACTCAAAGCTACTTTTCAGCTAACAAGGATCTTTCCATGTAGCTTCACTGCCAGAAAACAAAACACTGTCTTACCTATACACTGGCTCCAGGAGGACTGCTTAAAGACTCTAAACATGAACTCACAGCACAGCTTTCCTGTTCCTTCCAGAAGTTATTTTTGGAGGGAACGAGCCCACACATCAAAAGAATTTGGGATACTGAAGGGAAACAGTTTATCTGCCTCCAGCTGGTATCTGCTCTGTGTTTAGGCCCAAAGGATACACCCTGCTACAGACAACATCTTCAATTGATGTCAACTGGCAGACCCTTGAAGACTTATCAAACTCCTTTCCCAAGGAAAGATTTACTCTGATTTGATTTAGCATCTGAGCTTACTCACAGAATTAGTCCCAAGGACTTGCAGCTTTGGTTCGCCTGATTCCAGAAGTTTGGCCACCATATGAAGGAAACTTTCCACAAATGGTTTTATGCTTTGAGAATGGCAAGCCATTAGAAGTTGGTCCAGTGCCTCCATGGCAATTAAAACATAACTGAAAATTAATTAGAGACAGATAAAGATGTATTGCATTTATCATTAACTCAATTAGTTTTACTTAGGATCTTACCACAAAAAATAGAAAAGAAAGAACGGAAGGTTCATATTTCCCACGGCATAAAAATGACACTTGGGGCTATTTTCTACTTCCATATTTTCTTTATTTTTCTATTTTTTTGGGAGGAGATGGGGTGGTGTAGGAGGGAGGGAAGTATAGAATTGAGTGTTGGCCATTTACCCTTTCCATAAAGTTATAAAAACAGCTTTGGATGTCACGAAGGCCAAAAAATGCTGGTCTGTGATGGATGCTGCTTTTCTTTAACAATTCCTGGCCCTTCTTAGACTTCATATTTCTCACTTAAATATTTTATTTAGCCAAAAGGTCTGAAAAGAAAGATAATGCTGTTTTCCTATATCCTGACTGCCATTCAAGGGTGTATTGGGCTTACATAGCCAGGTTATGTCAGCAAGGGGTTTCAGGGGTGGTTTCTGTCAGAAGCCAGGAGTTGCCCCCATGACAGACACAGCCAGCTCCAAGATCAACCCCCATTTCCCAAACCAGAGCCCCTCAAGGACACTGGAAGTGCCCACAGGCAAGCAGATATGCACAGTGCAGAGCATGGAGGACTCCCTCCTGGAGCAGGTGGATGTGCCTTGAAGGAAACTGGTGCCCACAGAAAGGCCCAGCTGGAACAGGCTTCTGGCAGGCCCCGTGGAGAGCAGCCCATGCAGGAGCTTTTCTGGCAGGACCTGTGATCCCATGGAGGACCCATGCTGGAGCAGCCTGTTCCTGAAGGACTGTACCCTGAGAAAGAAGCCATGCCAGAGCAGTTCTTGAAGGACTGCCTACAAGGACAGACCCAAGGCCAGAGCAGGATAAGAGTGTGGGGAAGAAGGAGCAGGAGACATAAGATGGTACAAGCTGACCACAGTCCCCAGCCCTAACCTGCACTGCTTGGTGGGGTGGAGGTAATGGACTTGTGAGTGAATTTGAGCCCAGGAAGAAAGATGGCTAGAGGAAAGATGTTTTTAAGATCTGCTTTAATTTCTCATTATGCTACTCTGTCATTAATTGGCAATAATTAAATAAATCCTCCCCAGGCTAAGTCACTCAGTTCCACCATCAGGACAAAGAGATCTCCCTGTCCTCATCTCAACCCATGAGCTTTCCATTTTATTTTGTTCTCCATCTGGCTGAGCAGGAGGAGTGAGAGCAGCTGGATGGGCAACTGGCAGTCAGACAAGGATAATTGACCACAAAGGGACTGGGTCTGTCTTGCTTTCCAGACTTGATCAGAACAAACATGATGAAATTCCATGAGTCGTTAGCATCTATTTTTAATGACTTCTCTCCTTACCCATAGCGATGCCTGGCCACATCCCTGGTCAGTCTCTCTGCCAGGTAAGCCCCAATTCGATCCAGCTTCTCTGGTGCAGAAACTGCATAGAAAGTCAGTTTCTCCATGTCAGCTTTAACAAGACCATCCTAGAAACAGAAATACAAAATATAAAATTAAAGAGTTCATAGGAAATAAAAAATGTTCCAAGTGTTCTTCCTTTTTTTCTAGTTAACATTTAAAGACCAGAGCCCTACAGATGGAAATAAGCTATTGAAAAAAACCCCAAGCTATTGAGCAAAACTGGTATAACCTTAGCTCAAAAATCAGCAACATTAAACAAATAAAATATTTTTAAAGGAAATGAAGCAACTAGCTTGCTCCACCATTTCTTTGAGGGAATGGGTATTCTAAGAGAAGGTATGTAATGAGATATGTTCTATGATACCAGTTCTAAGAAACACTTCTTTCCTAATAGCAAAATGTAATTTTTTTCTCTTCCCATCCCCCCACCAAGTATATTCAATGCACAATTTTGATAAAATTTACAAACAAGATTGTAGTTTAAATATTTAATATTGTAGTTTAAATGTTTTATTTCTTCAGTGTCAGATCTTTAACAAGGCCAGCCCCCA
Organism: Onychostruthus taczanowskii; assembly: GCF_017590055.1. Classification (NCBI taxonomy): domain Eukaryota; kingdom Metazoa; phylum Chordata; class Aves; order Passeriformes; family Passeridae; genus Onychostruthus; species Onychostruthus taczanowskii. The sequence goes on along the minus strand of NW_024500017.1, from coordinate 8,617,613 downwards.
GGCATCTGAGGGCGAATTGTCAGATAAAAGATTAAGATATTAGTTCCAACATGAACTATAACATGAATCTGCTCAGATGAGGTTATAATCATAATTATCAGGTAAACAGGATAAGGCTTTTTGTCTTTTTTTTCCCATGGAAGTGTATAAAAGCATTTATTTTCAAATAAATTACTTAAAAGCTTTTAAGACATTCATTACTGATAATGAACTTTATCAAGCAAATCTTCTGATACCATAGAGAAGGTGTGCAACTCAAGGGAAACATCATGAACTGGCTTGTGTCCTCCACTGACCCAATGAATACTAACCAAAGCAGAGACTAAGAAGTGTCAGCTCAGAGCTACTGAGTCAGATTTAAACTAAAACACTACAGCTGTAGCATTTCTACACTTGTATCAAAAACTAGATTAGAACAAATAAAACCATAAAACCATAGGGTTCCATGCATTCAATATACTATATACACAGAAAACATTTCCTTTAAAGCCAGTATTATGCACTTACATAATATCTGGCACTCAGTAACATCATTTTAAAAAAAGCCAACATACTTTGTAAACATATAAGCCAAATATTATGCAAATACTGACTGTGCTGCTCACTTCTACTATAACAAAAAATATAAAAATTTGGTAACACACTTAAAAAATAGAGCAGCAGAAACATAAGCTCTTGATCACTCTGAACTGTCAAATGATTATGTGTACACATACACATTCCTCCATGGTAAATAGAAGTTATTTATTTTCACAGAGAGTAAGAGTTAGGCTTTAATATAGCTCCAAGACTGTTACAGTGAAATGAAAAAATAAAATTGTAGATGAGTATCTGGAAAAATTTTTAAAAAACAACAGAAAAACCTTTTCGGGTTACAACAGTCCAGCAGAACTACAAAAATGTTCACAGTCAGTAAGTCAAGAGTTAAGAAATTAAAATCCTGTAGAATACCAGAAAATGTTCGCACCTGCAACCACAAGAAAGCAAATGTTTGTGGTTCTAAAAAGTGATGAAGTGCTACCGCTGCAGCAGAATACCTTGTTTAATGAAGTCTCTGTTTCTCTGAGCAAAACATACTAATTTTATTCTTCAGTGTGCATTCTTGCTTTGGAAATGGAATTAGACCAGATGATCTCCATGGATCCCTCTCCAGCTAAATTGTTCTACTAACCTCTCTTAAAGCTATTAAGCGCTAAAGCAGAATTTATGGTGAAATGTTAAAAAATAAAAGAAAAAATAAAATTTTAAAAAATTGCTAAAGCACAAGGTGTAATCACATATTTTCAAACACCAATCCCTTAAAATGTTAAAGTCATGACTCACTTTTGGATCTTCAGGAAATATGTTGTCTACCAGACGCTTGTAGCGAGGTCGCAGCGCAGCACAGCAGCAGCAAACTCCTGCAGAGAGATTTACCCAACGGGATTTAGGATGCAGTCCTAGGGACTCATTTGAAGGGACAAGCTGACAAGCATGGAGGAAGAAGATAACACTGAATTCAGCTTGCTATCAGCAAGAAAGCAAAACCAAGGGAACTGAAAGTAAGTACAAGTAAGTCGAATAAGCAAAACGACTGTCACACTGCAATACAAAAATGTGCAAAGATCTCGGGTACCAGAAATGCACCTGCCATCCACACTTAAAAACATGCAGAAAAGTCAAGGCATTTTAAAACTGAGTCATATTAAAACCAAAGCTACTTCATTTGCAAGTTTATCTTCATTTTGAATGACTGTTTCAAAACACTCAAATGTGCATTATGTGCATTATTCTAAAAAAAAAGAAAACAAAAATGAAATCTGTTTTAAAGGCACCCATATAAACCAATACAAACCAATATAGAAAACATGCTCTGGCTTCCTTATCCCTTATCCTTCCTTTTACTGGGCATCAGTGAAATGACAGTCACTTGAAGCTGAGAAATGAGGTTTTTTTAAATTTCATTTCTACTCTACTACTAATCCATATAATCAGAACAATGCATGTAACTTCAATTTTATTAATTTAAGTCATACTGCCTGCTTTAAAAAGGTAGCAAACCAGCAAAGCATTATTTGGTCCTTTTTCTAGCACTAAAAATTACTAGAACTTTGGAGTTAGGTTAAAACTCAGCAGGAAGAAAAAAAAAGTTTCTACGTATCTGTCCATCTATCAGAGTAGACTTACACCCTTGTTTTTAATTTTTTTTGGACAAATAAGGTTTTAAATGTTTTAGTGGGCATTTAGTGGGCAAGTGAGAAGTGGGCATCTTATTAGACTAACTTATTGGTCAAACCTCAGATCAACACCAAAGCAGCTCTAATGCACAAAAGCCAAGGAGTAAACAATTAGACACTCAATAATAAGGTATCAAGCAGACATGCAGCTCCTGTCTTTCCAGTCAAAACACCTGAAGGATTCAGAGCAGCTAAATACCTTACAAACATCTTATTAAAAATATCCATTTACATACAGAAAAAAATCTTTTAACACTGCTAAAAACAGTAAAAAAATGCAAACAATAAAGGGTATCTTGGCAGAAAATTTTGACGATTACAATTTCTCTGCAAAAGCATCAAGACTTGTACGTCTTTACTTACGATATCGAAGTAATCTTAGAAGTTTTTAACCACACTTATCAGAACATATGGGAGATTCATAACAAAGATTTCACCTGCTGTACTTTGTTTTAATTACAAGACTCTACAGGAGTAGACATTCTCCCTCAATTACAACTGATTTCTGATACTATTGTCTCTTGGACAAAAAATGCACTCTGCTCATACTTTGACAACTTAATTCTTGCCACTTATTTAATCAAAAACAATTACTGAATATAGATCTATGATTTTAAAACTGTGCATTAACTTGAAGTTCTCCCCAATGGACTTCGAGTCCTATACCACCAGTAACATCAACACTGACTTATGACTTCAATACATAATTATGAAAACAAAAAAGCACTCAAGCACAAACAACCAGATATTGAGAGTTTTTTTGTTAAATACTACTTTGTTACTACTGTCAAGTTCCTCATACCACTCCTGCTGATGTTTTACTCATGGAGGTCTAACAAATGTAAAAATCTACATTTTCATAAAAGCTGTAGGTATGAAGTAGATAAAATCGAAGTTCTTTAATATGCTGGAAAATGTAGGTATGAAAAGAGGTTAAAATCCTACTTGACTTAAAATAGAAATAATTTAGTTCTATAAAAACATTCTATTAAGAGCAATGACATGTAACATCTTAGAAGTAAAATCATAATAAGAAAGGAGTACTGTATTATTGTTGTGTATACCATTCCGTATTCAGAAATTCAAGAAAGACCATCAAAATCCACCAAAACCCATGTATTATTGCTATTTCTTGAGGCAGATATGCAAACCTGCAGCACACTTTGGCTCAGCACTCTTTGTACTTAAGTTTTCTACCTTAAGGTTGACCATTAATTTTGGTCCATGGTAAACAGTATGTTTGATTAGTACTAAATATAACAAAATATTCTGACAATAACTGTAGCATACAACTACCTAATACATAACAAGAGCAGAAAAAGAATCTAAAATTTTGCAAGACAGGCAATTAAAAATACTTTTTGGAATTACTTTCTCTCTCTTTAAGTGAAAGAAGAAGAAAATCTTTGCAAAGAACTGCAATTTAAATCTTAAAATGGTGTTTCAAACCTGTGCTAATTACATAAAATCCAACATAAAATCTGGATCCAGTTACTTCTTTGAGATGGATAAAAAAGATCAAGTAACAGTATCAACTCATTCTGACAGCCTTACCAGATGGTTTCACTTAATGGAAACATAATATTGCTCTATTGATATACTGCTCTCTAAATTTATGGAACAGAGTGAATTTTGACACCAAAAAAAGGCCTAACAATAAGTATGCATAAGATTTGAAATTTCCTCCTCATCTTGAATTTTGGCAGTATCTTTACATTGCTATGTATTTAATTATGGAACTGTTTACATGGGGAAAAAACATCCATAAACTTGTCCAAAATTCTGTATCATCAATGTATGAACTTAAAAAACTATGATGCTAAACACCATCAAAAGAGCTTCCCACATTAAACAGAACATTCAAGACTCAGAAAGTGAGATTTAATCTGTCAAAGTTTTCAGCTTCCAAGCTGAGCACTGTCAGAAATAAAACTGACAGGCACTCCAAACAACACAGAGATAAATGACAAACTGAAGCAAAAACCAGAATAGTTAACAGTCACGACACAGATTTTGTGGGAAAACTACTAATCATTGCTCAGTTATAACATTTTGATATAAGCATGAAAGGTTAAAAAAATCGTAGGAATAGCTTTAAAGAATGTACGAATATTTAAAAAAACCCAACAACAACAACAAAAAGACAACAAAACAAAACCCCCAAACTACATTAAAAGTAACCCATAAAATAGGAATATAGGAATATTTTACTACATAGACCAAAAAGATGAATCTTGTCAAAGATCGATAGAAGCTGAGCAACTCAAAATGGATTCGCTACTTCTCAGATACCAATTTAACACAGGTAAAAATTTATTTGGGGAAACACATTCATTTCACATAAATAGACTGTTTTGTAGGTCTATAGAACACAGGTTTAAAAAAAAAAAAAAAACCCTGTTCCATTTTATGCGGATTTATAGAGGAAAAATCCTATGACAATTCCTTTTTAGTGTCAGACAAAATTTACATTTTAATGGCCTCCCCCTTGCACACATCTTTACATCATTTTATGCAAGTAAATATAAAGGTTAAAGCAATATCTACAGAGAATTCTGCACATGATAATTAATGTATAAGGTTTAAAAAATATTGTTTGTTTCTCCAATAGTGAGATTTTTATCAAGTTCAAACATGCACATTCTCTTCTGCTAAAGAAGTCCGATAATCTCATTTTTCGTGTTATAACTGTGCACATTTACCAGCTGCACAGGTACTTCTTTTTGCATATATTTGTTCTACACAAGAACAGTAAGACGTAGCCCCCACCATCAGAAAATGGTAATTTCACCTACCCAAACACATACATGGCCTCGGCTCAAAAGCAGAATTATAATCATAGGCTTTTTCTTGCTCAACAGTTGGAACTTGCACATACTGCCTCATCCTGGATATGAGTTCACTCTCGGGGAACTGTCTCCTTTCCCAGAAATTTGCTCTCTCACACTGGCATAGCTGCGGTTACTTCCCGCGAGGGCTCTGCAACACTGTAAGCTTATCTGATCAGCTCAGTGACATCTGCATAAAGCCACCAAACACGTGAAAAACCTCAGTATCAAATTCTGTTAACAAGGCCAGGCACAGGACAAGAGAAAAGAATAAAAGATATATTGTCAATGTGTGAGTCACACACATTCCTCCAATGAAACTGCACAGACACTTTCATTACTTCAAGTAGCCTGGAACACACAGTTCATTATTTCTCTGACTAGAAGTAAAAAATCCGTATAGTTTCAGGTAAAACTGTCCTCAGACAGCTGCCACATATCACTGTAGAGTGATAAATATTTTAGCAAAACCTACTTGCTTGGTCTTCCTGGAGAACGGACACAGAGTAATGTATTTAAGGCAGACTACTGACCAAAAAGACTTTTTTAAACAGAAAGGTTTACATCTAAGATTAAAGAAACAATCTAAAAATAATGACGGTATCATTCTCTCTAATAATATTTCCTAGTTTAGGAAGCAAGGATTACAGAATTTAAATCATTAACATGATTATGATCCATCGGGTAAAAAAACCATCGGGTAAAAAACCAATTTTCAGTTAAGCAATTCTGAAGTTACTTTCCAGCTTCCCATTAATTCTCAGTATTTTATTGTTTCACTTCCTACTTTACATCCACTTGGGATACACAAATATGGGATATGCATAAAGACATTTTTTATAAACCCTGGAAATAATAAGTACTGTTTTAAATAAAATCACAGCTAATAATTTCCACTACATAAAATCCATACCAATTCAACAGTTAAAAGATTAGTGCTAATATACTCAGAGAAAACACTGAGCTGCATAGAAAGTGTCCCCACATAGTTTACTACACGAAACCCTATGTTGTAAATTAGAAAAATCGCATTACTATAAAGCTGTATTTCGAAATAGGGTGTCTGATTATTTGTGCTACATCTTACTCATACAAAATTACAGGAAAACAAAAGTTTCAAGGTGGGTTTAAACATAAAAGACTAAGTTCTGCCAATTGAGTTTAAAACTGCCACATTTTCTTCTATCAAAACCTAGGAAATCATCTGTTTTATCTAATACTGGAATTTCTTCCATAGTTTTGTCATGTTATCTAATACTGTTGTCAACTGTCTACAGAGCATTAATAACCTGAAGCAAGATTTCATGTTCACTCCCTGAATATTTTTATTATGTCCCAAGCCTGGATGTAGCCATCCCTACCTTTATTTGTACTTGCCCAAGCTTTTTAAAAAAATAATATTCTATCAAAAAAATGGTGCAATTAACACAGAAGTTTCAATCTACAGAAAAATGCATGTTTTGCTAATATCAAGCAACACAGTAATATTAAAATTATGTTTGGCTGTTCAATGTACTTAAATATAACTTTGCAAAAATTTGACTGTAATACATGAAACTTTCAGTTTACTTATTTTTCTGTATCAGAGATGAGAAATACAAATAAATTTCTTTCAAATATCCTGATGAAAGTGCATAAAATAACACTTTAACCATAACCACTTACTATACTGGGTTATTTCTGAACTGTTAATATCAGTTGATGCATTTAATTCAGAACTAAAATGACTTTCAAGGGTATTCTCATTCCACTATGAAAAAGAGATCAGACATTTTATAACAAGGAAATTATTCCAGCCATATAAGGGAGTTAATTAAAAATATTCTTCAATCTTCTATAAAAAGAGCAACTGCTGTAAGGACGCACTGATCAGCCATTGCAATGTCCCTGGAATGCACTCCCAGAGGGCACAGTGGGCTGGCTCATCATTTAGACAGGATGAAGCCTCATCCCCCAGATGAGCCTCTCCTCCCCTCCCCAAAGCCAGCTGACTTCTACGCGCCTGGCTTCCAGCCTCTCTCCACCAAAACACCCCTGTGGTATTCACATTCTCTGAACAGAGACACAATTCTCGGTCCCAGGATTTTTCCTGGGGAAGGTAGTGAGAAGCTAAGAGAAGAAGAGAAAACAATTCTTAACTCTACTTGCTGCTTCTGTTGTTTGGCACATGTAGAATGTGTTACAGAGATTGTTTACTGAAGGTGATGGTTGTTTAGATTGATTGGCCAATCAGGTCAAAGCTGTGGCGTGGCGTGGCGGTCTCCAGACATTCACAGGTTTTTCTGTAGTATCCTTTTTACTATCATATCTCTTTAATATAGTACAGTATTAGTGTAATATAACCTAGCTTAATAAATTGTTTGTTCAACCTTCTGAAATCATGGAGTCAGAGCACATTATTCCCCAGAAGGGGGTCACCTGCTTCGATACACGCCCAAGAAAATGTCCAACATGCAGATGAAATTTTTGTCTTGAGAACAGGATATTCATCTTGTGATGTGAACTTCCGGACCCCGCGACAGCAAATCCGCAGTAACGCTTAATGGGGAAAATCCCATCCATACCTAGGTTTGAAAATTTTACATTTATTTTTAAAAATATTTTGGTACTCAGTTTATTTGAAAAAAATGAAAACAACACCCAAAAACCCAGTTCTCTGCTTAAAATTTATCATAGTAAGCTAAAAAGTTCAAGTTAATTCTGGTGTGATATGACTTCAAGCAGAGTTCTTCTAAACTATAGTCATATAATCATTAAGGTTGGAAAAAGACCTCTGATGTTATGAAATTCAACCATCAACCCAGCACCAACACCACACTCACCATTAAACCATGTCCCGAAGGGCCATATCCACATGTTTTTTGAATACTTCCAGGGATGGTGACTCTACCATTCCCCTGGGAAGCCTATCCCAGTGCCTAATCACCTTTTCTGTGAAGATTACATTCTTAATATCCAATCTAAACCTCCCCTGATGCAACTTGAGGTTATTTCCTCTTGTCCTATCTCGTGCTACCAGGGAGAAGAGACTGACCCCCACCTGAGTACAGCCTCCTTTCAGGCAGTTGTAGAGGGTGATAAGGTTCCCCCTGAGCCTCCTTTTCTCCAGGCTGAACAGCCCCAGCTCCCTCAGCTGCTCCTCACACTTGTGTTCCAGACCCTTCATCAGCTCTGTTCTTCTCTGAACACAGTCCAGCTCCTCAGTGTCTTTCCTGCAGTGAGGGGCCCAGAACTGAGCACAGGATTTGAGGTGTGGCCTCACCAGGGCTGAATACAGGGGGCGAGTCAGTGTCCTGGTCCTGCTGGTGACACTGTTGCTGATACAGACCAGGTGCCATGGACCTTCTTGGCCACCTGGGCACACTCTGGCTCATGTTCAGCCACTATTGACCAACACCCCCAGGTCCTTTTCTGACAGCTTTCCAGCTACTCTTCTCCAAACCCGCAGCACTGCGCGCTGGAATCAGCATGGAGAGATGCACATCTTACTATGGTGAAAAGCATGTAAAAATAATTTGAATGTAAACTTTTATGAAAGCAAGAAATGACAATTCACATGAAGTTACTAAAAAGAAGTAGGAAAAAACCCCAAGCTAGTCAAATAATGCTCAAACCAAGCTTCTTCAATGAAGTATTCTTTTCAGAGCCAACAGCAATTAGAACAAATCCTCCAGGAAGATATTATTTTGGGGATAGTGTGTTTTGCACACTTCTAATCCATTAAAAGAAAGTTTTCCATTACATCAGGTTCTCCAGTTGCATTCCTGAAGTTTCACCACTAGCAGTGTTTCCATACTATCCCTCCTATCCCCCACCTTTGCTGGTTTCACATAGTAACTTTGCTTTAGTAAACTTGCTCATTTCTGTTTTCCTCAACACATCCTCTTCCTTTCCCGCTTTGAGATAGTACTGTCACTCTATTTTTAATACAGCATTAAAATTACCTAAAACTAATCTGGTTCCAGTGGAAAAAGCTCTATGATATGAGTTTTCCTTCTTAATTCCTGCCCTTACTTATATTCCTACTAAGCTGGCCAATGTCATTTACTTCTCTGACTTCTATCACTGAAGCAATACAAAAAAGAGACTTTAGGAGACAAGAAAGACACATTTACATAAATCTCCTTGACCCCTCTTCCTCACAGCTCGCACTGATAATCTGTTCAAGAAAAAAAAAAAATGAACAGGAAAAGTCCAACTTTCATTCCTGCCTTCAGAATTTGGTTTGCAGTTGGGAAATGATTTCTAGGTGATAAATCCAGTGGACAGAAAAAAACCATGGAGTTTTTGTTTCATCGTACCTTTATTTCTAAGCAAATACTGATTTCATAACAAGGTGTTTCATAAATCAGTGAAAAATGTGATGTAAATAAACGACTGGACTAAAGGAGACAGAGAGTGAAAGAGAGGCTCCTAGTGCTTTGTGTGCTCTCTGAAGAACACGAACTGCTTTTGTTCCTCCATCCAGGAAAAGAGCAGAGCATGGAGCAGACTCCTGACAATGACAAAACATCCACTGTGCACATCCAGTAACACACTGAGCCAGCAGGACATTCTCTACCTACTATTAAATTCTGAATAAAAGTAAAGAAGGATAGGCATTATCACAGCAACCCTGTTCTACTCCTGCTACTTAACACACCTATCTGCTTGTTGAAATGCCTGGCTCCTCCCAACATCCACGGGTACCAGGGAATGGAAAATTCCCAGCACAGTTACAATCCTGGCATAAAAGCAGCCTCTGAGCTCCAGACAATTCTGCTCAAAGCCTGCTTTCACCATGACCCCAAGCTATTCTCTTACCCAGATGAGTCATTTTCAGAATGCTGCATCCTTGAACACTTGCCAAGTGCAGAAGACAGTTGCAGGAGAACTGTACTGTAAATGTCATGTGTGCTCAAAGGCCAAGCCACCTAACTTGGCTAGCACTCCACTGAGAAGAGGGGCTGCAACACCTGCACCTCTCCTACCACCCTGTTCCCTGTTTGTGGCAGGTTAGGGAGAAACATCTAACACAGAAGACCAGAATAGGCTGGTCCACCTCTGGGTTGAGCTGGACACTGAGAGAAAGGAAAGACGCTACACAAGGCATGGCTGAAAGGTAACAGGCCAAGAAGCAACGCTTAGCCTATCTCCAGGGTGGCCAGAGGTGAGTAAGAAGCAGTTCTAGAGGGTTGACAGAGGAAAAACTATTCCAAAAGGGTCACTGTCTACTTCAGGAGCCTTCAAACCATAATTCTGATCAGCAGGTTGGCCAACTACTGGTAAAAATATATATACTTGTCTAAAAGACTCAGTACTTTGGTGCCTAAGTCCAGGCTACAGAATGCCTGGTTCTCAGTCTTAGGGAAGCAGCACATAGGCATTATTTGTCATCTCAGAACACAAACAGTCACTCAAACACCACAAACAGTTCTGCTTTTCAGCAGTTGTTTTAATTCCAGGGTCAGCATCCCAAGAGTAACTGGAATGGCTCCTGACACTTAGGAAAGTTTTCAAGATGTCTCAAGTTTTATCTTGGTCAACTGAAATCTGCATTACAGAGTAGTGTCTTCTGCTTTGGAAGCTGTTGCTTCCCTACACCAAGAAACTGATAGAGAAGTGTCAAAACACTCTCTACTTATAGAATTTCACGAAGACTTTGTCAAGACTACGCATCTTTATTATGTGAAGAGAGCTATTAGGATGGCACTGATAAACTATCACCTGCCCTACAGACAACAAGCCCACTTCAAACCAATGAGTAACTGCTCAGCAAGTGCTCAGGGTTTCAAGTCTTCTTCGAAGGAAAGCACCTGAAGCTTTGCGCATTGAAAAACCTGAATGCAAAGCCACATGAAGAATTTTTCCATTTCCTTAAGATGATGCAGTTTTCTTTCTTAATCCAATCCACAGGGAAGGAATACAGCTGTAGTGGTAAGAACTCCAAGAATCTTACACTGCTGCCCATCTTTTTCCTTAGAAAAATGGGTGCTCAGAACCGCTGCATCACCTCCTCATTGCAGGTATCCTATGACTGCAGTACGTAGGCTGGGAGGATTTAATTCTCCACTCCTGCCCAACGCTGCCTTGCAGCTCACCTTCCCAAACACACAGGGCTGAAACAGACCAGGGGAGTAGGTACCACACCGCCACTTGAAAAACAAGGCACAAAAAGGTTTTTGTGAGTGCAACACGCATGTATGTCATGCTTAAAAGTTCCTAATGAGGAAGCAAAGGTTCACAGGCCTTCTCTCTGGAACCCTCAAAGCTAATGAAGAAAGTAAGCTCTAGTTTCCTTAGCTCAGGAAACTAGATTTTAACTAGTTCAACATAAAGCACTGAGCTGCTCATAGGACATGTAAGAGAGTGTTGTTCTATAGATCCTTTCTTCTATTAAAACATCCCAAATACCAATATAAGCATGGCCAGAGCTTCAAAAACAAGTTTTATCTTCATTTGAGCTAACCCAGCTACATGCTTCAATAGATTTGCACAAATTTTGGAAAACATTTCCTAATTAAAAGAAAAATGTTCTGTTCACAAGTAGTTCAAGACCACATTACATACATTTTATTTCCTGCACACATACACAATGTACACAGAAATTAACATAAGAGTGGCTGAAAGTGTTTCTGTGAATCTAGAACCATACTGTGATATTTATGCTGAGAAAACAGTGGAGCAGTTCTGCTGAGGCAGATACACAGAGCTCAAAACATGACAAAGCATCTGCTCCTGTTCAGTAACAAAAGTGTTTAAATTGTATTGACATTAATGAAAAATAAAATGCTAAACAAAAATGTTGTAACATTACTTCAAAAAACAGTCACAGAGGATACTTAGGTTTCAGAATTAAAATTCTTCTTTAAATATCACCAATCTTCAATTAAGTGCTCTGTCTGTGTCTATTCCTAGCTATTTTACTTTCCCATAAAGTATTTACAAAATAAGATACTGCCATTTGGGCATGGAAACATTCATGTTTGCATTAAAAGAAAAAGAACATTAAAAGAATATGGAGTCAAAAATTTGAAAAAAAACCTCTTTACGTATTATCAAGGACAGCTCCTTGCAGCTGCCAATACATTCCATTTTTCATGTCTTCCTTTCTCTGCAAACAGTTTTACCTTGTTCATCCTGCCCTCACAGAACAGCAGCTTTAGAACAAACCAGCAAACAGAAGTATAGGCAACAGTTTTAAACACAGACATGGAAGACACAAGTTTCACAAAAAAAACCTCCTCCTTCTAGGTCAATATGTATTTTAAAATATTCTCATGATTGTAATCTTTCCCATTAGCTCTAAAGAGTACTTCATCTTGAATTCAGGTTTCCCCCAAGAAATGAAATGCAGCTCTTCTCCCAAGCAGTGGGATATAAGGTTGGAACATATCCCTACCTAGAACCACATATCCCAGATGAGTAAAAAGAAATTTCTCTCCTCCTGTAATGTCTGATGAGTTAGAGAGGAACACAGTCACAGTGGATTTGCTCTTCTGGGCACCTTCAGTAGCTAAAGACTGTGCAGGTCCCTTTTCTACCACAACTTCTGTTTCTCACCAGACTGAACTGGCCAGTCTAGAAGATGGTCAGTGCAGGAGACAGACAGCTTTGCATCTAGACACAAAGAAGTCATTTTATAAATACACCTTGTTAACCAGTAAATCTTGAGTGTCAGCTTTCTGTAGAAACCAGACAGGACATCTGTGGGCACACGGGCTCACTGGTTTCTGCAGCAATCCAGCAGTTTTTGCCCACAACCAGCACTTCTAACCACACTGCAATTCCAACATCAGATTCAATTTGCAAAAATTATGTTTTGTCAGTTCTGAGGAACTTCAAGCTCATGTCTAAACCAATGTCAATAATGGGTCACAAACTCATTTAATAGAAAAACCACAAGCACACAGAAAGTCTTGAAAACAGCCTGCACTGCATTTATTACCAGACAAGAGAACTCTGCCAGCTCAATCATGTCAGACACAGATCAATTATAACTATTCATATTTTATTACATATTAAGTTCACAAATAGGGCATCATCATCCTAAAGTCCTTTTCTAATCATTACACAGTTACATTCTAGTTTAACAAACACAGGATTTTTTTTAATAGCATAAATTATTGGGTATTTGTTAGTGCACTTCTAACAAAATATCCATGAAGCTTTATCCTCACCGATTTGCTTACACATTAACAGCTTTACAAAAGTACCAGCAAGGAGCACTAATTTAGCATAATTATAAAGCTTAGTGTTAGATTGGAATTCCTTTCTCATTCTCTTACTAAGGAGTGAGTAAGCATTCTCAAACCACAATTAAAGACTCAGGGTGCCCATTTCCAGCCAAAGTACAGACTGTTATCAACAAAATACCGTAACAGGTCCAAGTACAATTTAGAATCACAACTGTGCTCTTCTTGAAAAATGAAAGGACTGAGACCTTTAACAGACCTCAAGCAGGACATGAGTTACACAAGCACCAACTATTTTTGAAGTCTTCAGGTCTACAAGTTGTTAAGACTAGGAATCATAGAACTGTAGAATGTTCTGACTACAAAGGGTTGCAACAAAGATCAAATCTAACTCCTGGCCCTGCACAGGGCAGCCCCAAGAATCACACTGTGTGCCTGAGAGCGTTGCCCAGATGCTTCCTGAACTCCCAGCAGACTTGGAAGAGTTTCATCCATCTATCTACCCCACCTCTTTTTAATTTCTGTCTAATGCCTGCATGAATTAATCTTGAATGTAACTTCCTAGAATTGAAATAGCAGTCTTCGAAAGCCAAGAGTGGTGTACACAGCTCATTTTCATCTTCAGCACTCCACAAGGAACGTGATTCCCTAGAGAGTTACTGAGGTTCATAAGGGCCAGCAGTGGGAAGGAAAGTCCATATATCAAGGAACAGGAAAGCCAAAACACTTTTAAAAGGAGTTCACCCTGGCTTTTCCAGAGACATGCATTTAATCACATAATGGAAATCTTACCCCCGCTTCCCAAAATCAATGCTGCTTTGTTGTCATGCACAAAAAATAAAATAGGACACTTGCATGCACAATCAGCATGAGCCTTCTTACCCTTTCGTCCCATGATTCAGAAATCAATAGCAAACAAGGCTGCACATGAAGATTAATCGACTGATAGCTGCAAAGCGATTTCTGTAAATAACAATGACAGCCATATTTTAATAAAGCCCCAAAAAATTACTATGCTACATTTTAATATTTGGGGATATGTCCACGTACAGTTTGAAAGCACACAAACGCTTTGATGGGCACTTAATGAGCTCATCTCTAAAGAATTTCATTTTTTATGTTAGCTGCCCAGATTGTGCATACAAAAGTTACAACTGAAAAAATTAATTATCCAGGATTTAACAGGAAATGGATGAAACACCATTGTTCATTTCTTGGCTATATTAAAGTGTGTTCCAAAACAAATGGAAGAAATGGAAGGATGAATGATGATAATGGTATCACTCATCATGTCTTGTCTCAATATGAGTGGTTTTGACTCTCTGTGGAACTGCTCCTCAACACTAACTTTCCCAAACAGCCAGGATGATCTGTACACAGAAATGACACTTAACAAAAAACAACAAAACGAACACTTGCTCCAAACCAGCAAGTCTTAAAGAAATCCATGCATATTCATTAAATAAGGAAGCACCATTTTGGTGGCACACAAAGTTGTTTAAGGTACCACGAGTTAAATAAACAGATGCACAAAGCGCTACAGTTTTCCAGCTGAAAGTTCCTGTTTTGTTTCTTTTCTTAGCTTAATCAAGGATACATTTAGAGAAGTTACTACTTTTTCTTTTCAATGTAGAAAAGACAGTCACCTAAAAATCAGCTGAAAAAAAACTGCAGCTGTTTTTGTATTGAAAGAATTTCTTGCATATTATTACGTGAAGAAACTACTACATATTCTGCTACCACAGCATTATAATAGTTACAGACATCCTGAAATGCAGTTATTTCCCTTTTCTGGCCTAGTCCTAGCAAGTGGCAAACTGCCAAAGGAAGCCCAAAACCATGACCTTCCCCTGGCAGCTGTTTTTCAAGTTCCTGTGGTCCCTTAGGTTAGTAGATGAAAAGGACATGATACAGGTCTTCCAATGTGTCTCATCCTAAAATACCAGAATCAAGCAGCAAACAAAAATTTCAGACATCCCCTGATGTAACTCTTCTGTAACAGCTGAAATATGAAAATGTAACAGAATAATAACCTATTTTACATGTTTTAAGTAGTCAATAATGTTGTCATAAAATTAAGAGGGTTTCTCCTGCCTAAAAAATAAACTAAGTAATTACAAAAAGTGCTTTATTAAGTAGCAGGTCCCATTGTGAAGTGTGAAGGCTACATGAGAAACATATTCCAGATGAGGCAAAAAGTATGATGGATGGAAATAGTGGAGACAGTAATTAATGAGATCTAGGCTTGATTTTCACTAAAAACATTAGAAAGCTTAGTCCTTGAAATATTTATATTGACACATTTATGAATACATTCACTGGTATTTCAAAATTTTATTTCACAGGGCGATAAATCTTCCGTTCCCATTACCAGTCTTGTCGATTCTTACTTATTATACATACACAATAAAAACTACAATCACAAAACACAAATAAATGATATTCCCAAAATTGTTGGGAGGGCAGTAACCAAAATGAGGAAGTTATTTGCCTTTTAAAATGTGTTAAAAATGTTAAATGCCAGTTAAGAATTCACTCATTTCAAATTCCATTTCAAGCGCTGTTTTCCCTCCTACACTTGGCAAGAAAACTCTATGCACATAGAAAATTATAATTTTGAAAGTTTGATAGGTATTTTTGGGTTTGAGGGAGGAGTGGGTCACTTATTTGTCTAAAGACCGTGAAGTAACACAAGGAAGGAAGTAGCATGCATGAATACAGAAATTGACAAGCACTACTCAACTGTTCCATCTTGTGTTTGTTTCCACCTTGCACAAAGCAGGGAAGCCACCAGCACGCTCCACCTGCTGTCAGAGGAGCTGCCTCTGCACAGACAAGGGTTTGCAAAAGGCCACATGGTGTTTGGGGGGTCGAGTAAATAAAATATTATGCAGTTTAATGAACGTGCTTGGAGCCATTCTGCAATCACCAAAACTGCCTCTTCACTGCAACCAACAGGGAAAATTATGGAATATTTTCCACATAACTAATATATGTACCTCTTAAATCAGAATGGTCCCTTTCCAACCAACAAATATCTGACAGAAGAGTGTGGGAGGTGTTCATATTACTACATTTCACAGCCATAATTCAAAGGAAGAATGTGGGAACATTACATTAGGCAAAATCCTTATTTTTATTTATTTCTTCTCTTAATTTATATGTTAGAGTCAGTCATAAGGACCTGCTAATCAGTTAAAAACAATTTAACTAACAATTATTATTAACAAAATCTTGAAACCCAAAGATATAGTTATGCTAATGGCATAAGCCAAAGGCAAAAAGAATAAGCTAAGAAAAAGTTTAAAAAATTCACAGACAGAGCGACCACAAGTAAAATATATTTTTATAGTCAACAGGTGCTCTCACCTGTGCCACATACAATTCTTCTAGTTCTAGCAATTTCATTTTAGTATAAAAGTTGCCTTTTACATTAAGCATTTCACTGAAGTCAGGGAATACATCCAGTAAGTAGGTTAGCTGTTTCTAGAAAAGAAAAAAACCTCCTTATCTACCAAGCTGTGTCTCAAACATCTGATTAAGTGTGAATATCCAGAACATAATGTTCAAAAAGAGAGTCTTCAACAAATATTTTTATATGACTTAGCTATCGCTTTTTCTCCTTAGCAGAAGCATTTTCAATCCGAATGCAGCCAACAAAAAAACCTAACAGAACCATCCATGTTCCTTAACAGAAGTATGCTAAATGAAATTATCTGCACAAATTATTCAACAGGGAAACTGAGAGCACACGAGGCAAGTGGGAAACACCTACTGCCCCTACTGCAGAGGCTATCTGGTTATAAGTTCTTTGGCTTTGCTTTTAAATAAAAGCACTATTTAACCTTTTACTCCACAGTTTCTTTGTGATAAAGCACACCTTAAACAGTTACTAAAACAGCCATGGTTCAAACCTACTCTTACTGTACTCAATCAGAAATGAGAAAACATATTTGCTTTATCAACATTTCAGAATTAGCGCTTCAGCTGAAGACACCATCCATGTGTGTAACCATTTGCATCAATATCCATGCTATTTGCACAAGAAAAACTTATAAAGCTAAACATAAAATGTACAGGGAAAAGCTACACCTTGGCAAGGTTGATCCAAGTGCTGCAGCAATGATAGAGCACCACACCTCCACTGCAGATGTCAACACAAATGCCATGTCATGGCTGGTCAAAGCCAAGCATTTTTACTTCTCAAGGTAAAGCGCAGACTGAAAATTTTCTATCTGAACTATTACAATTGCATTGAGATGGAAATCTTAACATTTTTTAGGACTTAGTGCAGCACTAAATCCCCACATTCCTAAGTGGGATTGCTAAGCAGAAACATCAACAGAAAATGTGAAAATCCAAATATGCAATAAACAACTTGTGCAGAGCCCAGCAGCCACGGCTGAGCTGAGGCTGAAAGAGAAGAGCATCCATCACCTCTGGCTGATGACCTTTGTTCATCTCCCCACTCTCACTCATTACCACAGCCAAGTTCTGACTAATACCTGTTGTTCCACAGTTAATACTGAAGGAGTTAAAACGCATATTGTCCTGCAGATTGTTTTAATTAGAAAGACTAATTAAGCTTTTACTCAGTCTTTATGTAATCCCAGTCATCTGGATCTCTCATGATATTCCAGAACACTGCCTTTAGACCTATACATTCATTTAACTACTGCATGAAGGGGGGGAGGGATGAAGCTACCACTAGGAACTGCTACACAGACCCAGGAAACAAAGCAGGACAATAGTGGATAAGGGAGTTGTCTGCGTGACCCAAGAACACCACCAAAATTTCCTGTTAACTAGACACTATTTTTCTACAATTTGTAAAGAAATCATTGTAACATGACAAAAAACATTTTTGGAAATTATCTCACTGTAACAGCCTTTTGTTTAGGAAAAAGTTTTATTCCTAAAGATGGTCAATGCACTTCTTGATGTGTGGGATGAGAGAACTTCACGTGAAAATAAAATAAAATAAAATAAAAACAACACACCAACACCCCCCAGCCTTTACAACTGACTTTTTCAGATTTCAGGGACAGATACTTTAAGATTTCAAAGTAACACTGTAGCAGCAGCCTGTTTCATCAATCTGCTCTGAAAAGAAGGCTACGGAACCTTTAGAGAAGCCTAAATTAGCAACCAGAAGATTTCCTTTCCACATGCAACAGAGTTGAATTCCTGAAGGCTCTACCTCTATTGATTAGAAGTACAACCAGCCACAAAAGGATGCTTGCTGGCCTTAAAATCCCATTGTACTTCACTGCCATAACTTTTGGAAGTAAAATATTCTGAAAATGCTGTTATGTCACAAGAACTGCAATGTACATTTCTGTTAGGTTTCCCTTCCCTCATCCACACAGTTACACTCATTAATACAGGCAATGATAAATAAATGTAGTTCTGAGTGTCTTGCACAGATAAACACTGCAATCAGCTCTTCTGGTCTCCTTTAACTCCCATCTGAATGCAGTAATGCAAACTCTACTTGCACTGATATTAATGACCCTAAACATAAGCACATCTGGTTTAAATAAAAAAAAAAAAAAAAAACCACCACAAAAATGCCAAAAAACCTTACTTTTCCAGTTTAATTGGTTAAAAAATTCCATTCACTCCTTCACATGACAGGTGTGACACATCTTACTTACAGTAAGGTATTTTACATGACCAGGGTTCAAATGACACAACACAGAACTACTGCAAGCCATTTCTAGTGCCCACAGCCACAGCTTATTACAAATCACAGCAAAGA
Source organism: Onychostruthus taczanowskii (assembly GCF_017590055.1). Lineage (NCBI taxonomy): Eukaryota > Metazoa > Chordata > Aves > Passeriformes > Passeridae > Onychostruthus > Onychostruthus taczanowskii. The sequence goes on along the minus strand of NW_024500017.1, from coordinate 8,598,634 downwards.
ACAAATGCTCAAAGACTTCCTCATGAAATTAAGCATTCATGAAATTCACTACAAACCTATATTAGAATGCACTCAGTATGACTGGTATTGTAACTTTTTTGACAAAGCAGATTACTTTATCCAAAGACCGGCGTTAGCAATGTTACTACAGATCACATAGAATTTTTTCTAAATAGAAGAAATTATTAAAGGAATAGTTAAATTTGTATTTTTCTAACATACTTTATAACTCAATCCATTGAGTTAGAGAAATTTGCTATTCTTGAAGGTAAATAATTTGATTCTTAGAAACATTTGCCTCAAAAATCTCATTTAACTTTGGACATCAAAAATTTTAAGCATTATCACTTTTTATTCTAAATAGCAATTCTATCTTCTATAAACACTAGTTGTCATTTTCCAAGGATAGGATTACAGCTACATCAAAATATAGCTTTTTAATATCAAAAATATCTTTAGTTTTTGAATCCAGCTATTTCAGAACACTGTCTAAATCACAAAATTCAGTGATATACTGTGAAGCAGTGATCAAAAAGGCAAATGCAAAGCTCATATTATTATTTGTAAAATATATGGAGATTTACAAAGGCAGAGAGTAGATAATATTAACATCTTAAAATTCTTATAAATGACAGCAAGTATAATGCTTCTTTTTCCTTTTTTTTTTTTAATTTTTAAACCCCAAAGAAAATACCTTAACAGTAAACACCCCCAAATATTGTCTTAACGTACTTAAGATAAGAATACTTACTGCCAGGCATTGTTAATCAGGATCTGTCTTCAATTTTGTAAAAACATAAGAAACTATCAAGAAAACAAACAAAAAAAACAAAGTCAAGGATATAGCTTAAGACCATTTACATCCAAATGTACTCAGTAACTCATGCAGAATGAGCATTCTTCAGTTCCAATACCAGAGAGGCTGTTAGCACAGAAATCCAGATATCCTCTTAGCTGACCAGACTAGATGTAGATTTTGCCCGTTCCTGAAATGCAGTCATTCTGTTCCTGCCTTTGATGCTGGAGTAAACATTTTTCTGTTGAGCACTGTGACCTTCCCAAGTGCCACTGTTTAGGATGATAAATCCTGCACATCTCACAGGATACTTCCACTTCAGCTCTAAACCACAGCACTTCCCTGTTAAAATGCCTGAGAGAGGCTTCTGTTCAACACCACAAAAAACAACTGAAAAACCTGTGTGGCACTTCCTAGGGCATTTTTCTCCCAGTATGAAAAAATGCAGATTTTAGATCAGAGTGCAATCCTATATACAATAGCTGCTCAAAGGAGTTTTGATGCAATTAAGTATATTCATAAAATGAACTCATCCAAAGTTACAACAATCTATTTTGGATACAAAAGTAGCCAAATCTACTGTTCATCTAATTAGCACTAAAATGCAAATTATTTGAAGATTTTTCTGTATTAAAGCAGTGCATTTGGCTTTTACTCATTGCCAAATGCAAATTCCCCACAAACGTACTTTTCCACAAATAACAACAAAATCTCAGTTAATGATACTGAGTGTTGCTTTCTTCAAAAATAAAATAAATTTTTAAACAAAATATATTCAGCTAATAGTTGTATGTATACATACACCAAAAAACTGCAATTCCATGGATGGATAATGCGAAAATAAACACTTCATTTGGTCAACATATGTTTTAATGACTACATATTAAAGCAATGCTCATAGTTGCTAAAAATAAACTTTATTCTCGTATATGCATTTCAATCAAATGTTCCAATTTGCTGACAGCAACTGGGATTAAAAATAGTACTTCAAAGTAAGTTATTTAAAATATCCCATCTATTAGAAAGCTGTATGTCCCTCTCCAAGGGCAGCAGGAGAGGCAGTGTAATTTTACAAAAGGAAATGTGCTGCAGATTGTCATGTCCAACAGACACATGGAGAAGCAAAACCTCTGGTTCACAATGTAGTTATGGACCTAGCTGAAACATTACAGAAAACAGATTTACTGACATTAAAGAAAAAAAAAGCAGAGAACCTGATGAGAGTTTCAGGGAGTCAAGTGCCAGATACTCAAGAGTGTTTTACTGACCATCTCCGGCAATCAGGAATTCAATACATTTTCCTAAAACACAACCCCTGCTCTCAGCAAAGTCAACTCACTTTTAAAAGATTTTTAGAAGAGTTTTCTGCAGAAATTACTACAAAAGTTGTATCTACTAAAACATATAGAAAATATCTGTTTTAAAATAATTCACTGGGGTTTTAGTCATTTTGTGATCTGAAATGTGACCAAAAGTCCCACATGGGGGTGGCCTGGCCTCTACATGCAGAACAGAGCACACAATTTCCTCTCCATAAAGTCTTCAGTCACTGTCTCGCTTGGCCTAGGACGAAGTTTAATCCACAGATGCTGTCACCTGTTACAGCAGAACAGAACTAACCCAAACCAAGAAGCTTCCCACTCTGAATTTGCTCAGCTATTTGTCACTGAGATAAAACTTTACCTAACAAAAAGAGGGAAAACCCCCCCACAGAATGTGACGAAGTAGAACTTAGCTAATTAAAAGAGAGCTATGGAAAATCATGTGATCCATTTAGCTTCCTAGCCTAACACTTACTGTTTAACACATTCCATGTAAATTTGTGGCATGTGACAGATCACCAGATGCAACTTATGGATATCAAATACTATACACTGTTTTCTTCACCAAAGCAACTGACTCCTGGATATTAGGAAGGTAAACAAAATCACACCCACTTTTCTGTGGAGGACTAAAAGTCAGTGTGTTTTTTCTAAGGATAGAACAATAGTTCTAAATGTAATTATAATAAAAGTGTGAAGCTAGTAAATGTACCTTAAAAGACAGAGGAACACTTGCATGACACATAAAATTCTTCTTCTAAAGAAAAACTTTCAGTTTTGTTTTGAGATGATTTTACACCATTTGGTTAGGAAACTCAATGTGAATTTATTGTTAATCACAAAAAAGATAAAAATACAGTTTGTTCCATTTTTTTTTCCATTAACTAACATGGGATCTGAAATTAAAGGTTAGTTTATAAGCACAACTATTTCTTATTATCACAAGATTGCAGAAATGGCATTGAAAGCCAAACAGAAAAGCAGAGTTTTTTTCCTGCATGCCCTAATACAATGGACCTCTTTAAAAAACTTAAAATGGAAAAATGTATAAAACTCTATGTTACAGGTAAAGAAGTCAGCATACCTGAGATTTTCTATTTTCTTCCAATAATCCCTCTGTTACGTTATTATGTAACATCATAAACATTTAATTTGATTTTGAGTCTCCAAAATGAAATTGCCATCTGGACTCCTTTTCATTCCTCCAACTTAAGCCAAATAAAGGCAGAGGCTGAAGCACCTCTCACAGCCACACAGGCATGAACTGCAAAATTAAAAATCCACTGCACATTTACTTTTTAGATCACTTAGCTCCCCACTCATATTTCCTCTCTGAAAAATTAATCAATACCTTTAGCTTTCAAAGTAGGCAAATGGCCAGTGCAATGCAAGATTAATAAATCACATGTTCATTCCTAAATATAGACCATTAAGCTCCATCTATGATTCCCAGAACCCAAAAAATGCAATATAAAATGGATTTACATACCACAGTGGAATTCTGGGAAAGTACCTGACTTCAATCTGAATTACCTTTCTCAGCTGGAGTGGAAATGCCATGTATGAAGCTGGCTCAATTAATGAGACTACCCTGCTCTCTTACCCAAGACAGAATGCACCTAAGGAAAACATGATTTGCTTTCACTTCAAATTATATCTTCAAATTGTTTAAAAATTGTGTGGTAACTTTACAAGGATTACTTCCTTATGGAGCTAGGCTGGGCAGCAAAAAGTCACTGACATCAAACAAAGCTGTTTCTAACCCATACTCTTTATAATTCAGATTTTATAATTAGAAGTGCAATCCCTTTCCATTATACTCGAATTGCCGACTCTGGTGAGTATTTTCACACCCCCTTCAATTGCATGCAATATAAAATTTGTTCATTCTTTTCTACTGCATAAGGTTGGATCAGAAGTAGAGAGAAGTTATTGCCCATCATGAACTGCAAACATTGGCAACATCTAAAACAGATGTTAAAGCACAAACTGTATTTTAATTACATTTTTGTAAAATTTTTTCCTGAATCAGAAATGAATCTCATTCTAGCAGCCTTTTTTAGACAAATATTAAAGCTGTCATTAAAAGGCTTAAACAAAACCTATGGATAGGTCTATCAGGGCACTACAATCAAGATTTCAACTCCAAACCGCCAATTTCTCAAAGAAACTTTACCATATGTTTAAGAGCATTAACACCAAGTCTTCAAGAAAGACGTCCTGAAGTTACTTGAGAAAATATTTCAACATATTTAGAATTAATGACAAATGCTTTAGTTATTTACTATTCATAAAAATCCCAAAGCCTTGGCTGTTAACTCTGGGTTTAGCTTACATACTCAGTTTGCACAGCAAACATTGATGTAGCTTTGCAAAGTGAAACACCTGGGCAAGCAAACTGGGTTTTGATACAGCAATTATAACTCTGGTTTAAAGTTATAGGCTTTCCCACAAGTCCTACAACAGCATAGAGACAATGCACACCACAATCTTTTCTTCCTTGTATCTCGGCTCAAAGGACCACGGGATACCTTTCTAGACATATCCAAAAATAAACATGGTACTACGGTTTTCAGTAACAGGATTTGTGAACCCACACCTTAATTATCTAAAGCACGGCTCCGTGATGCACAACTAACTTTAAAGACGAAGCCAAGAAAGCTCACTGTGCCGTCCTCCTGTCAATTTGCATTGCGTCCGGTTAATATCTCGCTGTCTTAAGGTCCATTTGAGGAAAACTTGCTGAGGGAACTCCCAAAGCCACAGCCCCGCGCGGTAAAAGCGGGGGGATCCGCTCGCCGTGCCCACAGCTCCCGCGGCGAGCAGAGCCGTCCGGAGGCGGAGAGCCAGCCTGCCAGCCCTTCCCCGGGAGCAGCGCCCACAGGGACAGCCCGAGCCGCAGCCACAGCGGGTCCAGGCTGAGGCCATGCCCTGAGGCTTCTCCTCCTGCGGCAGCCTGGCGGCCCGAGCTTCTCGCCACTCCCTCAGCGCCCACCCCTCTGGCTCATCCTCCTAGTTCCCAAGCGTGGAGAAGGGGAAGTAAGCGAGAGATCGCGACGAGGAGGCGACCGCCAGGGTGAATACGAGTAGCCGGAACACTGCCCGCCTGCCCCAAACTCACCTCAGCCTCCCCTCCGCCTCAGTTCAGCAGCCGCCATCTTCACCCTCTCCCCCCTCCCGCCCCGTTGAGCGCTCCGTAGCGCAGTGCGCGCCGGGAGCTGTAGTTCTATCCGGAGTCGTTCCGTCTCCTTTTCCGCCCATCCATCCCAAACAGAGAGGACGCCGAGGGGTCGCGGCGGACAAAGAAACGCCCCGACACGGCACGGAGGGACAGCCTCTGGACATGGGGCCCCGCCTGGCGCGGGCCGGGAGGGCGGTAGGCCGCCGAATCGGACCACAACTCCCAGAGGCCCTTGCGGCGTGGGCTCGCCGGCTCCTGAGGGCGGTGCTCCCCGTGCCCGGCTTCGCGCCGTGAGGGCGGTTCGGTGCTGCGGGCGGGAGGGGTGCCCGTGCCCGGTGGGTCCGGCCCGGGCGGGTCGCTGGGTTCCTCTCAGCTGGAGAAAGGGGAAGGGGAGGGCGAGCGGTGCTGGACGCTCTCCTGAGATCGGAGTTCTAATTCACCTACAAAGACCGTGATGCCAAACTTCCGTGAAAATCAGTGAAGCCCAGGGCAGCACAATTTCTTGGTCTGTTTTCCTTGAAATAATACTGCCAGCTTCCAGATCTGATGCCTTTATGCCAGATTTTGCAGACAAGCAAGGGGAAAGCAGAAGTCTTTCACAGAGTCGTTAAGGCTGGAAAAGACCTCCAAGATCTTTGAACCCAACCTATAACCTTGTCAAGCACCGTGGCACTGAGAGCCGAGTGCAGTGCTTGAACACCACCACCTCCCTGGGCACCCTTTTCCAATGTGAACCACCCTTTCAGGGAAGAATGTTCTCCTGATGTCCAAACTGAACCTCCCCTGGTGCAACTCGAGGCCATTTCCTCATGCTCTGTTGCTTTTTACCTGGAAAAAGTGACCGACTCCCACCTGGATACAGCCTACTTCCAGGCAGCTGTTGAGAACAAGAAGGTCCCCCTGAGCCTCCCTTTCCCCAGGCTAAGAACTCCAAGCTCCCTCAGCTGCTCCTTATCAGACTTGTGCTCCAGCTCCTTCCCCAGCACTGTTGTCCTTTTCTGGACATACTGCAGCGCCTCAAATGTCATTTTTTCTCATCAGGAACCGAAAACTGAACACAGGAGTTGAGGTGTGGCCTCACCGGTGCTGAGTACAGGCAGACAGTCAGTGCTCTCACACTATTGCTGATACAGGCCAGATACCATTGACCTTCTTGGCCACCTGAACAAACACTGGCCCGTGTTCAGCCACTGTTGACCAGCATCCCCAGGGCCTTTTCCGCCAGCATCTTTCCAGCCACTCTTCCCCAAGCCTGCAGTGCTTCATGCAGCTGTTGTGACCCAAGTGCAGCTCCTGGCACTTTGCCTTGATGAACCTCATGCATTGGTGTTGGCCCATCGATCCAGCATATAGCCCTAAAAGCCAATTTCCTGTTGTAGTAGTTCCTTCTAAAGGAGAACATGTCAATCCATTTGAGTTTATATCTTTCAGTGACTTCAGATCTGCTTATGTTGCATCTGTTAAAAACTAGCATTTCATTTTCTTATGCTTTTGAAAATACTTGAAACTTTCCTTTCACCAATACTAGAAACAGGATCAGTGTTTCATTTGTGTTCCTTGAAAACAATCCCTATAAATGTGAAACTGAGGAAGTGAGATGTCTACATGTCTCACAGTTTTCAGCAGTATCCAAAACATGTTAATTTGCGAAAATTGGACAGACTTTAACATGTGGGTGCAGCTGAGCAAATTAAAGGAGTAAACTGTAGTCCTTCTTATTCTTTTATATAATTTCTGAAATACAGCTTATGGCTTTGAACTCTCGGGGCCAAACATAAAGAAAGTGATAAGACACAGTGAACAGTCAGCCTTCCATAAATATGTTTATTGAGTTGCTGCCTGCAAAGCAGAACATGTTGGCATTAGCAGCCAATTTCTTAAGGTTTCTGCCAACAACAGTCAGAACTACATAGATCTACATTTGCCCTTTGTCCTTTAAGTATAGCTGGTGATAATAATCCTCCTTATTTTCTGAAACCTAGAGGAAAGTTTTGGGTTTTTTTCATCAGCCAAAAATTCAAATGCATTATTATGGTCTTAACTCATGACAGATGCAGCTTTAGTTCAAAGATCATCTTTCTAACCATCAGCTACAGGCAGTCTGCTCTCTTTACTGAAGTGTTTCATTCCAGCTTTGGTCTCATTTTTCTTTTCTCTGTGCATAAGGGCATGCAGGCTCCAATGTTCTCGTCATGCCATATGGTTTCAGCAGAATGCTGGCAACTAGTGCAATTGCTAGATCTTACTAGTCGTCTAAACAGAACAAGCAGCAAGCCAGGTTGGAGCCACTGCTCACAGATATTAAATGTAACACTGTGAGTAGCATCCTGATTTCTCTAAAATAGTTTAAATTGCTTGACATTATAGTTCCTGTTTCTGTGATGAATACTCTTTATTCTCTGAGGGTTTTCAAAATGTTTTCCCCCATTTTTATTGTTTTAAACACATCTGTGTATATGGAGTAGCCTTACAAAGCTCAGACAACAGAAAAAATAGAGTGTAGGGATTGAGGTTTGTATAAAGACATCTGATATGTTTCAAAGCAGGCTTCTTTTATTACATTATTACATAAACCATGTGGTATGTAATACTTAATAAAAGTCAATAAAGCCCTTAGCATAATTGTAGTGCTGTTGTTTAAAACAACTGTTTTCCTAATTCAGTTTCAAAACAGAAGAAACAGCTGTAGTCTATGAATATATATGTGTTGATCTCTTTGAGCTTCCTTATGTGTTATGTAATGGGTAGCAAATTTAGTTGTGAATTACAAGAATTTTTCATTTTAGTGAGGACATCAGAAGTGTATCTGGACACCTTTTTCTCCAGTGCCAATTTTTCATTTACTGTCAATGAAAGATGGATCTGATCCTCTGAACACTTCTAGCCTGACAATCAAACTACTCAGTAAGATTAAGAAAAAGTTGAATTGCACACATAAAATATTGCTGCATGGGAAATTTGCAGCCAAACTATCTGGTTTTACACCCCCTCATCCCAAGCCCATCAAAATGGACTGGCCAGTTTTGCTTGAATATCTCCTAAATCTCCTGGAGCAACAGTTTGTACACATGCTGGCCCACATATGCACAAAACATATGGCCCAAGTGACCTGCTTTTACAGTTCTTTAAAAAGTGATGGTCATCATTTTGGAGCAGGTCCAGTGGATGGCAACAGAGGTAAATGGAGGGAGCTGGGCCTGTTCAGCCTTGGGAAGAGACAGTGAGAGGGTACCTCATCAGTGTCTGTCAGTGTCTGTAGAGTGTCAGAGGATGGACCAGGCTCTGCTTGGTGGTTCCCAGCAATAGGACAGGAGGCAATGGGCAGAAACTGATGCCCAGGAAGTTCCATCTGAATATGAGGAAGAACTTCTTAAGTGTGAGTGACTCAGCACTAGCACAGACTGTCCAGAGAGTTGGTGGAATCTCCCTTACTGAAGATATTCAAGAACTGAATACAAGCCTCTGCCATATGCTGTGGGATAACCCTCCCTGAGCAGGGAAGTTGGAGCTGATGACCCACTGTGGTCTCTTACAGCCTTATACATTCTGTGATTCTATGATTATTATATTAGCAGAACTTTTAGAGCTTTTACTTGAGTAGTATCTAAAGTGTGAGACTGAAACATCTTGTTCAGCAGCCAATAATAAAATGTGAATTGCATGAGTAATTTGGCAGCAGCAGTTCTTAACTTTCTGATTGGATTACTAAGTCACCTAAGACTGCAGTCAAATGTTCAGTATTTACAGCAAGCAGCAAAAAGTGCTTCAGTTTGAAGTGCTCATGGAGGTTCAAAAGGTATCAAGTTAGCCTTAAATGGTCTAAGAGGATGAGCTCTTCAAGGAGTTTTAAAGAAAAAAATAAAGAAAAGTAAAAAAATCCCAAAAAATTAATGCACCCCAATAGCAATATAATGCAGGAATTATAGAAAGCTGATAATGGTTTTATACCTGTGTAAGAAGGATAATGTTAATTGTAAAATGTTGCAGATAAAGAAAAAGACATAAGGAAATATTCAGTACTCACTCACAGAAATGAGTAATGGTTGGATTAGTGAACATTAATAATCCAGTTGCTGAACAGTTATAATCCATTATAACATTAATTTCAGCTTTCAATAGTGAAAAAACAGGAGTTTTTATAGCAATGACTCCATTGCTTTCTCAGTCACCACTAAAGAAAGCCACTCACAGGCATTTCATGAAATGAAAATGAAATGTTATAGCTATATAATGAGACACCAAATAATAATTTTGTTAATATGTGTTTTTTGTCATATTTTTCCAACCTTGCATTTTTATGGTTGATTCCATAAATGGGTGGCAACTACAACATTTTGTTACCATCCAAATGTAGTTGATGATATGTTTCTACCAGCCCCATGTAGCCAGTGCAAAAGTCTAATGGGGAATAGAGGCTGATAGTGGAATGTCATGGCCTGAATGAAATCACGCTGCCTCCGAGTGCTGCTGTGCTAGACGTGTTGGAATTCCAATATTAGCACGAGTCAAAGGCAGCCAAATGGTGCCACAATTGATATCACTGATGCATTTTTCTCAGTTCCTCTGGCAGAGTGCAGACCACAATTTGCTTTTGCTTGTACGAGTGTTCAGTATACCTGGAATTGACTGCCCCATGGGCAGAAACACAGCCCAACCATCTGCTGTGGACTGATCCAGACTGCACAGGAAAAGGGTGGAGCTCCAGAACACCCACCATACATCGATGATATCATTGTTTGTGGCAATACAGCACAAGAAATTTTTGAGAAAGAAAAGAAAATAACCCAAATTCATCTGAAAGCTTATCTTGCCATAAAACAAAGCAAGCTAAAAGAACCTGCACAGGTATGGCAGGACTCTTCCCCATAGCACAGAAGAGCTTATCTTTTCTATCAGCTGGTGTGGCAGCTCTAGGCATTTTCCCCAGAACTGGTGAGATAACTCCTTACCAGACAAATGTCCAGCCTGGGTTATCTCTGGTGCCAGAGGTGGAATTCCCAGCTGACAATAAACATCTGGCCTTGAGAACAAGATGTAGGGAGATAAGCTGGAATTCCGGACTGACAGACACTTCACTTTACAAACTATAAAAGCTACACAAAACTTTCACCAAATCAGAAATCTCCTACACACACCCTGGGAATATGTAGGGCTTTTTCCCGAAGTTTGGATACAAACTTTGTGGTTACTTCCCTGGAAATTGAGTGAAAGGATTCTATGTGTACTCCATCATCAATTCGGTGGTAACATTTTGATCATGCATTGTATTTCTTATCAACTCATAGTTCTTTCTTTTATCCTGCTTCGTAAGTATTCTGTTTAAAATCTTATATCTGTTAATCTTGTGTCTATTCAATAAATAATTCATTTTATAATAGACCTAATCAGCCATTCTTAAGAACTTGCAAGCAAGAGCAATCTGGGGTGCAGTCTGCATGAAACAGAGCTATTGCCAGAAATCCGAGTCAAAGGCAGGACATGTCTAAGCTTTCACTCCCTTTATAACAACAGGAGATCAAGTTCTTAGGAAATAAAATGGCAGGATGGATGCAATTAAGTGCCTGCGTTAACAAAATAGCTGTCCTCACTGGCTAACAGGAGGGAAACACAAGCTTTCATAGGCCTAGTGGGGTTTGGGAGAATGCACATTCCAGGTTATAGTCAGCTTGTTGGCCCCTTTATCAAGTGATCCAGAAGAAGAAGTATTTCAAGTGGGGCCTTGAGCAACAGGAGGCATTTGAGCAGATCAAACAGGAAACAGCTCTTGGGCCTGTATTGACAGGACGAGCCATGCAGAATATCCTCTACACTGCAGCAGGGGAGCAGCGTGTCACCTGGAGCCTCTGGCAAAGTGTACTGGTTTGAAAGCAAACCAGCAAACTCGGGAGATCCCAAGTCAGAACTACAATTTGAGAGGAAAATGAAAATAAATGTAATTGTACAAAACACTGAGACAGAGTCAGAATACAACCTGACAACCCTGTTGTTAAGGGTGTTGGTAGCAGTCCAATTTAATGGTGGCTGCAGTCCTCTTGGAGTAATAGATGTGGTTGTGTTGCAGCAGTGATCCTGTAGAAGGGTGTGGTCTGCCTCTGAAGGTCCAGTGGTGGAGTAGATGGGCCTGGTCTTCCTCTGTAAATCCAGTGGATAAGGCTGCTTGTTGTGGCCCAAACTCCAGATTATGTCCTGGTAGGAATGCTTGGCTCCTCCCCCTGGGTGGAACATCTCACAATGGGATGATGTAATTTTATCAGTCATGCAGTGAGACTTGGAGGCTCATTAACAGAAGATATCCCCCACAGAGGGAGTTATGAGGGATGGGTCACGGAAGAGATAAAGAACACTGCTCCACTTGGTTTTAACAGATGGTGATAGAATGCATAATTTTGGTTACATCTTACATTGTAACCTAAGAGACAGAGGACCTCAGGGGAAACCCAAGGTCACTCCAAGAAGCCAGGGTCATCAAGGATCAGAAGTGCACTGTACTCCAGGTCATGGATCTGGAGGGTGAAGGAAGCCCATGAAATGGCAAAATAATATTCATCTGTGAAAGGATGAGGGATAAAGGTTAGTGAAAATCTGTGTCAGGTATGGAGATGATTTAGGGACATACTTTAAGTTGTGTGTGTGGGTAAGAATGAATTCCAGTAATGACAAATAAATAGAATGGAACACTTGAAAGATATATAAATTATGTGGGGTTTGAGTATGACTCAAATGGTATGGAATAAAGGGTGGAGACTATATTGGGTCTGACTGAGGTAGAGTTCACTTTTCCTTAGCAGCCCTCTACGTGCTGTGCTTTGCATTGGTAGCTGGAGGGGTGTTGATGACACACAAGTGTTTTGGCTACTGCTGAGCGCTGCTGGCACAGCAGCTGTGCTGTCTCTCTAACATTCCTCCCCTGCTCCCCTGTCAAGGGGCTGGGAGTGGGCAAGATCCTGAGAGGGGACACAAGCTGGCCAGCTGATCCAAATTATCCAAAGGGGTATTCCATACCATATGGCCTCACCTCAGATATAAAAGCTAATGCAGGGCGGACATTTGTTATTTAACAATGTCTGCCTTCCAGAGCAACTGCTCCACGTGATGAAATCCTGCTTCCTGAACACTGATCACCAGTGGGAAGTAGAGATCAATTTTTGTTTCCCTTTGCTTATGCACTCACAGACCCTAAACTGCCTTATCTCAACCTAGTAACTGTTTTCCTTATTCTTCTCTCCCCTGCCCTACTGGGGAGTGATAGAGCAGCTTGGTGAGCACCTGGCATCCAGCCAAGGTCAACCTATTACAGCATTGTTAAACTGCAGAGATAAAATCCCCAGAGCCTGTGTTAGCACTTTCACTCTGTCATTGTTAATTTTGTCAGGAGCAGTGGTGGATGCAAAGTGACGATATTAACCAGCCGTGAAAAGCAAAGCAGAGTCCGTGCCAATTCCGCACCCCAGACCATCCAGCAGTTCCTGGCTGATATCAGGTGTTTTCCCCAGTTTCATCTCAAGTGAGAGTTCTCAGTGACAGCTCTGCTCACTGGGATGACATCTGTCAGAGGGACAGCAAAAATAGATTGGAATGACTACATTTTTTTAAAAATTCCCAGGAAGAGTTGAGCAGCCACTGGCAGAAAAGTCTCGCAGATGTCTCAGAGCAAAAATCTTAAAATTGAAGCCCAAATCCCCACATACCTTTCAAAACCATGGCCAAATATACTTGGAGAGTTAATTCCACATCATGTCAGTATTACAGAATCCTCAAGGGAGTAAGAAAGGTTCTCATATGACATATATCTATGTCATATGTATTTGATATGTACATACATATTTGTATTTGGTAACAAATAATAGTTTATGATTCAGAGGTTTTATTCTTAAGTAATTAATTGCCTTAAAGATGCTTTACAACAAAATTATTCAGAGAAAACATTCTTATTTCATTGGATTACATATTTTCCATCCCTTCTGTCATCAGGAATGTTTATAATTATACTTTTTCTGGCAGAATCAAGCAATCGTGATAGATTTTATTTTTAGAATAGGCAGTGTTTCTATAATGTTAATGGGATTATAGTACCATATCCAAGTTGAGGTCTGTGTGATTAAAATTTAACTTGTCCAACTGAGGGCAGAAGGAGGATGAAGTACAGAGCTTTCACCAAAGGCGTGGATGGAAACAGCATGCCTCAAACATTCCATGTGAAACTCTGATTTCCTGAAATGCTGTCTGTAATGAGAGCTAGCCACGTGCACAGATGGTCACACTCAAGTATTTTATGCTCCAAAATCAGGGACTTATGTATTAGTCAAGTTCCCACTCCATTCTACTGAGCTGCTGATGTACCCTTGGCATATTCTGTGGATCTTCACTTGAAGTATTCTCTTCCCTTTGCTGTAATATAGGAAAATAGTGTCAAAAATTTTGATTACCATAACATTCAAAAATAGAATCTAATTATTCTCTTCCATTTTCAGTGTTGGCTAGATTATATGTTTTTTTGGGAGCAAATTAAAATCCACTAGAAAAGAATGAATGTGCTCCAAGAATCTTTGCTTTTGCTGCAAAAACTATTAATTCTGTGTCATTTAAAGTACTGACAACAAATAATTCACATTATGTCCCATAACTTTTTTGTCCTTTTTCTTGGTTTCTAGGCATTTGCAATCACACTGACCAGTCTCTAATAAGCTGGGAGCCAACAGGTCAATTTTAGCCACATTAGGCAATGATAGAAGTCTCACAGATAAAATGGTTGTGGAGGTTTTGTGAAAATCTGTAAAATGTAGCAAAAGTGAACTTAATTAATGACCTCACTGAGAGAAAAAAAAGCCTCACATGAACTCAGTATTTTTTTTGTGGTTTTTGGCTTGGCCATGCTATGCCTAAGAGCTACAGACACAACCAACAGCAGACAGCACAGATACAACACCAAGCCAGGCCTGACTGTGCTTCTTTCTTCCCAGATGGCAGTGAGGGAATATGGGGGCTACTGAAATATAATGGAATGAGATCATTATGAAAATAAGAGAAGAATTTGAATTATCACAGTGCAGGGACAGGTACAGATGTGCAAATCTATGCAAAATCAAGATTTACTGGTTCCACTGTTCACACACGCACACACACACACACACACACACACACAAAAAAAAAAAAAAAAAAAAAAAGTTTCTCCTGTTGATACTTTTTGGGTAAAGATATGTCACATCCATAAAAATAACCAAATACATTTCTAAACGGCCTGTGGTTGACAGCCTCCACTAACTAAAAAAAGACCTAATTTCCTATCACAGTAGGCCAGATTCTCAGCCTGTGTGAACTGGCAGGATTAATATGAAATTAATTGAGTTATGCTGACCTAATGGCAATTTGCCGACTGGTTTAGGATGTTAAAAAATACTTCCTAGGAAATATATAAAATAAAAAAAATGGGCAGGAATAAATCTTGGGAAAATGGACATAAAATTATGCTAGGGAAGTAAAATATTGACTATTTTAAGAGTATCAAGACTAAGTAGGATATTCACCCCTTTCTTTCCCAAAACATTTCTCAGGTTTCTCTTTACCCTGTGTCAGGAAATAGGGTCTGTTTGGAGAGAAGACCTGAGCTGGGGTGAATGCCTGAAGCGTGGACAAAAGGAGGAGACTGGGACTGTCCAGAGGGGCTGGTGATACCAAGACACACAGAGTGGCACTGGGAGAGCAGGACTGGGAGCCCCTCTTGGTTTAATTGCACAGGTTGAAATGCACAATCTGTGCTCACTACAGCATTCTCCCTCTTGTGCTAGGAACTGACACCAAGGCACAGGAATCCCACTGCCCCTCTGCTGATGCCTCATCTTTGAAGGAAATGCTGGCTAACTTGAAATACCAGGGTTAAGGGTAGCTAATGAATGTCTTGGGTCAACTCGCATAATTTAATATATTTTAAAAAATAAACTCCCCCCTGTTCCAACTGCAGATAAGTCTAAAAGATTTTTCAACAGTATTATAATGTTTAACCCACTCCGTCTTTTTAGATAAGTTTTCAAATAATGCTACGTGGAGCAAAACCTGCAGGAGATTTTGTTTTGAAAATAACTGTGAAGATGTAATTTTTTTTTTCTATTTGGTTTTTGCAGTCATTATTATTTGGCACATATGTCAGATTTGCATTTTCCTGCAAAGTTGCAATGTGGGCAATAGATAAATAAGTCACAAGCTCTATTTAAGAAATGCCAGGAGGTGGCGTGTGCCTACCTAATTTCCTCCCTCAGACTCAAGCACAGAGTTTTGCACTGCACATACCTGATCATATATATATATGTGTACACATTTGCTTCCCCTTGGACTTCTGCCGCATTTTAGGTACATAGCAATTAGTGTTTACCAGATGAGAAACTCTTCTCTAATTTGTTTGCTCATTGCTGTTCAGTCTGTGCCCCAATGGAGCATTTGTTACCTCTTCAGATTTTGCTTTTGTAACTTAATTTCCTGGTGGACTTTTGCCTTAGTGCTCATCAATACTTATTTCCTCACTAAATGTACGTGCTAATTTGGTTTTTACAGCACCTTTTTGAGATGAGTAGATAAGACACTTTTACCTCATTTGAATTGAGTTTTGGGGCACAGAGTTTGCAATGCAGAAAACTTGGGTTTTCCTTTCTGGAATTTTGCCAAGGAGGGCAGTTGTGGCTGCTCTACCAAGTGGCCCCTTGCAGAAAAGCAATCACTGTCAATACCTATCCACTGATTTCCCATGCCTGCAGAGGCTTCCCCTCTAGTCTTGTCTCCTAGATCTAAGGTTCATCTTGTCTTTAATCCCTCTGCACCACTATGAGTGGAGAGGAGTGGGTGTTGTTGTTCCTTTCCTTGAAAATTTTGCAAAAATGTAAGTAGTTGCCAAGGACAAGGTAGGGTTTTTGTGTTATGGGAGAGGTAGGGAGACCCTACATTTCAGGGCAACTAAGGAAGAGGAGAGTAGGTGGAGGCAGAGACACTGTGGCCTTCCAGAGTCATACTGGCATCGCTCAGCATTCCTTGCCAAAGCCCACCAAAAAAAAAAACAAAAAAAAAAAAAAAAAAAACAAACCAAAAAAAAAAAACACAAAAACAAAAAAAACCCCAAAAAACCAAAAAAAACAAAACAAACAAACAAACAAAAAAAAACCATAAAAACCCCAAAACCCCGTGAAATTCCCCCAAAAGCAGGGGAATTCCCCTGCATGCCTCACAGCCCCTTGGTCTTCTCAGCCCCTTCATTAATTTCTCCTGGTTTTCTTCAGGCATCTCCTCCTTTCCTTTTCCCCGCTTCCTGCCCACATTGCCACTGCCATCAAGCTGAATTTTGCCTACAGAGCTGAAATACTGATTAAAAGGTGCTTCCACCAAAGACATACAAAGCTATTTCCCAATCCTCTCCTCTCCTCTCCTCTCCACTTTTTCATGTATTTAGTTACATAAATATGCCAAGTTCATAAATAGAAATCTCTGGTAAAGGTGTTGCTTTATCTAGTTTGTGTTGGATGCAGCAGCCTGGGAGGAGGTCATGCCCTGACATGACATCTGTGCCTGCCAAATCTGGGACTGGTTTCAGCTTTGCTCTCAGGTGTGCCAGCTGGTCCTGCACACTTACAACCTGATTCTGTGAGCCATATGTCCTTCATTAAGGGTTCACATTAGGTGCCACCCTGAAGACAAAATTCATTAGGGCCAAAACTAATCAAAAAGTTGGCAGCCAGGAAGGGCAGCACTTCCACAGCTGGGTCACTGCTGTCTGTGAAGTGGCCTGGTGCTGTCTGTCATTCACATTCTTTTTCTTTAAGCACTGGAATTTATTAATTTTGCCCAGAGTGATCTAGAACTTGCCCAGCTAAGTGCCATATTGTGCCATGTATATCTTAGTCCTCTGAAGCTTATTCCTGCCCTCTGGGAACAAATTCATCTGATTTTCCCAAGGTGATTGAGATGCCCAATGGAAGAGTGAAGGACTGAGTCTGTATTTCAGTACTATGCAATCTGACTGATAAACCCAAACCACACAAAAAATATTAAGAGGACATAGATTTAAAATGCAACTTCTTGATGTTTCTGAACTCTAAAACCATTTCAAGAAATGCTGTTCAGTAAATCACTGACAGGGTTGCTTTCTGACATCGCTTTGCCTGACAGAAGGAAATTCAATGAAATAAGCAAGATTTGTGTACATGTGAACAGACAAAATTTAGCTCTGAGTTGTTCATCTGCTGTGACTGCAGCAGAAAATATTATCTGACCATATTCTGTTCTTTATCTTGGTATGATTTTGACAGAAGAGAGATGACATTTATCCTGTATTTAACACATCTCAGGAAATTCTATAAAGTTTTAAATAGAAAAATATCTATAGCCCTTTCTAACCAATCCTGCCTCTGTGAATAGCTAATTACTGAGATTAAACAAGTGTCTCTAAATTGCTTATCTATTCCAATTGCTTCTATTTTCTGCTGGCTTTATGATTTGCCTTCTAAAGAAAGCATGAAAGAGATATTTCTTTTGCTTTTGAAATAGCTTGCAGAAGATATGACTTTCATTTCAGGAATAGCAACAATTTGTTGTTTCTGAGGAAAAAAACTTTATTTTGCCCTCTTAAACTGGTTTTCACTTCAAAGTTTCTGAAGCAAGAGAGCTTGTATTTATTTTTAACCTTCTAAGTTGAAAATCGCATAGTATTGAAGAAAAAAAAGCAGCAAAAAACAAAATCCTAGTTGAGTTAAAATAATAATATGACTTCTTTCTCCAAGAAAAGTGTCATTAATGAAAGAAATTGCTGTGCCTGATCCTCAATCCTCGTTCTCAACACTTACAGCAATAATAGCAGTTAATCTTTTTTGTCCTTTAGATTGTAAGAGAGAGATGGAGATGTTCTGTCCTTAATCTAAGATTGTAAATATGAATAAACCATGATCCTGCTGACAGATATTCCTTTGATTTTAGCAGAGCAGTGATTACATTCACAAGTCTCTGCAGCTCAGATGTGAACAGGACTAAGCACAAATCTTAGGTCTGCTTATTTTTGCTTCTGAATTTTACTGAATTCTAGTTACTGAATTTGCCAAGAAGAAACTGTTCATTTTCCTTGTGAACTTTGTGAAAATTTTCTTTCTTTGTTTCCTTTATGAACCACAAAAAAACATGAAAGATGCTGCACAGTATTTGTAGTACTAGTACCTAAATTTTCAGTAGTATATTTAATATACCTGAATATATAAATTTAATACACCTGGGTCTGAATGGAACTTAAACAAAGGATGAAGGAAGACTATTCACATGTAGTGACAGGATGAGGGAAAATGGATTCAAATTGAAAGGGAGTAGGTTTAGACTAGATATGAGGAAAAAGGTCTCCACCGATAGGCACTGAAACAGGTTGTCCAGGGAAATGGCCCATCCCTGGAAGTGTCCAAGACCAGGAGGAATAGTGCTTCAAGCAACCTAATCTGGTGGAAGGTGTCCCTGCCCATGGCCAGGGTTGGAACAGGATGATCTTCAAGGTCCCTTCCAAACAAAGCCATGAAAGGCATTATCATGATTCTATGATAATGCCTTTCCAAAGAAGCTGGACAGATTTTACAAATATAGACTCTGCAAGAATCTCTTCCCTACTACTTTGTCTTCAAATATTTGTCAGGTCCCTTGCACATGATAACAGTAATTTAAACTGTAAATGGGTCAGGGACTAAAAGGCAGTTGCATCATGCTCTTTAATATCTGGATTTTTTGTTTAGAAGTTCTACTAGTGTTTCTGTATGGAGACCAGAAAAAGGTGAATAGCTCTTTGCTTCCTTTACAGGGTATTGTTCACAACCTGTTGATATATGGAGAGGAAAGAAAATAGGTGTTACCATTGGAAGCACCATTCCTTGTTTGTCACATGATTTTTTTTTTTTAAAGTATAGACTTTAATCCCTATGTAATGTTTTGAATCTTCAGAAGAACAAAATGAAGTAAACTAAATATCTACTTTTATCTTAAAGGACTCCTAGAAGCAGTATATCCTGTTGTAACTATGGCAATATCTGGTATACTTCTCACTTTTAATTTATGGAACCATAACTGGGTACTCTAATAACAGTCATCTCTTCCCCCCCCCCCCCCCCAATATTGTTTTGTTGTTCTGATTAGTGCATGGAATCAGCTGACAAAAAATGGTGTGCAACTTTTAGTGTGTGTTGTATTTTTACTCTGGTGTGCAGTGGATTGCATGCATCACTAAAATGTGTGGTTCAAAGACAGAATATACTTTAACACCAGGAATATTACGTGGCAAACATTTGTGAAGACAAGTGTAGGTCATCTGGAGCTAAAAAGTTCCTTTTCAGGACCTTGTTAAAATTTTTTGTAATGTTACAGACAGGTCTTCTTAAAATGCTTCTGTGCCTGAGACACAGGAGTGGGATTCTAATGCACCACATAATCACTCGCTTGGTGATTGTGCACAGTATACTACAAGTGAGATGCATCTGATTTTTCACTTGTTAGCCTTTTACTGACATTAATCAAATCTTCAGGACTACAAAATAGTTCTGAAGACAGATCTGTCAGATTTGCCTCCTTACCTCCCTCATTCCTTTCCTCCTTCCTGTTTCTATGATGACATTCACTCTGCGGTTGGAAAGAAATTCCCTCATGTGTTGCAGTAGTGTGACTAATCTTAGGTGACAGTACTATATCCTTATGGTTTTTGAAAACAGAAAAGCTGATGTCACAAGGAATAAAGCTTGACAAAATGGACGTTCTGTCTTACGCTCATCTGGTCTTTCATGTTATGTTTAATGGATCTTGTTATCTATATTCTAGTGTAAAAGAAGAATGTTGCTTATAGGAAGTGTTTCTCACTTAGACCTGACATAAACTTTGCTTTGCTTGTAACATGGAAATAATTATTAGAAATCAGTTATTTAAAATGAACCACAACTATCAACATGATTATTGGAGAGTAACCCACAGCTGCAACCAAAAAATATTGTGCCCTGGTGTGATTCTGAGCCACTGCAGTCATTTCCTGACCACCTTCAAATGTCTTGCAACTACAAGTACACTTGAAAATAAATCTAGCCAGGTTTAGCCTCTACAAGCATAGGATAAAGTGTTTGCTTGTCACTATTTATAGGTGATGTGTGTCACTCACCAGATGTATCAACAGCATTTGAAGTCGAATCCATCTTCAGTATGATTTATACTGGCAATTCTATTATCTTCAAATGCAGGAGCTCATTTTGGATAGTGTCCAAAGAATTCATTTGAATGTTTGATCTGACTTCTGTCAGGGAATCTAAACATGTTCTGGTCCCACACAAATGGGCTGTGCTCTCAGGCATCATCTTACAGCTGCAGTGTTGCTCTCTTTGTATTTGGAAAAGCTACAGAGAACAGGCCTTAGTTTACAACTAGTACTTGCACACTTGATTCTTAAGTGAAAACTGAATGAAATATATATATTTTTTGTATTAACAATAAATTTTTAATGGCATTATTAAAAGCAAACTGTACCTTTTTTCCCTGGTGTTGTATAAAATGCAAAAGATTAACATCTTATCCTACTGTTTTTAGACAGAACTTGCTCATTAATTGCAAACTTCTGATGCAATTACTCAGTCACTTTAATCTTTCCTCTACTTATTATTGGCTCAGAAAGTACTTCAATATTCCCTGTACTCTTGTACTTTTTCAAAGGGGAGACGGAAAGCATTGCTGTCATATAATCAAAGCCTTTTTGATGGGAAGGCTTTGTCGCCCTATTTGACCTTTTTTAAAGGACCAGTTTTGCATAAACCCCTCTTCCCTCCCAGCTATAGTGCTATAGAAGCCATGTGCTGTAAGAGACTTAGCATTTCCTACCTCATCAGTCCCATTCCACAGAGAAGTGGTCCATAAAATTACACCTTTCCACCTGGCTGACAGCACACTATCATTTTGCTCCCTCTCATCTAGCCAAACTTCATAAAGTGAAAGGAGAAATAAAAATAAATGAAGGAACAGGTTTTTCTCTCCAGGAACTCTGTGCAGTGACAAGAAGCAACTTTACTTACAAGTCAAAAGAATGATAGAATCACAGAATGGTTTGAGTTAGATTGGACATTAAAGATCATCTTGCTCTAGCACCCTGCCATTTGACGCAGTGTCCTGAATTGGAAGCAAGTTGAAATTGAAAAAAACCCAAGAGTGGTTTGGCCTTTATCCTTGACTTCAACCTTCTCTTTTCTTCTCAAAAAAGCCTAAGAAATTGAAGGACTCCAGAAAACTTTCACTTTCAGTCTCTTAGGCTTGTGTTAGGGACGTCTATAATGGCTGTTCAAAGCAGATGGAAATGGTTTGGGTTGTCATTTGAGGTTGCTTTTATTTTCCCACTGCATTCATTAAAAATGTATTTATGTGATTACCTGTCCAACCTGAAGAGTATTTTCCCACAACTCTCTATGTATTTGAAATTCTTGGATTACCATGATATCATTAACTAAACTGTAGCTGGGTGAAGCTATGGTAGAAGAGACAAGGTAGGGGACAGGAGGTGAGGTAAAGGTTGGTGGAGAACTAGAGGACTAGGAATAATTTCTCTGTGCTGCTCCCTGAATGTTATCTCAGGCCCAGCATTTCCTCCCAGCCATGTCTCCAGCTGTGATGGCTGTCTGGAAAGGTGACTTACTTACATTCCCATCTCATGTCTTGCTGAGGAATAACACCCAACAGATCAGGAAACTGCTACAAGAAATGAAAATCTTAGCTGAGCACTCCTGCTGTTTAGGTGATGGGGTGGTAGATTTCCTGTGGTGATGAGTATGGTGAGAAAAGATTTGAGGGCAGTAACTGATGTCACCCAGGCTGCTCTACTGTGACTCTGAATTCAAAATGACAAGCAGCTCAAAAAGGTTACCCAATAAAGCTTTTATCCTAATGTGTGAAGTCTCCTTAAATTTCAAGCTAATTCAGCATACTATGGGATGTGCTAACAAATCCTGTATCATAGACTTCTTCTAGGTTTATAAAATAAATAGTTATGGATGTATTGTTACACTTGCAGAAGTGAATGGAGCATATAGATGATAAAAGGTAGACAATTCCTCATTTGTAAAATATTGACTCACCCTTCAGTGTTACACTGAGTGTTAGAGAACTTCAGATTATTCTGATAACTACTGTCTCTGGAGAGAATCCAAGAAAGATGAAGCTGGGGTGAGAGAAACATAAAGGATGAAGGGAACGTCAGTACCATTCTTTAATCACCCACTTCTACTGATCCTGCAAAAGCCTGGGTTTGGCCCCATCAGCAGGTCTCAAACACCAGGGAGGCTTAAGACCATTCTCCACAGTACTTCTGGCACCCTTCAGGGACTGCTGTTTGATGGGAGTAAGGGAGGGGGACACACAGGCGACAGGACACTGTGCCCCCAAGCTGTGAGGTACATTCAGAACTGGGAGATCAAAAGCAGGAAAGAATCACCAGGCTTTGAATATTTGCATTTTACAGAATAAATCCCCAGTGTTTTGCCCACAAGGAAGAACTGAAATTTCAGAAATATTTAGGGGATAATAGTACCCTCTTCCAGGCATAGATTCTGTCTTTGCTAGGGCTGACCCAATTCCGTTCCTCCTTTAGTGAGTCAGTATCTCACTAGAATAGCAACATGCTTCAGTTCGTACACAACATCCCTTGCCATTGCTAAGATTCAGAATATAATTGTTATAAATATAGCTATTAATTTCAGGATCTCTAGGGACACGCTGAGACACTGATGCCTAGTTCCTGCATTACTCTATGATGTATTTTACACACTCAGATTGCAGAAACATTTTTATACATTCTGTAGTTTAGATTAATAAGTGTATTTGCAGGAAATAAACTTTATATCAGAACATTTTGCTACAAATTTACCCTTCCCTTAAATTTGTTGGCTGGCTGAAAAAATTAGTTTATATAAAGTACTTTTGTCATAAATAAACATGTTCTCCATGAGCAGGAACTCAGGACACTGCCCCTTCCCTTCTATGTTCTTAGGGGCATCAGTTCTTAGGTTTCCCATATTTAGGGCAGGACCAGTAATTGAAACATCATGTGTAAAGAATATTCTCTTCCACTAATGCAAAGAACACAGCAAGATATTCTGATAATATTGCAAACTGGCCATCCTCCTACCTGCTATCTTGGCTGTTATTATACATATAGTGTCAGTGATCCAAGCACTGAAAATGTATTCATCTGCTGTGCTTATTTTCCTGCTTCTGCTAAACCATAAGGCTGGCTTAACTATCATCAAATTTAAGCAATAATAGCAAGAATTATATTCTTCTTATTTCTCTCAGATATCTGACACTTGTTTTTTCACCTATGTCTTATTTCAAGCTTTTATTCATGGCAATGAGAGATAGCTTCTTATGTGGAACTTTATTTCTAAAATCCTGTAGTCAGTGCTTAAATTATAGAATCACAGAATGGTTTGGGTTGGAAGGGAACCTTGAAGATCATCTGCTTCCAGTTCTGCTGCTGTGGGAAGGGACACCTTGCACTAGACCAGGTTGTTCAGTCCACTGTCCAGCCTGGCCATGAATTCTTCCAGGGATGGAACAGCCACAACTTCTCTGGGCAACCTGTTCTGGTGTCTTACCATCCTTACAGTAAAGAATTTCTTCCTAATATCCAATCTAAACCTATTTTCTTTGAGTTTGAACCTGGTCCCCCTTGTCCTTTCACTACATGCTCTTGTAGACAGTCTCTCTACATCTTTCTTGTAGGCTCCCTTTGGGTACTGGAAGGCCATAATTAGATCACCCCTAAGCCTTCTCTTTTCCAGACTGAAAAATCCCAATTCTCTCAGCCTTTCTGTCTCATAGGAGAGGAGAGGGCTTCAGCCCTCTGATGATCTCTGAACTCACTCCAGCAGGCTGAAGTGCTTGGGGCCTTGTGCTGGGGTCCCCAGAGCTGGACACAGTCCTGCAGGTGGGGTTGCACCAGAGCAGAGCAGAAAGGCTGAACCCCCTCCCTCACCTGCTGCCCATGGTGCTCTGGATGCAGCCCAGGATACATTTGGATTCCCTGGCTCCCAGGAACATCACTGGGTCATGCCCAGTCTCTCATCCACCAGAACCCCCAAGTCCTTCTTGGCAGGGCTGCTCAATCTGTCCACTCATCAAATCTATCTCTCTCCAGTTTAGAGAGAGGGAAGTTGTGGAGGTCTGTTGTGTCAAAGCCTTTACAGAAATCCAGATAAATGACATCTGTCTTCCCTTGTCCACTGATGTAGCCACTCCATCACAGAAGGCTACTGGGTTGGTCAGGCAGGACTTAGCCTTGGTGACAATGTGCTGGCTGTCCCAAATCACCTCCTTGTTTTCCATATAAATTAGCATGGCTTCCAGGAGGATCTGTTCAGGCAGAGAGGTGAGGCTGACAGGTTGGTAGCTCCCAGGGACCTCCTTTGTATTTTTAAAGATGGGGATGATTTTCCCTTTCTCCAGTCACCTGGGACTTCATCTGACTGCCATGAATTTTCAAATATCATGAAGAGTGACTTGGCAACCACATCAGCCAATTGCCTCTGGACTTATTTCTTCTTTCACTTTCTCAGTGATGTCCACCAGCTGCTGGTTGCTCTTCAGCATCCCATTGGGCATCACAAACACTGTGGTACCCTAAAATATCTCTTTGCAGTTTCCCAGTTTTTACCTTTTCATATTTGTCCTGTATCTAGGCCATCACAGCTGTGAGAAGCACTGGGTCAGTCACTGGGAGGTTCATGTCCAAATGGAGCTGAGATCATGGCTATTCAGCATAGGTTCCTTAAGGAATTCATTGAATTCTAGCAGGTTTTTTGGGTTTTTTTATGAGGTCTTCAGCCTCACTCATGATCCAGTCCCTCCCTGAAGGAGCCCACCCTGAGCTTTGCCTTGGATCCACCTTGAGCAGCAGGTTAGCTCTCCTGAAGCCCGTGGTTGCAATTTTATTCTCTGTCCTGCCTTTCCTCCCCTGATACTGAATTCCATGATCTCATGATCACTACATCCAAGGCTGCCCGCAACCAGCAAGACTATCTTCTAAGTATAACCTCCCTTTTTGTGTGTAATAGAGACTTAAATGCCTAAAATCCAATATTCTATCTTCAAGTTTTGTAGAAGAAGAACTGCCTATAATGATTGACTATGCCAAGATGCTTATGGAGCATCATTTCATTAACAGAGGTTCAAATTTGCATCTCTGACAGCAAAAACATGTGCTTCTGAAGCTGTGGAACAACCCAATTGAAATTTAGAAGTCATTTTGAATTTGTAACTGATGTGAAGTACAAGAGAAAATCAGCTGATGCACACTTCATGCTGCACAGATCTCTCATTGAGAGTGGGAATAAATTCTGTTCTGCTCTTGTAAAGAAGTGGTTTGATTGTAACAACCACGTTTCAGGGAGACAGCACTTGCCTCCCACGCTCTCTTCTAACCAACACTTAGCAGAAGAGAGAACTTCACTCTAAAATGGACGTGCAGCACCACCTCTCGTTGGGATTGCTTTCTGCAATGCAATTCTTGCAATCTCCTTCTTCCTTCCCATCCCCTTGATTAATGCAACAACAAACTGGGACAAATAGCACAGTATTTTGCTTTTATGAATCTGTAAAAGTACAATTATTCTGCCTTCCTTTCATGCTACAGGATCAATGTGCTTGCACATCTCCTGTAGAGTGTTACCACTCACACCCCTCAGTTTAGATAGAACTGTCCACTTGGTCAAGCTGCCTGCCAGAAACCTTTGTATGTTGGTATCCCAAGAGTACTCCAGATTTGCCAAGGTGTACGCCATAAAACCTCTACCATGGTTTACCCTGGCCAGCAACTAAGCCCCCACAGCATTCTGCTCTCTCCCGCAGCTGGATCATGGACAGAATTGGAAAGGTGGAAGTGAGAAGACTCATTAGTTGAGATAAAAACAGTTTAATAGGTAAAGCAAAAGCTGAGCATGCAAGCAAAGGAAGCAAAGGAATTAATTCACTGCTTCCCATGGGCAGGCGGGGTCAGCTATCCCTAGGAAAGTAGGGCTCCCTTGTGCATAACAGGGACTTGAGAAGACAAACACCATCACTCTGAATGTCTCCCCTTCCTTCTTCATCCCCATCCTTTATGCTGAGTACAGCACATTATTGCCTGGAATATGCCTGTGGTCAGCTGGGGTCCCCTGTCGTGGCTGTGTCCCCTCACAACTCCTTCTGCACTTGTTTCTGTGGGGAGCAGAAAAGGCCTTGGCTCTGTGTAAGCCCTGCTCAGCAATAACTAAAACATCCCTGGGTTATCAGTGCCATTTCCAGCACAAGTCCAAAATTCAGCCCTGTACCAGCTGTAACCTTTATCCAGCCAAAGCAGCACCATACTTTAAATGAAGCTAGGACTGGGAAACTGAGCCATTTCCTCTATTGAGAGGTAAGAATGCACATTTAGCTGCTTTGTCAAGGAGGTAGAGTAGCAGGGAAAGGAACCTCTTAAATTTGGTCGGTTAACATCAAAAAGTTAACATCCTGATGATGTTAACTCACAGTAATTTTACATTATTTTTTCCTTGAAAGTCACTATTTTCGTATAAAGATAGATCCTTGGTTTGGGCTGAACTTTTCCTTAACAAACATAAAAAACTGTCTCAATAAAGAGGAGTTGTTCTTAGAAAACGCTTAAAGCCTGTTAGCGTATAAACAGTAAAAAACCTCAACATGGATCCATGATAATTCAGGCACCCACAAATATAAATAATCAAAAAAGCCTAGAAAAATGTAGAAGTTTCTAGAAACTATGTGAGAGACTCTTTAAACTTTTGTATATTTTTGTGTAATATTGTCAAGAACTGTTTCTTTTTTAACAGCAAAGGTTAATAGGTATCATTGCAGACTGACTGGTATAAATCAGTATTTTAGTCAATTTCTTCTCTCACTTTCAAAATAGTTAATGATCTTTAATAAAATTTTAAAAACAAATACAAAAACCCTCAAAGATGAGGCAGTATCTATAAATAATCCAAAATGTACAGATTCAGAAGAAAATGGATTGTCTATATATTGCTCATTTCTTTCACAAAGGAACATGAGCTCAGAACTTTGATGATTGGATGTTTAAATACTCAACCTCCTGGCTGACTAGATCCTCATAATAGCATTACTTTTCTGAGAACGTCCTAGTGGCAAAGAGTTTTTAGAGCACTGAACTCCATGCTGACTTTCACTTATTGAAGAGAATAAAAGAATATTTTCTCTTAGTACAGAGCCTGCTGTGAGAAGAGGTAAAAAGGTGCTTTTAGGTAGCATGAATGGTATTGTATAATGATATAATAATAATAATTTTATTCTGCTAAAAAAACATGACACTATAGGAGTTCAAAATTCTTTGCGCGTTACCTGTCACAATCCAGTCTTGTGCAGGTAACAAACTAAAGTGCCACAGACTGATTTACACTTTAGAGGAATAGAGTGGTTTAGAGTTTATGTACCAAACCTTTGGTTGCAGGCTCAGAAAAATAAATCACTCATTATTTTTATTTTGTAGGCTATTAAAAATGTGATGACTAATTAGAATGAAAAAAATGAAGCTTCGTCATTGATTGAATGAACTGCATAATAATGCACTATCAAAAGTATTTGGGAAGAAAAGATGCATTAAATTAGTAACACCAAACTTGAAAGTTTCTAAAAAGTGCTTATAAATAATGAATCTCAGAGATTATAAAAAATTAAAAATAACTCAAATCTTGTGAATATGTGCAGTTCTTATGCAATCAAAAATCCCATAGAAACAAGAAGTTTGCCTATGAGAGGGAAGACTTGAGGGCTTAGGAAATGAAATCAGATGGAGGAAGGATGTGCATTTTATAAAAATCATCCAATCTGAAAAACTATTTCCCAAGTTGAAGCTGTTGTCTAATCCTTCCTAATAGACACTTTTTATTTTCTAATCCTGTTTTCTGCACCTTGTTATTTGAAACACTAACAGTGCTTTACAAAGAATATGATGCCACAAAAGCTTGCCATTCTAACTCCTCTAAATTTGTTTGACTCCTGTAAAATGGATTAATTCCCATGACTTTATAATCTGTGTTTTGTTTTCATGAAGCAAAGAGATAGGAGGGAAGTATGAACTGTTTGGTGACTTTTACTCCACTGCCCAGCCCCAGGGAAGAGAGAAATTCACATCTGTCCAGAGGTGATGGGCTGAGGCACTGTTCCACTTGGGTGTTTGCATGGCTTATAACTGCAGATGATTTATGTGCTTGAGACACACCACAGACCCCTACTACTCACTTATTTCTAGCTATGATTTGTGCTGTGCTTCATGCCTTCAACACTTAACTTACAACTGTCTTTGCCCGGAACAGCTCTTGCAAGTCCAGCAGGAGAAAAATTTCAATTGTAGGAAGAAAGCTTAAAGTGCTGAAGATAAACCTGGTTAGCAGAGAAAAAGGACAACAAGATCTGTGATTCTCCCCATCAATAGCAGCTTGCAGCAGGGCTTGAAACAGAGAAATCTGTCAACAGCTGCTATGTGAGCTTCAAACAAGTGTTGAAGTGTTCAGCTCCTCTTGAATCCCCACCCTGCCACTGCTGTAATTGTCCTCAGGCATTCTCCTGCTTATTTATGGACCTGAAAATTTCCTGGTGGCCCTCTTGCTGAAATGCCCATGTAATGAGATTGTGTCAGCTCTGCTCTGTTCCTCGTTCCTCAGATAAGGAAAACGCCACCCTCTGGAGAACCAGGTCTGATCAATTAGTAGAAAACATTGAAATTAAGAAAATAATTTTAAAAAAATCCAGTCATACATACACAGGACTGTATTAGGAGAAAATATAACTTTTAATTGTATTATACATATTATACATACTTTCTCACTCCTGTAGCTTTACATTTTTCTTGGACCTTTTCCAGGTTGGTTTTCCTTTGTTTGCCACAGGGGTAGAGGAGCACATTCTCACTGGCCCTTCTGAAATCCTCCAGATCTAAGGCTGAAGCAGTAGGATTCACAAAAGAAAACAAGTAAGGTTCAGTTCAAGCAAAAATCACAACCATTTCTAAAGAGGAATTATAAAATTTTTGCCTTTTGCTATTTTAGGTGATGATATAGACACCTATGTAGATATTGTTTTAAAAATCAATAGAAGAACCATCTAGTTATTGTCTCATAAAACATCCTGTTCTTCATTACTACTTGAGATTCTAGAAATATCTGTGCAGGCTTTTCTGCTTCAAAGTGCAAAATAAATTGGATTGTACAGAGCATCAGCAGTCTTAGGCAAAATTAAGCTTTCAGGGAGGCTTAATGGCAGAAAACATAATGGTATTTAAATTACAGGGCCATAAAGGACAGAACTATCAACAAGTGAACAAAAAACAGAACCCATGAAGAAAACTCCCAGAGCAAAGTACAGTTATTTCATCCCATTAAGGGATTCAGCTTCTTCTCTAATTTTTGAAACAGATGGTATGACAAGATTGGCAATGCTTTGCAGCATGAGCATCATCTAACTCATTCAGAGCCAAGCTGAAAATAACAAAATGAAACTCAGTACGGAAAAAGACTCAAGCTAACCCATGCATGGGAAAAGAAATTCAAAACAAAGAGATGGAAGCAAGAGGAAACCTGGAAAGCAAGTGTGCTAAAGAGGGACACAGATGATGTCCACTTAACAAGGCAAGGGATTTCAACTGTGCAGGCTGGAATTATTCAAACTGGAAAATGACTGGCACGTTGTGACTTGAACTTTTACATTTAACTAATAAATTAGTTATGGCATGGCTTTTAATGATGAGAACTCACTGGAGCCTGAGTTTCTGTGCCTTTGCTAAAACTTTCCATACCTTCCTGACCTCCTCCACGGCAGACATGAAGGACCATATTTTATGGTTCAGAAAGTTTGTAAATTCTGTCAGAGTTGCAGGTTGCTCTTTTTCCTCTTTCTTTCCCCCCAGAAGGTCTGATCCAGCTCCACAGTGCTGCCTTTGGAAACACCAGCACTGAGCACTGCGTGTTTGTGTGTTTATCATGAACAAATAAATACCTATCTGGTCCATCTGTGTGATCAGACAATGTGGCAGAACCCTCCTTTTCTGTCCAAAGTATTCTGATTAATTTAAAAAAAAAAAAACAAACAAAAAAAAAAAAACCCCTTTTAGCAATATGTCAGCACTTACTATATGTTATATTCCCTCAATACCTCCTCGTATAACTGCTTATGTGTAGTAGTTGAACATAGCCTTTACTAATTTTCATGTGGGTGAAAAATGGAGGTAATTATAGCTCATGCAGACATTTGATGGCTGTGAGTAATTCCAGTTTTTAAGTTTCAGGACTTGTGGTTTTTTTTTTCCTTTTACTGTTTGCCTCCTTAACATGTGAGCTTCATATTGAGACCAGACAAAGAAAAATCAATGACGAAATGAAGGAAAAGTGTTTAAACCAAAAAGCACCAGCCTATGGGAACTGTCAGCTTTTAGGAAATTTGTTTTGGATATTTATTAGATTTAATTTTGTTTTGAAAGAAGGATGATAAACATACATGGTAACGAGTCTGAGTGAAAATTATTTCCCTTTTCAATTAAAAATATAAGAATAACAATGATTATCTTGTGCCAGGGTTTGGATTTTGTATTAACACAGCAGTTACCAAGGAAAAGCTTTGTACTAGGTTTGTAAAGAATCATCATGAGTAACAGATATTTGATACTTTCTGAATAATACCTCGTGTTCCAAATTAAAAGTCGCCTTTTACAGAAAGTTTCTCTTTCTGACTCGGTTTCAAGTCATTACAGTGACTCATTAAAATACATTGTTTTTGAAAATTCCCTGAAGCAGCACAGGCAGTGTCAATCAGACAGATCATCACCCATAAGGTACTGCTTTGCAATTTATATGCCTTCCATAACACAAGTCTGTTTTTTGTTTTTAAACTGACAATGTGTCCCAGACTTCTATGCTTTTGCAACATTACACACAACTTTGAAATGCTGGGAGTTGCTTTGGTATGTGGAAAGGGATGATCATGGGGATACATCCCATCATTACCTCCGAGGATGTAAATGCCGCATGCCTGCCCTTGTCAGCACAAAGGTTCACCAAGGGAACTCGTGTGAACAAATGTAAGAAACTGCTAGCAAACCCTCCTGGTGTATTTAACATAATGTAGCCTGTGTAATACACTGGTTGGCTGCTCAGGTTCTTGGTGGATAATTGCCTGTGCTGAGGCAGATGTCCTGGACAAAGATACCAGAAGGTTGCAGTGGTGTTACTGCAACAGCAGTGCAGAGTGGAGAGGAACATCATAATTTTCACCTGGTGCTTGAGAAGGCTTTGGTCCAGCTGCATCCTACACAGGAGTATGTCCTTCTACCTTCCTAGAAAGGCTAGAGCCTTTCATCTCTCCTGCTCATGCTTTTAAATGCTCGTTATATCCCTGGATATAGATCTAGATTAGTGTCCTGACCACAGTCACTGGAGAATGTTTCTCTTAGTACAAAGTATACAAAGGTCAAACTGAAATCATGCTAAATGAGGATATTAGGTGTACTTACTTACAGCTAAGCATAGCATTTGTGTAACAAATCCAAAACTGTTCAAATACTTCTGTCATGCAGATAATTTTATTAAGAAGAAAAAGATATTGATTTGTTTCTCCCGACTGCCGTGTTTTCCTGATCTGTTTGTTCAGCTTATAAGCTGCAATATCAGATGGGGCATTCATCAAGGCTGAACCAAACAGCCTGTGCTGAAGATGGCACCTCCAGATGTCCTGAATTGGCCCCTGGGAATGCCACTGTCCCTGCTGCCTCCCTCCCCAGGCAGGGGAAATCACCCTGCTGGAACAGGCAAAGCAGGCAGGGTAGCAGGCTACACACAGCCTTCCCTTTCTGCAGTCCATGCTCCAGTGGGGCTGGGATCCCCAGGGCATGAAGCCATGCCTAAAACTGGTGAAGCAATGTACCAAAGCTCACCTAGGATCTTCTCTCCCATTAATAGCTGGACCATCTGAAACGCTGCTGGCACTGTTAGACCTCTGCTTGCAAAGGGAGCTTGGATCTGGAAGGTTTTCTTGACTGAATAAAAGTTTAGTTGCTTGAAGTTTTTATTCCTGCTGCTTTGAAAGTCTGTTTGTTCTGACACCATTAGCAAGCAGCGATGAAATGCCCTCAGTAAACACAATGATTTCAGGACAGAGGGGAATTGTGACAGAGACAGAGGGGAATCACATGGACTGTAATCTTTCCCCTTCTTGCTGGCTGCTTGCCTGCTTTCTTCCTCCTCCCTCCTTCCCTTTCAGTGCCCATCCCTTTTTCCTTCCCTCCTTTCCCTTATGAAAGAATAAATATTCCCTCTCCAATTCTTTCTAAACTAAGGGGAGATATTGCATACTAAGTTACATTTAGTATTTTGGCTCTAATCTAACCAAAACACAACCAAGGAGGGTTTTATCCTCCTCTGGAGATCTTTATGTGACTCCAGGGACTAATAATGAATATTCAGCAGCTCAATTACGTACTATAGAAACAGAGGTGGGCAACCCAGGGGAAAGAGAAATAAGAGGCCTAATCAAAGGAAAGAGATAACTTGAAGATAAATGTGATAGAACCATGAAACAGAGAATTACAAAAGGCTCTTCCAGATTGCAGAGGTGTGGAGGGGAAAGATTTTCCCTGCAAAGATAAAACACTGTGAAGAAGAGTCACAGAGGTCAGGAAAAAAAAATATTCCTGCTGTCACAGGTATGGCCCTCTAATTAAATGATACTTTGAGGTTTGTCCCATTGGGATGGAGACATTCAGCTGCTGCCCTGCTCCCTAGATCTGGCTCAGCCATCTCACCCAGGACAACTGTTCAGGAAGCAAGAGGTGCCCTAATCCTTGAGCACTTCCTTTCAAGCCCAGGCTGTCCCTGTCCAGAGCATGCCCTGAGCTGGTCCTGCCTGTGCTTCCCTGAGAGTGTGAAACAAGGAGCAGACACCTGCTTGCACAAGCAGCTGAGTCTCTCCCAGCTGAAATGGCTGGTGCTCTCACACCCATGTTATCTGCAAGGAAAAGGGATATGCCCTGCCCTGCAAATCTGACCCCACAAATAATATACTTAACCCACTTTTTAAAGCTGTTGAGCTAGATTAAATGGATTGTCCACAACAAAACCAGCAGCAATGAGTAAAAAGCTTTTCCAGCTGAAAACCAGGTCTCTGTGCTGTTCTGTAAGGTGTCTGATTTGAATTCTGTTTCCTTAACATTAATAACAGGCCACAGCCCCAGATAATTACTCTTCTGTTGGAAATTAAACTGGAACATGGTGAGCCTTCTGTGCCTGTGAAAGGTTTCCTTGCTGGGTCTTGGGGGACTACACTGAAATTACTTTGCAGATTCTCCTTCCTCACACAAATTTGGAATTTGTGAATGATCAGCAGGTGGTTTCGGACATCAGTCAGAAATTTAACTGAATTATTTAGATGAGAGACCCAAATCATGGTCTCAATTTCTCTTAAGGAAAACCTGTAAAAGCTCTTTCAGATTGAAATATGATGTTTCAGGTTTTGGGATTGCTCCTCAATAGCCTTGCAACACACATTCACCAATCAGCTGCACATCTGGGGAACATGCCCCCTAGAGCCTCTCCGAATTTAGAAATTAAAAATCAAAATCCATTTACTCAAGTCCCCAAGCAAAGCAATTTGGACTTTGATTTCTTGTAGCATCTTTTAGCTGATTTATGCTATGATTAAAATTTTTGTTGCTGATAATGCATTATGCATGCAGTAGCTGATGAAATAACATCACAGTAAAATCTAAAAATAGAGTCATTCAAGTATCCTTTAAAGAAAACCTGACATGAATACTAGCTCACACATCAATAAAACTGAGCTGCAAAGGCACATTCCCCTTACCACACTTCATGCAGAATTGAAAGCCCAGACAGATCCCTATTGTGCACAATTCTACCATCTAAACCTCAGAGGTGATTTGCTTTGATTTAATTTAATGAGACAGGAAGAGTGGTGAGGTGTACACGGAGTTCTTCTGTGCAGCACAAGTGGATAGTTTTACCCATTTTGTCCCTCCCAGTGTTGCAGTTGGCTGGTTGTGGCTGCTCCTCAGCAGACCTGGGTACCACCTCAAGGCAGGGGTAGCATTTTAAAACAGCTTTTACTTCCCTCAGATAAGAGAATGAAGCAATTCATATCAACAGAGGAAAAATGCCTTTTTCTCTTTCATGCTATAAGCAGCCATGTCCTAAATATCTGCTCTCTGCCTCAATCATTTATTCTCTCCTTGATTTGAAAATGTGTTTAGGAGGATTCAGGACTTGAGGTTGATCCTAGAACCTGCTTATTGGTGTCCTAGCAGAAGGACTGGCTGCCTTCTTGAGTCATTGGGGACCCTAAAATTCATTGTTGTGCCCTCTTCCCATGGAATGGGCACATTTGAGGAGGGGAAAACTTCATTCAACCTCTTTCATGATTACAAGGAAGGTAATGAGTGTGTGTGTGATCAGCTAAAAAGAGCAGCACATGTTTTAATCTGTATATTCACTGAGTGAACATGCTCTGTGGGTGTGACAGTTGTGCAGAAGATGATAGGGGATGCATTCATCCTCAGCAGCAAATCACATCAATTGTACATCCTTCATGTAGCTTGAAAAGGGAAGAGAAATGTTAAAAAAATTACAGAAAAGGGATTCCTCAAGTTCAGGCACAGAATAATAGAGGTGAAACATACAGAAAATGTGCATTACAACCAGACAAATGAATATTGTTTGGAAAGAGAAGAGTGATGGAAAAATCATTGTGACTTCTGGACTCTTCCCCTCCTGGAGCCCAAGCAATCTTCAAAGCTTTTCCAGAGTGTGTTTTAAAGTTTGACTCCATTCTGACACTGCTTTTCTCTTCTATGCAGTTAACCCTGAAGGATGCAGGTCTCCTTTGGAAGAATGCTTGGTGAGATTTATTATTTTGACTTCAGTGTGAGAGTAACTCTGTCAGCACATGGGGATCAGCAGTGGGCTTTGGTTTTGAGCACAGCAGTTGTAAACAGACCCACCTACAGAGAGCAGGGAGTTGACCTTGCAAACATTGTGCACTGTATTGAGTTCAGCTTGCTCCTTAGTGACAGGATTTATTTGTTTTACTTCTCTGTCTTCAGCAGTGAAAGACTCTGACAGAATATCAATGCAATGGGTTATTTCTCAGGCATTTCAAGACAGCCTTCCCCTGCAATCGAGATTTCATCACTTTGAGATTTGAGAAAAAGGAACTTTTTTTTTCTTTTTTACCTCTGCAGCACGTAGTGTCTCTAGCCGGATCATTTGAGTCACATTTGCAGCATTTAAGTAAGCTTTCACTACTTCACACACAGAAAAGGCACAGGCTTCCATTAAGTGTGTGTGGGACAATTCGCCTATTAACATTCAGCAAAGCAAAGCTGACTTTAATTATTTCATTTGCAGTTGCTGCTTCCAGTGTGGTTTGTTTGGAATTACAGAGCCGTGGTAGCTAATGACTGCAGCACAGCCAGGGAGAGCCACAATGAGGCAGACGTGCTTGCAGGCAGAGCCACGAGCAGCCTCTCTCCATGCCATGCCTGGTTCCTGCCCTTGAAAACCGATCAAATGAGGGCCCCACAGCCTCTGCCGGCACCTCCACATCTAATGTTATAAACAGTGTTTAATGCATGCAGATTTGCCCTCCCCATGGTGAGTACCAGGGGCTGCAGCAGCCTGTTATTTAATAGAATGTGACAGAAGTGCTTCTTCTGCTCAGATTGTGTGGGGCTGTACTCGCAGGGCTGAAAGCTCCAGGTTTATTCCCAGTTAATGACAGCAGCACTAGTGCCTGCACATATGCATTATTTACATAGAAACAAAATTAAAACTTTGACAGAGGAGAATATTTTAGGCAGATTGTTTCTGCTTTCAGCAAGCAGTGGGAAGCAGTGATGCCATAACTGAGAGAATAACACGGTTAAAACCGTCTTTGATACACACAGAAGTGACAATGCAATTTTGCCAAGGGCCCAAGTATTCCAGCCCTGTTCCTAACTAATGAGGAAGAGATCCATCTCCCATTATGTATCTCCACACTATGAAATTTTGAGAATTATGTGAAATCCTTAAAATGTAACTGCATCCTGATAATTCTTTTCAAATTATTCACATATATAGAAATCATAAATCCATCAGTCAGAATGTCATTTATTTTTCTGTGAATCTGATAATTTAAACAGTATGCAGTTGAGATTGCAGTAAGTTGGATTGCTTCCTGGTTTTGTACTAAATTTATAGAAACCAGATAAAAACTCCTTTCTAGACTCAAAAAAAAAAAAAAAAAAAAAAAAAAAAAAAACCAAAAAAAAAACCACCAAAGCACCCAGTTCTTCCCCTGATGTACATTCTTAAACATTGGAGGAAAATATTTCCTTTAAAGTAGCCAAGACAAGAATATCTATTGGGAAAATAAATCAAAAACCTGAAAGGTTAATAGAAACAGAAATCCCTCAAGTATTAAAGTAATAGAAAATTTTCAGTAGTTTTGGAAGTAAAACTTATGGGTATATTTATTGGAAACTCTAGTCTATTATTGGGAAGGCAAAAAAAATATTCACCCAATACTATCTGCAACTGTGTTTTTTATATTTGGACTCAGCTATTAAAGTACAGCTGTTTATAAAGATTTACATTAAAATATTTTCCTGCTCTACTTCCTTCCCAGAAAATGGATTTTTTAGAACAAATATTTTTGTAAGACTATTTCAGGTAAGATGGCATTTCCACTCAATTACATGAGACCCGTTCCCCAGCAGTCCTCAGGGACATGACAACCTAAACATTGTTCTTAAGCATACCTGAATCTCACTACTGCCCTATGTTCTAAATATTTCTCTTGTTTCTCCCTTCCTTCCTTCCTTCCTTCCTTGTACAAATCTTGGCTTTATTATGACCTGAATTGATACAGTATTTCAGTTTTTAAAATAAAACATTTTGCATCCCTTTTGATTTTACAAGTTAAATCCCAAACTACTGAGAGCAGCTAGAACTTTACTATGGTTTTAAAATATGTACTACACCTCAGAAAACTAATTATATAGTCTATGGTCCAGTTCCATTTAAGGTGCTCCAACCTCATTCCACTTAAATGATCCTTCTTATCACTGCTCCACCAATTTTGACTATCTGAAAAAAAAAAAAAAAGAGAGCATAATTTGCTGTTTCAAGGCAAAATATTTGGACTGTTGGAAACACACCTGGGGAGAGGATTCTGATGCCAACCAATCCTCAAGGGAGAGCAGTGTCCTCTGACTCCTTCCCATAGCGGGAATATCCCATTCCCTGACTCCTTCCCATCTGCACCTCTGAGTACCTCAGGCAGGAGGACATGCAGGCGAGGACAATCCTCTTGGACAGTGTCTTTCAGTAGTTTGGGGAGATAAACATCAAATCCAAAATTTCATCCCACAAACTGCCAATCCCTGACAGTCAGGTCACAGAACCACGGCTTGGTAATGTCCTATATTTGTCATGAAGACTTTACCAAGCTTTTAGTTTTTGGTGTAGCTCTAATAATATGTCAGATGCACAGAGGAAGGGAGTGGAACCCCCTGTCCTGCATTAGGGCACAAAAGATTTAACTAAAATCACTCTGAATTTAGCCTGAGCCTGTGAGGTGTTTTAGCACTGCAGAAACACAGTTCCACTAGAATAGAATGAAAGGGAATTTTTCAAAGCTGATCTGGCCAAAAAGGCCAGAAGATCACTCGTGTATGGACATAATTAGCTACTGCCAGCTCAGGTACTGATCACACAGTACCAGGTGCTTCAGAGTGGCCCTAAATAGGGACAAAGCTGCAGACCCAAGGTCTTTTAGGGCAACTCGGCTCTGACACAGCACTTAGCTCAGTGTTTATGAAAAAAAGGCAGTCAGGTATGACAAAAAGTATCAAATTATGTTTATCATGGAAAAGGATGGATCATGGGTCCCTCTTTTTCTGAGCAGTGCTTCAGTTTCACTGGATGCTCTGCTCCAGAATTCACTGGAGGGCAGAATTCTGCTGCTGCTGGATCAAAAAAGCTTCTCTGATAGCTGAATAATTAAGAAAGACAGTGCTTCCGTCAAGCCTCTCTTAACCATTAATTGCTTCAGTGCTATATTTACAGCTGTTACATAACCTTAAAGGTTGCTTATGATATAATGAAGAAACCCAGCAGATTGCCAGCTTAAATAATATTCCATGTGTGTGTTAAAATGAGTTTTCCATCCCTATTGATTTATGTTGTTACAGTCCTGGGACTTGGGCAATCTTCATTTTGGTTTATTTATGGTTTTATAATAAATTTTGCTGCAGTATGGAGCTAAATTATTTTTTAAATACCGATGCAGATTGGATTATTACTCAAAAGTAGAACCAAAAATCAACAGATGTAAGAGATATATTTAAACTAATTCCCATCCCATCACAGCAGAAACAGGCACATGGCATGTGGATTCTTTTTCCTCTACCAACCATCTGATTTCTGCCTGTGATCATTAATTTAGCACACACTGAATTGTATTTTTAAATTCATCTCAAAACAAATGAACACATGCTTCTGTTTTCAGACTCCAATCATTCTGTTGTGGGTAACCTTTATTTTAAGGCTATCTGTACCCTGACAGCCAGCAGCATTATTTATCAGTGGAATATCTAATGGCCCAGTTCTGCAGATGCTGAAATGACTATGTGATGGTTGCATTTTGTCAGCAGTCACTGACTGTCCAGGGTGGACTTTAGGAGCTGCTACAAATGGATCTCTATAGGAAGAGGAGGGTGCTGGGACAAAGGGGTGACACCATGCCCTTGCCAGTGGGTTTGGCTCATGAGCTGTTTTTGAATCTCCCGCCAGCTGGACTTCTAGCAAATACCCAGCAAAAGTACAAAAAGTGCAGATTAAACTAGGACTTGCACAGCTAAAAGCTGTGCTATAGCTTCGTCTTAAAATGTGTAATTCTAAAGAACTAGACAATAACAACTCCTGAACATTGTGAAACAGAGCAAACAAAATATGAACAAATGTAATTCTATGAGCTGTTCCCTTCACATTAGCAAGATGGCTCTCAGGAGTCTTGTTACTTGCACTAAAAGGATGTGCAGTTTGCAACTTTTGTTGGAAAGGAAAACTGTCTGTCACATGCAGAAATTGCATATTTTTACACTTATTTCAGGTCCTTGCAGAGGAGGTTTCTGAGTCATGCAGCTTTTTATTCCATTAGCAACAATATTGCCACAATGACTGATATTTTAACTACATGAAGAGCAAAAATATTTGAAAAATTATTGGCAGGAAAGACAGCAAATTTGCTGCTGCTGGTGCCTGTTCTAGGGCCTGAAAAAGCAGAGCAGCTGCTGCTGAGGGAGTTGCTGCCATTTGTATAGAGGCTTGTTAGTACTTACTGTTGGGCAGGTAAGGTGAAGCTTTCTAGCAATA
This sequence comes from Onychostruthus taczanowskii, assembly GCF_017590055.1. Lineage (NCBI taxonomy): Eukaryota > Metazoa > Chordata > Aves > Passeriformes > Passeridae > Onychostruthus > Onychostruthus taczanowskii. Next base: position 8,558,881 of record NW_024500017.1, on the reverse strand, counting down.
TTAAATGCTACCCTATCTTTATTACTTCTCTGAGGTTCTAAGCTTGGATCTCTAATGAAACACAGCTCTTTATCTTGTTTCTTTAGCTACCACTCAGCTTCTGAGATGCTGGCAAAAGAATGGACAAAACATGGAATCATGGGGACCAGTGAGATTTTCTGAGGGTTCTTAATGCAGCTGCAGTCAATGGCATCAGTGACGGCTGAAAGGCAAAATAAAACCCCTGTTAACCCAATCACCTGTGTCTGCTTTCTAGTATCTGTATGAATGTAGCAGGGTGGACCCCAGAAACTCAGACTTTAACAAGCTGATCTTCATAATGAAGGAAGGAAAGAAAACCCCATTACTTCTGCCTTATTTAGAAGAAATTGAGATATATGTTGAGATATATAATGGTGACATTGATAATGTCCCAAAAAGCAAGGAATAAGAAGTAGATAACAAGATGTTCAGGCTCTTTTAGAGAGTTGGTGAGATCTTCACAGTGGGGCTGATCTGGCAGGAAGGCAGCTTCTCCACAGCCCAGCTGACTACTGTGCAGAGACATCTGCCCAACAGACAGAGCCCTGCCCTCCAGCTCGGGTGGGCACTCTGCAGGGTGTGGGGAAGGAGAAAGATCCATGTGTTTGTCAACCAAGTCGGGAATTATTCCTCCAAGCAGCACCACAGTACAAACCATTTTAAGATCACCTATTACCTATTGCAGCTCTCTGGTGGCTTTTGTGAGGCCATCTCATGACCTCAGCCTTGTGAAAGCACAAACCTCACAGTTTCTCCAAACCCTCAGCTTTCCTTAGCCCAGGGGAGCTGCCATTTCCACAGCTCTCCCTCATTTCATGGTTCCCATCAGAGGAGGAAGGGCACTGTGTGAGGGGAGCCTGCCCCTACACACAATGTGAACATTTTAATAGAGCCTGCTTATAGCCAGGGTGGAGGAGGAGCTCTCACTGCAGCTCCACGGCTTTGGGAAAGGATGGATTGCTCTTGCTGTCTGCTCTTCAGGAACATCACTGTGGCCAATTCCTCTGCCTCAGACTGGCACGGAGGGCTTTGCTCTATGTCCACATGCATCAGGGGCAGAGGGAAAGGGCTGCAGGAGAGAGGTGCTGCAGATGAAGGAGCTACTCCTTCCCCTCAGCCCAAGACCCACCCAGCACCAAATTGTGACAGGAGTGATCTCAGTCATCCCCAGGCTCTGCTCAGCCTCTGCCCCTTTTAATGCAGACCAGACTGAGAACAGCAGGCAGGAAGGTGGGTGGTAGCTGAGGGGGAAGATTAAGAAATGGCAAGCTGAGGTTTAAGAACAGTTAAGAGAAAATGTGGGGTCTTTGATATTTTAAAGTACAGTTCACAAGGAACCCACAAAACCAGTTTCCCAGGCAGATGCAGCATACCATAATCCTTTACAAATGCTGTAGCCTTTCTGAAATGCAGAGATAATTTAAAAGGAAGGTATATTAAGTGTCCTGGCATTGCTTTTTTAACAGCTGTGAAAGCCTCTTTGCATCTCTTAAAAAATTGCTGCTTGTATGGGAAAACTGACTAAGCTGCCTTTTGTTTTCAGGCAAGCTCTGCAGTGGATCAGGCTGTGAGGCAAACAGCAAACACCACCTCCACATGGCTAGCTGCAAACATGCTGATATGTCAGCATATCCATATCCAAAATTCCATGGTACCTAATCACAGAATCACAGAATAACGAGGTTGGAAGAGACCTCTAAGATCATCGAGTCCAGCCTGTGTCCTAACACCTCAACTCAGAATCTAGACTATAGCACTAAGTGCCATGTCCAGCCTTCTTCTAGACACATCCAGATTCCACCACCTCTCTGGGAAGAGCATTCCAGTATTTTATTATTCTTTCGGTGAAAATTTTTTTTCTTAATATCCAACCTATACCTTCCCTGACGTAGCCTGAGACTGTGTCCTCTAGTACCATAAAGGCTGCAGACTGCAAGGATGTGACAGATAAATCTTTAAGTTTTCATTGCCAGAGTCCACAACTTTCCACTAACAGCGCTAAAAAAATATAAACATCCCTTCCCTTCTGTGCATGCCATGCAGACTGACTGCTGGCCAGGAGTCATCCTACTGCACAGCACTGGGCTTCAGCTCCAGACACCAAGAACTTGCCTCAGTTTTCAGGGAAATTATAACAGGAAAAGGAAATTAATAACAAGCAGTAGTGGAAAGGTCTGAGCTAAGGAGGGTAATGGCAAGGTTTAAGACAATTTTTGTTCTCTAAATTCCCAATCAACAGGTTTTGTTGCAATGCACCAGCTGGTGGTTTTTCATGGCAGCTGCTGCTTTAACCCAAAGTGAGTTTTGAGGTGAGGCTGAGCTGCAGGCAGGTGGATAGGCTTCGAACTTTTAAAATTATATTTATCTTGCACATATATAAAAAAAAAATGTTAGAAAGGAATTTGGGGCAGGGAGAAGGATTTAAATCAACAACAGCCACCTAAAGAGTAAAGGAAGGAGCCAACCCAGGTGCTAACTCATAAGAAGGACAGGTAGGGCAGAAGTAACTGGAGATTGCTGAAAATTAGGAAGGTAAGCTGGGATATGCTCTAGGGAAGAGGATGTGAGAAGAATTGGCAGACCCAGAGCAGCAAAACAGGATGGTAGTTGCAGCATTAGTTATGCTTTAAGCAACACTGGAGATATCATCAGGTCTGGATAAAAGCCAGGCACAAGCAGCTCCCCACTCACAAAGTTGCTCACACTGGTGCCACCAGACCCAAGCGTGCCAGACTGAGCCCAGAGCAGAGTTTGCAGTAACTGCATTGCTGATGAAAGCTCATTCTGAACAAAGTAAACCATCCCAAAATGCCCAGACAAAAATTAATCTCTGGGTCTACTCATCTCTTCTTCCTGCACTCCTGTTCTGGCACAAGGCAGTGTTTTTAACAGCAGGCTGCAGACAGCTTCCAGCCAGATCCTCCTAAGGTAAGTGCTGTGTCTAAGTACAAGTAAATCATTTAATAAAGCTGCTTTCCACAACTTGCATGAAAAAAGCTCTCTGGAATTGTTAGGTTGGCATTTAAGGGACCTTTTCTCCATACACACTCCCCAGTCTCTTAACAGACTCCAATGCCCTCATTTATTAATAGAGAATTAAATTCTGGCTTCACTGAGGCTTTCAGGTTTGGGTTTTTGTTTTTGGTTTATTGGTTAGATTTGTTTGTTTGTTTGTTTGTTTGATCGTTTGCCTCCTAGTGAGGACAAAGAGCAGTATGTTCAGTATAAAAGAGAAAAACAAATGCATTTCTTAACTGTACATGAGAAAGGAGAACCTGCCCCTCGCAGCATGTCATTGCCAAGGGAGTTAATACTGCTGATTCATTTTCAGGGCTATTTTACTGATGTGGGAGTTATACAAGGAGAAATAAACTAAAAAAAAAACCAAAAAAAACAAAAAAAAAACACCAACACCAAAAAAAATCCCTACAAACCCACCCAAAAAAAAAAAAAAAAAAAAAAAAAAAAAAAAAAAAAAAAGTGTTTTGCTGTTTACTCTTGGATACTTTGTACATAATGTTGGGTTTTGGTTTGGTTTTTTTTTAATTTAAAGAAAGTAATCTCTAAAGATACTCTGTGTAATGTGCTAAATAACACATTACAGGAAGGTTTTCTTTGAGTCAACTACTTACTGAGAAAAGACTAATAGTCCCTTTCAGACCTTGAAACCACATAATTTTAGCAGTGTAACTTAATGTCTTAGGAGGAAACTGCAGAGTCGCTCAGGGAATGAGTAAAGGTCCCTCTGCCTGTCAGGGTTTCTCCAGACCTTGTACTTGACTTTCCCGAGGGCAGCCTCTAATCTGCTTTCAACAATCCCAATTTTTTTTTTTTTTTTTTTTTTTTTTTTTGCTTTATCCACCTAGATTTGGAAGCAATCTGCACATTTATGGATATGATTGCCAGCTTCACACTGAAGGTTGTTTTCTTTGTTTTCTTTGACTTTCTCTGAAGGAGAAAATCCCAGGGCAAAACCCTTACTACAAAGCATGCCCTGAGCTATGAAGGTGACCTTTCTCTTTCATTTTTCTGTATTTTTTTAAACTCATGCAGAGTCATCAGATGTTTGTTTTGACCTTTTTTTTTCAGTTTAAAAAAAGTAAAGGAAACACATTACTTGTTTTTTTTCACCTTCCTTTCTCTTGTATGACTATATGGTGCCCTTTTATACTGGAGATCTTATGGCACTGAGACACTGACCAGTACCCTAGGCAGGAGCTGGGTGTTGAAAATGTGTTACAACAAGGTAGATTTTTAACAAAAAACAAAACAGGGTATTGAGCTCTGAAGGAGTGAAATGCATTTTTGCTTCTGGGATTTACTCTTGCTTTAAATAAGTCAATTGACACTGACCTTGTATGGTTAGCTAGTCTTTTTTTATCTGGTATCTTCTTTTAGGGAGATGATTTTCCTAAGAAACACTTTAATTAAGAAACAAATAGAAACCAAAGTCTTATTTTATTGAATATGGCATGTCCACAGCATGTAGTCTAATAAAATCCAGACCTCATGCAGAACATGTGAGCTCTGCCAGTCTCTGTCTCCAGAGAATTTAATGAGGTCTCCAACTGTTTTTTGCACCAAAACATATTCCAACTCCTCTTCTTCAAGCCAAATACTTTTACTGGTTTCCAGAATTTTTCAGATTAAAAATACTCACCTGAGAAACTTCTTTCAGTTTAAAACTGACAAAAGCTGCTTTTTCTATGACAGACCATAATCAACAGCTATGAAGCAGCCAGGCTCCATGGGGCAAACAAACAAAAACCCTGATCATATTAGGTTCAGAAAACTCCAGTTATAGCAGACATATGGATTGGGCCTCTAATTATTTGTTCAGCTTTTTAAAATACTATTAAAAGCCAGAATGAAAGAAGCAGTGAAAAGAGAGATTTTTGAGATTCTGCATAACTGTTACTGAAAAAGATTATTATTTAATGAGACCATTCATTCTGCTTACCTTGTCTTGACCTATGCTTAAGTTCTTTTAGTGTGGTTGCTAAAATAAAAATACAGTTTCACATTCCTTGAATGTCATACTGCAAAGTCCAAGGAAAGTCCAGAGGCAACTTCTCAGGCTGGAAGCATCCAAAGCATCTTAACCAGGAGCTGGGAAGAAGAAAGGCTTTACCCTCTCCACAATGTGTTGCAGAGTGTGTGCCCCAGGTGGTGCCAATAGGGAAGGCTGAAACTTCCTTGCACCCTTCTGTCAACCCATTCTCTTTGTGGTTTCATGGGTTGGAAATGAAACTTCACATAGAAACCAGATGCAGCTTGTGTAAGTCCCAGAATGCCAGATATGGCCAGATTCTTGCATTCAGTACAGCCTGGCTCCCACTTCTGGCATAAATTCTAAACTTCCCCTGCTCTGAAGTTCTTTCTCTGCAATGCAGAGCAGTTGTGCAGACCTGCTGAACAAGCTGGTCAAGTACTGCAAACTCCTCACTGTTTGTCCTGTAGCATTTGAAGGTTGGTTTATAGGCCCTCAGTTCTGCTGATGTCCATCCACCAAGCTGTCTGGGAGCACTGCTTGGTCCTGTGTCCACGGACACCCCGAGCCCTGAGCTGTGGTCACTGGCAATGGCACTTTGTGCAGCATTGCTGATTTCACCTTGGGCTTTGACAGCACTTGGAGGAAAGCTATTGGGTTAAATCTGGCTATATACAACTAGAAATATTTGTACCATCAGCTGTTTATACAAAAAATGAAAACAGCAGAAATGTTTTCTGTAGGGAAAGAAAGAGGTGGCAAATCATATTTTCCAATTATGGACCTCATTTGCACTGGATGTATCTCTATTGAAAAGCATTGGACTTACATCAAGTGAGTTTAATTGTGCCTTTGCCATGGCCCAGTGTGTTTCTTTTCCTTCCTTTCTTGATTACTCCCTTGTTCAACATGATTTCTAGTTTTCAATATGCAGCACCCCAGTTGAGCTATTTGCACTCATTAACCTTTCAACCTGAATTGTGGATTTTCGTTTGATTTTACAGCTTTGGTTTTATTCTTTTTTTTCTCTTTCTCTGCTAGATTATTTTCCTTCCTCCCCTTCCCCCTCCCTTCCTTCTTGAACTAAAGAGAGCCAGATTTGGCTAAAAAGACCACAAGTTTTAAAAAGTAACTCTCTGTGCAAATGAACCCCTCAGACAAACATACTCCTGTTTTTTAGTGCATTTATTTCTTGGATGTTGTCAAGGAATTCTTTGTACTGCTATAGCTTCCCTAAGGGTTTCCTCTTACAATGCTCCCATATTTTACTTTTCCTGCTGATTCTCTATTTGTCTACTGGCTGCAGAAGAATAGGCAGAATTTTATACCACTGCATTTTTCTTCAGACCAATACGAAGTGATACTTCTAATGGTGCCTCAGTCCCAACGTTTCAATCATGTTTCCTCATCTAATAGTTGCTATCAGCTCTGTCTGTTCTTGCAGTTGAGTGTCTCACTTCAGTGAGAGCTGCAGGAACATAATTGTCCTTGTCATCCTGTCTGACTTTGAATGCTTCACTGGCAGTAGGGAACTAAAATTGCATTTGGACTTCATGCAGATACCTAATGATCCTGGTCCTCCCAACCATACCCCTCTTCCCATTCACACATTTGCGTGGTTTTTCTTTTGTGTGCTGTTTCTCATTTTTGTTCAGATGAAATCTCAATTATTGCTGTACCTGCTGTACTGAAAAAGGATTTGATGCAAGTCTCAGTTCAGCAGAAGGGTCCTGACTCAGGAATTTAGGATAGATCTGTCTCACAACTGACAACAGGTAACAACAACACCACTTCTGGCAACTGAGTTCAGGGAGGTCATCTCTTCTTTAAAGCACTTTTTCTCTAAAAGCACCTCTTCCCATGAGGAAGTGCCGTGGGCTAACTCCAGGTGGGTACCTCCACTGAGCAAATCACATCAGCCCTCTAAAATATTCCCCAAGTGTCTGAGAGTTCTTCTTCTGTTTCATATTGTTTTCCTGTTCCCTGATGTACAAGGTCAAGTTTCTGAGACTGAGTATTGATGACTGTGAGGACTTCTTGGGGCTGTTCCTTAAAGATGGGGAAGGGCAAGAAAGGAGAAGAAGACCAGTTATAAGAGGATAACTGTTCAAATCTAGTTCTCAGTTTGAAAACTCCCTCCACAAACAACAAAACCCCCCAAAGAACCTTTGGAAACCTGAAGGAGGGGCTGTGAAGATCAAGCAAGTTTTCAATCTGTAGAAATGCATTTATACTCTTTATGTTTGTTATTTCTGCACTGAAATTTTCGTCTGGGTGGTGCAGTTTGGCCTGGAGTGATTTCAATCCATTGAAAAAAACTTTTCTTAATTTCGCTTTGCTCACATCTCACTTTTTCTTCACTTCTAATGAATCATTCCTCTTCCAAGGGAAAAAAAAAAATCTTTTTTATGCTGTCTTGTAACAATCTTCTTATCATCTCATCATCTCCTGTGTGACCTTCACTGTTGGAGCCTGCATTCATAAGCCAATAGCAGATACTTGCACATGGCAACTTGGCACTTACTCCTTGGAGCAAGATACTACCCTTGGAGAAAAATTCCAGCCAGAGCAAGTGTTAAGAGATATGCATTAAACACAGACAGAAAAAAAGTGGTAACTGTGTTTTTTAGTAGTTTGTAAAAGAGATCTTTGCAAGTAGTCTTGTGTTGGTAACATGAGAGGAGATGACCCCAGCTCCAGTACATCTGGATTACTGAATTAATTCCTGCTGAATGCAGGAGCACAGCAAAACTGAAAACTTTTTGTGTACAGTAACAGATAGTTTCCTTATCTAGTAAATCACCTGTACCACAAAATAGCATGGCATGGCAAGTCTGTGTGAGAACTGAGCAGTGTTCCTGTTGTTTTCTTTCAGCAGTGAAGAACATGGAAATGAGGATGCTGAAGATTCAAACAAGCCTCAGAAATGCAAAACATCTCACCAAGGAGAAGTAAAACAATTTAAGATAATGATACAGGAATAAATAGCTTTTTCCTTTCTTCCTCTCATTTTTTTCCTTTTAAATTTTGTGGGAGAAGAAACTTATTTTAAAATGTGTACATAAATTCCTACCTAATCACACACAGCTGTCACTCCAGAAAGAACAATGTAAGTAGCAGGAGGCTGAGGATGGGACCCTGGGTGACATCAGCCTGATATGGTCAGACTGTTGTGGTGCCCAGAGCCAGGACAAGGATGACAGGAGCAGAGCAGCTCTATTGCTACTGTTTGCACATGGAGCCATTCTGCCTCTTGGCATCTTGGTTTTCTTTTACTCCTGGAGAAGACAGCACCTACTGCTGTAATTTCAGCAGTTCCCCAAACTTGCTCTGGGCCTCCTGAGCTCTTACTCTGAGAATATTTACTGTCTAGGAAAAGAAGAAATTTTATAGAGTTATAAAACTCTGGAGAACCAAGTGCAAAGAAGCAAATAAAGCATATTTCAGATTTATGTTCTAGGTTGTTATAGGAGCTGTGGCCTGTTACCTACAGCTCTGAGTACTAGATATTGCAGATGAGTTACTTTTAGATTTTTTTTTTGCATTGAATTGAGTAAAATTAACAAGTGGCCCCTCCTCAATTGCTTTGGATGAAGAGTATTTTTGTATGGGTTTTTTTTTAGAGAGAGAGAAGCATATGCTTTTTAAACTGAAAGAAAATCTGCCTTTCTGCCTGAGGGTGTCAGCAGATATTCGAAATTCTCCTGGAAAAGAAAAAATTAAAAAAAAGAGAGACAGTGTGTCTTTCTTAAAAACAATCTGCACTTTCTGCTGTCTTGTGAAGGAAGAACATTTCTGCACCAGCAAGTAATTATCAACTGCTTTAAAATATTTGGCTGGGAGATCTGAAGGAACAGAAGGTTTCCTGAAGTTTTGTTCCACCTGGATCTGCGTTTTCCAACCATCAGTGGCCCCCACTTGATTTAAAATTCTTGCACGCTCACTTTACTGATAGCTTGCATATGGTTTTGCCATCAGTGGTAGTCTCCAGCAGCCCAGGCTGTATGTGAAATTTTAATATTATGGATTATCTGTTTGGATGCCTTTGGTCTTGAAAACTTCTCTTCTGAAAGATGATGTGATGGCAGTGGCCAGATGTATCAGGGACTGAGCTTTCCAGGCTCACTCTGCTTGCACCATGAATTTGGGATATATCCTGTTTTCTTACCATCTTTTCCTGGTGAGAACTGCCCCTGGTCCCAGCTGCTGTGTGGCTGCTCCTTCACGATCAGCGTGGAACATTTATAACTCCGTGGCTGTGGTGGGAGTTCTGGCTCAGCTGTTGAAGTAAAAAGGTCAGCACGTACCCTTGTTCCCTGTGTGGTGGGAGAGACTGGGATTTCAGGACAGAGACTCACACATCAAAGCACAGCTGAGAGCAAAGGCTGTGGTTTCCAAAGGAGGTAGTAAATTTTGAGTAGTCAGATTTCTCCTCTTGTGCTTGGGCAGGAAACTACACAGCCTGCTCAACAGAGTATTTCAGTGTATGGGTTACCCACCCTGAGGCTCTGTTAGGGCTTTGCTCTTGTTTAAAGGCTCTCAGTGGGGAGCTGCTGGATGCACTCCAGGAAGAAATACCTCCCAGTGGAGATGGTGCTTCTCCAACACCACTTGGACTTCCCCATCCCACCAGCAGTACTGAAACAGAGCCATCACTCCTGCAGCCACTGCTATAAACAGGGAGTCTGGCCTTTCTCCCAAGCCTGTTTTGCAGCACTTGGGGCTGATCCTCAGCCTTCAGCTTCACATGAGAGAGAGTGCCTTGCCACTTTCCCCTGGTGAATGTATTTTAGTTCACTCATTCCCACCTGTGCACAATAACAGGAAGAAAAACAGTGACATTAACTGATTTATAGAATCATGGAATCACAGGATGTTTCGGGTTGGAAGAGACCTCAAAGAATTTAAAGCCTGACTTTCAAGGTTCCAACCCTGCTGCCATGGGCAGAGACACATCCCACTGGACCAGGTGGCTCACAGCCCCATCCAACCTGGCCTTGAACACTTCCAGGGATGGGACATCCAGTTTCCCTGGGTAATCTGTTCCAGTGTCTCATCTTCCTCACAGCAATGAATTTTTTTCTAATATCTAATTGAAATCTCCTCTTTTGTTTTGAACCCATAGTTGGTCCTATCACCACAGTTCCTGATGAAGAGTCCTCCTCTGGCTTCCCTACAGTTCCTCCCCAGGTACTGAAGGGCTGCTATGAGATCTCTACACAACCTTCTCTTCTTCAGGCTCAACAGCCCCAGCTTTCTCAGTCTGTCTTCACAGGGGAGGTGCTCCAGTCCTCTCACCAACTTTGTGCCCTCCTCTGGACTTGCTCCAACAGTTCCATGTCCTTTCTGTACTGGGGGCCCCAGAACTGGATGCAGCACTGGGTGGAGTCTCACAAGTGCAGAGCAGAGGAGGAATCTCACAAGAGCTGGAATCTGCCTCAGCCTGCTGCCCAGATCCTTTTGTTGTAGCCCAGGATTCATTTGGCTTTCTGGGCTGCAAGCTCTCACTGCTGGCTCAGGGTGAGTTTTTCATCAACCATCATCCCCAAGCCCTTCTTGACAGGGTTGCTCTCAACCACTTCTCTGCCCAGCCTGCAGGTGTGAATGTGAGTCCATGTTGTTTTCCCCACGTTTATTTTACATCATGAGTAGGATACTGTTAGCATACATTTTAGCTGAGATTTGCTGGCTTGAAGTGTTCAGTAACAGAGTTACATACAGGGAAACATCTCTACTGTTAGCATACATTTTAGCTGAGGAGATTTGCTGGCTTGAAGTGTTCAGTAAGAGTTACGTACAGGGAAACATCTGCCTTGTATTTACTTTTCACTCAGCAATTCACTGTTAGCTTCTATTGATTCTTTCGAGACATCACCAAAGCTACTGGAAACTTCATCTGCATCCAAAAGCCATTTCAGTTAGATGTGCCTTAAGAACTTAGAAAGAAGCATGGAGAAAACTGACTGCCTTTCTTGTAGAAAACCCAAAATACCTTGTGTGCATATACTTTGATTCACAGAAAGTAACACTGTGAGAAATTGAGCTTCCTTAGGCTCATGATAGCTTTCTTTTTTTTTTTTTTTTTTTTTTTTTTTTCCCACTTTTGTGCTTTCATTGCTTTTGTAATGGCAGTAGCTGTCACATTTTTCTATGAACAAATTTTGTATATGAGTATGAGTAATTTATATTATTTTAATCTGAATATTTCTATATTCCCAACTGCACTTAATATCCTTATTTCTTCTCTCACAAAGTATGTCATTCTACCCAGAAATGGGGTATGACTTCATATAGAAATAATTTCTGCTTACATCAAGGTTCAAATTGATTTGTTGTCACAGTATCCAATTTGTATACTTATTCTACAGATGGCTTGCTTAAATTAATGTAAAATTTTTTGTAAGCTGTTCTTTCTCCTCTTCTTCCAGTCAAATGCATGATGAAAATGGAAATAGTGCATCAGGTATATGGTCATAGTTTATTTTTCATGCTCAATTGCTGGGATTGCTTCCCAGAATGTAGCTGAGCTACTTCCAGAAATAGTTCTGCAAAATCACACTCAAGTAGCAAATCCTGAAGTGAAATCTGAGAGAAACTAAACCAAATGAGACAAAAAGAGGTTTTCACACACCTCTGTGAATCCAGCACATACCATTTCACACAACAGTCATTAATATTTTCCCCTATGTTTTCATCTTTTTTATATTCAATACATATTGCTTTTATTCTTTGCTAGACATTTAAATTCACTGTGAGGAAGTTCAGCCGGATATTTAAAAGCGTTACCTCTCTCCCTTCTCCCCAAAACACATTTATTTGGAGGTAGAAGGGTAAATTTCTATTCTGAATCTATATTTAGGTGTTGAGCTCCTCTCTAGACAACTGTAAACAGAGTCACATATCTAGAACATGAATCCTCTCAGAGAGAAAGTCCTGCACCTTATTATTCTTATGCACCAGCTGTACTGTAGCAGAGCACATTCTGGTGCCAGTCTGGGCTTTCTGATGCAGAAAAGTTAGAAGAGCAAAAATATGAAAAAAACCAAACCCTAGCTGATGGGTGTGGGTGCATGTCTTGGTCACATTTAGCTTCTTACCAGTCATTTTCACTCTTTCTCAGCCAGCTGGCCTCCTTGAAAGAAATGCACGTGAGGAATACCAGTGTGGCTGTGCCAGAAGAAATGGAGGGACACCCCAGGGAGAGGAGATATTTTGGAGTGTGCCAGGAGGGCAATGAAGGCAGGTCTTTGTACACAATGGGATGCTCCACTGTGTTTAAAACCACTCCAGGTGAAGCATTATCAGCTTTAAATGTTGGGAGCACCCTTGCTGTAGTACCTGAGAGTATGGCATTTATTTAACAGTGAGGATACATTTGACATTAATGAGGTGCTGCAGCTTTCCATTAAAACAAACAGGAAAAACTGGCTCTTGCAGCAGGTGAAATAATTTTCCTGCTTAGTTCCCAGGGACAGGATGGGGACTTGTGTTTGGCCATCACTAACAGGGATCTAACGTAAGGCAATTCCAACAGAAAAACTTGGAGACAGGAGAGAAAATCAACATGTAAAACACGAAACATAAATAGCAGGATGTGCAGTAAATGTTCTCCAGTGTTGCTAAGTGACATGCCAGGCGTGGGCAAGAGCGATGCTGTCCTGGGAGCGCTCCAACTTGCCAGCCCTTAATGGAATCATCTTCTGCCCAAGATGCCCAAAAGGTAAAAATTCATTTGAGAATGAGGAGAGAGCAATGGAGAGTGCATTAGGAAACTACTGAAGAGAAAGAACAGCTTTTGAAGTGTAATCCCTTAATAAAACATGTGGCAAAAGCTTGAAAGGCCCAGGTGGAGCCATTTCCAAAGACACAGGAAAAGTTTGTCTCATTTCTTACCTTAGAAATGTTTCCGTGTCTTCTTCCCCTCTGACAATTTCCTATTTATCCCAAAACATGGCATAGAAGCTTGTGCTTCTGGTGGTTTGGGCACTGAAAACATGGAGCAAGATTCCTTAATGCTCTGACATCCCAGAGGAAGCTGCAGAGAGGAGGAACCCCATGAGGCTCTTGTCACAACTTTTTCAAAATTTAATTGCTATCTTCTGGATGAAAAGCTTGCTATAAGACAGGAAATACTCTGCTAGCCCTGGGAATAGAGGGAATTAGGAGGACTTTGCTCTTGACAGACTCACACCTGTATGAAGGATATTCTCGAGGAAACTTCTCAAAGTGAATGTGAAAAGGGCTGTTCATTATTTTCCATGAACAGTTTAAACTTCATCTCTGCTGTTGATGGATTTTAAATGTGTGGAGATGTATTTCTTCAGTCCCAATTAGTTTCCTGGCCATATTCCAGCTGTGTCTAAGGACAAAGGACTGTCCCTTCCCTCACTTTCCTGAGAGTTGTGGTGCATTAGCCCTGGTAACAGCCAAACAGCCCCTCAGGTTCTTGTTCCTCAATTCAAATTGAAAGAAAGAGAAAAATTGGGATAAAAAATACTAATGGATCAAGATGATGACAGGGAGATCATTTGCCAATTAACATTGCAGGCAAACCAGACTTGAGGAAAATCAATTTATTGCCCCTGCTGCTTACATGGGCAGGGACAGCCCAAACACAGGACATGCCTTCAGTAGCTACCTGGCACCCCAAAATGTGAGTAATCTGCACTTATTCTCATGGCTTTGGTTGACTTTTAAAGCTTCTTTTGAAATTGCACTGAGAATCAGGGACCTGACCCCCTCAAAGCCCACAGCTCTTGCCAAAGAGAAGCAGCAAGCTCCTCTTTTCTGTGAAATAACTCAAGGTCCAAGGTAGAACCACATGTCTGCTTTTCTGCATCATCAGGAAATTCCCAATTGCATCCTTCCTCCTTTAGTAAGAAACTGCTACACCAGGAAAATCAAATGTGCAAAGGAAACTGGCACCCAAGAGGTTAAACAGGCATTAGCTTCTGGCCATCAGCAAAAGTTTATGTACAAACAATTCATTCCTGTTGAATTTTATCAAGTAACTGCACAGGAACAGACTAACACCAGTAACCTCTCAGACTAATTTTTTTGCATGTTTCCTTTTTTCAAAGGGCTTTTCTTCCACAAAGGAAGGATATTTTCATGAGGCACAGGTAGGCAGTTCTCTAGGTACTACACAAACCAGAAAATCCCAGTCTCAAAGGCTCCCCTATCTACCAATTTCTTATTTGAGTTATAATTTGATTTCAGACTGAGAATGCTGATGAGCATCAGCTCAATAAGACTGTGAACATTCACATTTTTTTTTCCATTGTCAGCCTGGAAGGTTTGAAGAAAAAAAAAAAGAAGGAAGTGTTGGGCACTTTTGCTTGTGAACTACAGAGAAAATAACAATCAAAAAGCACAATCTGCAGAGAAAGGAGGGGTGGAATTCAGTCATAGCTATATAAATGTATATGCATTTTTCATTTATGGGACTTGTGCTGTTTAACATCTTTGTTGGCAACATGGACAGTGGGATTGAGTGCTTGAGTGCACCCTCAGCAAGTTCACCAAACTACACGAAGTTGTGTGATCTGTTTGACATGCTGGAGGGAAGGGGTGCCATCCACAGGATCTCAACAGGCTTGAGAAGTGGTCCCATCTTCCCATAAAATGATGTGACCCTGTTGGAGTGAGTCCAGAGGAGAGCACAAAGATGACCAGAGGGAGAAAGCACCTCTGCTGTGAAGACAGGATGACAGAGTTGGGGGCTGCTCAGCCTGGAGAAGAGAAGGCTCTGGAGACACCTTCTAGCAGCTTTCCAGTCTGCAGTACAAAGTTCTGTCGTGTGGGTAAGGGACACAAATACAAGGTAAAGGACAGTTTTGTTCTCAGATCACATACAGCTCTTTGTAGTTATTTTTTTATTGCAGATTAACGCAAGGCATAGAGTGCTGGCTTTTAATGTCCCAGAGTCATTTGGGTGAGAGTTTTTAAATGTGGAATGGTTAATTGATTTCACATTTCTTCTGGTTCTGTGGCTCCCTTTGCTTGTCTTTCTATTTATGCTTTCTTATTATATAATCTAAGAACATGGCAAAGCAGACTAGTTCTCCTGTGCTGGCCCTAGCTGCCTTTTTCCATTCCAGACCATCAAATGCTATTCTATTCATATGACTTGCTTATTCATGTGACTTGTTGCTGAATTGTTGTCAATTTAGCTTTTTACTGTTGCCTCACCTTCTTTGATCCGTAGAAGTTGGTGTGATCCCTTTAGCAGGAGGTTAATTGGTTGTATTTTGTTCTCCTCGAAAGAAAAGAAAAAAAAAAAAAAAGAAAGAGGAGGGTGGTGAATTTACACAATGGTGACCAAATTTAGCTTAATTTTTAGATGGCTAAATTCCCACAATGTGGGACAAAACCTGACTGAGGTGCAATGTCTCAAAGCTCCTGGTTTTAGTAAGAATGCAGAAGTTCTGCTCTGAATCTTTTTTTTTTCTTTCTTCCCTACCTCCTGCAGCTGATTTCTCACAGATATTAAACTATCCACAGCCCCAACAAAATACTTCAATTTTCTGCTAAGAAGCAGATGCTTGCCAGCTCACATTTGTTATATAGTAATGGCATTCTGGAGCAAACTGAAAATGGCATTCTGCAAAATTGAAGTTTTTTGCTCTCCATACCCATTTTCTCTTTCAGTAAGAGTGGTTGTGGAGAAATTCCACTGTGTTTTGCAATCATGTTGTCACATGAATGACCCCCCTGTTCAATTTGTTCATCAAGACATGGAGAATGTAGTAATAGAAGTGCCAGTCAGGCTGTTCTCTCACTTAACAGAGCATATGGTAGAAGGTGGACTTTTAGATCTTGATCACTGATGTAAATCTGGGCTTCTGTTCATGTGGGACTATTGAAACTCAGATCAGAATTAAACCTCTGGAAAAAGAGAAGAGTTTCTGCTAAGCTGAGTGTTGTGACAGGTCATTGATATGCCTGAGCTCTCACAGCCATTCCTACTTAGTGGAATAGTCTCATTTGCTCCAGGCCCAGTGGTTGTGGAGATGTGTGGGATCAGTGGGATCATCCTCCCACCCTTCACCTTGGTACAGTGCAGAGCAGAGTGACTATCCACCTCTCTGAGTTTGTACTCTGGGTTCCTGAGCTGGGGGAACACAACTGGCAGGGTTTGCATTCCCATCTGGTGACCTCTTTACTGTTGCTGTATGTGTATAAGCAGCAGAAGTCACAATCTCCTGCAGGGTCATAAAGATTTTATGTCCTTCAAGTCAAAAACCAGCAGTAAGGATCTGGAATGCACTTAGGGCCACAGTTAAATTACCCTTGTAATTAATACTTCCAAGAACTGAGAAGGGCATTCAGAACTAAATGAGAGGGAAGAGGGCAATGGTTGCTCAGTATTGTGTATAAGGCTTCCAGAAGAACACAGGCACAGAGATTAGCTTTCTCCATACTCAGATGAATTTCAGCCATGGTGTTTGTTTGCAGCCTGCTAGCAGAAGGCAGCAGTGTTTTCCCTGTGAAGCCATTTGGTTCAAATCCAAATGACAGCATTTCTCAGAACAAAGAATGAAGCCATTTACTTTCTTGAGACCACACAGACCATGCTCATTTCTATGGCATCTTGCTGACAATTGAGTGCTATCTTAAAAAATCCTTTGGTGTGGGCTGAGAACACAATTCAAGCAAGCCAACTTGTTATTTTCCCACAGTCATAATTTGAACAAAAATGTAGTTCTTGGTTGTTTTGTTTTATTCTTGCCTGCTGTGAAATGCATCACAAAATGCCTTAAAACCTAGAAGTTCAATGTCTCCCTACTTATCTGGAGTTAATGAAACATTTTACATCAACTAAGATCCCCAGGACAACAGTTACTGCCAAGATTAAGGAGAATGTTTCTATTACCTATAAGAATATGTATATCTATAAATTTTCCTATTCTTAACTAGAGCACATCAAAGAAAGGGAGAGAAAAGATGAAGGTAGTTCCTCTTTACTCTATATAACCATCTCTATTGATGGCTGCATTGTGGGCAGCCAGTAAATGATACAATTTCAGTGTTTTTGTTTCAGTTCATCTGGACATCCTCAAAACCACCAGGGCCTCACTGAGCCAGGTGGTGTACAACACATAACAAAGCATTTCCTCACCTTAGTTGCATTTTGAGAATCAGAAAGGGTAAGGCTGGCAGGACCACAGTGTGCTCATCTGGTCCAACCTCCCTGCTCAAGTAGGGTCATCCTGGAGCACATGGACTAGGATTGTATCCAGATGATTTTGGAATATCTCCAGTGAGGGAGACTCCACACCCTCTCTGGACACCTGTTCCAGTGCATGATTAGCCACATAGTAAAGAAGTTCCACTTCCCTCTTGTTGAAATTGCCTCTACCTTCTGCTGGAGTTAACCACAGCACGCCAGACTAAAGACCAAAGTATTTAATTATCTTAGTTCATAGTAATTAGTATTCATTTCTGGAAATATATAATGAATGATGCTGACTCCTGCAGGGGAACCCTACTCAATTTAAGAGGTTTATTTCACATCAGGATCAAGGATGATTAAAGTTATATTAATGACAGGTAATTAAGAGACAATCAGTCAACTGTACCTTCTGGATCAGCATTAGCAATGCAACAGATAAAGCACAGCAAAATGTCTGAAGATTTGGACACCCTACTATAAATAGTCAAAGGGCTGCTTTTGGCAGTGCTGAACCAGGGTCTGCCCACAGGTTTCAGCCTCATTTCTCTCCCCACTGCTACACATTTTTCAAACTATTTCACTGTATACCACAGACATTGTACAGAAATTACCTGGAACAGGTTGACCAGAGAAGGTGTGGCTGCCACATCCCTTGAAATGTTTGAGGCTGAGCTGGACAGGGATCTGAGCAGCTTGGTTTAGTGGAAGGTGTCCTTGCCCATGGCAGGGGAGTTGAACTAAGGGAGCTTTAAGGTCCCTTCCAACTCAAAGTATTCTGTGATTCCATATTCACTGCTGTGAGGTTTGTGCTTGTGATAATGAGGCAAAATAGTACATAATACAGCAAAACCAAAATCAGTTTTCTCCAAGCCTGAAACCCTTCCTCAATTCTGGTATTGTACACAATCCAATATTATATTATTATATAATATGTAATTATGTAACACAATAAATTAGGATGCTATGTACCAGACAACCCCTTCCTAGTAAAAGGATATATATTTCCAACTCACCTCATGATTAACTAGTATTTATTTACCAAAGTGACAATATTAGATGCCTTCCATTTGTGAATTCTGCAGATGAATTGATAGCTGCTGCAGAGAACACAGAAAATAAAGTAAATAAAGTACACAATTATACAATTGTGGAGCCTGGAAAATGCTCAGGGGAGAGTGAGAATTATGGATTGTGAAGAAATACCATTTCTTTTCAGCCCAGACTTTCTTTTTGAACTTAGCATGAGTAAGAACTGTATTAGTCTTATGGATTTGAGTAATCAGAAGCTAAGAATAGCGCAAAATTTGTAGATAAATTATCTGGTGCTGGTTATTTCTTCTCGTGTTTACACCCTCTGACAACAAAAGAGAAGAAAACCCCCAAATCCTGGAATAAAAGCAGATTCCTGTCCCCAGCAGACAGCAGGGTCTCAGAAGCAGCAGAAAATTCCCCAGGTTCTCCAAAAGAATTTTCAGTGCCCAGAAAGCATAAAAATATTTGTGCTTAAAAGTGTAATAATCTGGACTGCAGAAGAAAACAGAATGGAAATCAGGTACCTCTGATATTTGTCATGTTGCCAAGGAACAACTGTGATTGATAAAAAAACATGACAGATATCAATATTTTTCTTAGGAGACTTAAGTGTACCAGGACACAAAAATACTGGCAAAGCTAGTGAGTAATTCACATAAAAATGCAAAGTGCAAGAAGAAAAGACTCAAAGATGCTCATTCTGTCATGAAAATGTGCACAAAAATATTGATTTAGCCAAGGGTCTTCAGGAACTAAGCTTCCATAGGAAATGTTAGAAGAATCTATCTATCTGCATCTCATTGTACAAATTTACAGATTTGCTTGTGTGAAGGAGTGGCTGCAAAGCCACATTTCTGCAAAGAACACTTCACTTTTTATACACAGACACACTTTCATCTCTGACAACAGGAACATTAAGTTACTACAGACCTTTGCTGAACATATCTCTGAAGGATATGCTGTAAAAAGTATCCCTGGATTGTTCAATTTTTCCCACAGTGTTTTTTTTATTGTGGTTAAATTTTGTACCATTGTCTCTGAAGAAATGTTCTGGAAAGGAAAATGTAATGAGTATGAAAGAGTGTTGCTATAAAGAGCAAATACTGTTATAAGCTCTATAACACTTGGACAATTTATGATCTTTCCTGGTGGTCAAAAGATAGGAACAACCACAGGTTGAAAATGGAACTAAAGAATTTAACCTTTAATCTTTATGACTTTGTAAAGGAAAAAGTGAGAGTTTAAAAAAATGTCCTTTCTTCTTCATTTTCTTCTGTCATTGGTAAAAAATAGGTTTTGTCAGCAGAAGAATGGTACCTGTTAGGATGGCAGCATAGAAGCAAAGAAATATAAAGGGTGACAAAAAAGTGAAAAAAAGAGAGCATTAGAGAAAAAAGAAATATAAGTGGAGACATAGAGGAAGCTGAATTTATACCATCTATTACAATGAAGATTCAGGAAGGGAAGTTTATATATAGCTTCAGAGCAACAATAAGTATAAAGAAAATAATTCTCAGCGGATGATGTGATAAGAAGTAGTGGCCTGAAACTATGAAGGGAAAGCTTTAGGATCCACATTAAGAGATATTTTTTACTGGCAAGAATAATCAAGGGGAGTGGCTGAAACAATATCCTTGTGGAGAATCTTGCCTGGATAAGGAGAAATCTTGCCCTATTATCATAGATTTGAAATCCAGAACTGATAGTAAATTGACTGATATGAAATCAAATCCTAGAGACCAGAATTTCAGCTTTTCTTAAGAGCAGTAATGAATGTTTTTTGTTTTTTTTCCTAGAAGAGTCTTCAGATCACTGAGACTTATTACAAATTCCCTGATTTTTTAAGGAAAGGTAACAGTATCTAAATGTTGTAGATCAAGTTCCTGTATTATATATGCTATGTTTTGGGGTTTAAAAAAATATTTTCATTTGGCTTTACCTGTGAATTGCACTTTTTTCAAGGCTCAAAGACAATATGCCAGTTCCCAACTCCCAGGATACGCTGATGTCTCAGGAACTGTCATAAAGCACATGAAAGTAGTGAAGAAATTCCCTTGCTGTGTGTCAAAATACATCAAAATAGTTCATATCACACAATGCACTGTTTCTTCAAAGGCTTAGCCCTGCACTAAGAAAACAAATATTAGCACTATCTCATTATTGCTACAGGAACAGCACCTGAAAGCAGCTGAATCAGAAGAGGGGATGATACAAAGGTGCTGAGGCAGAGATGAGGACAGTGAGAAGCATCAGATGGGAGACAGCACTTTCCAAGCGATACCCTGGCATGACACATGCAGAGGGCCTTGTCACTGAAGTCTGCAAGTGACAGTAATTACAGACTCTTGGGTGGGATAAAAGGAAGTCCTTGACAGAGAGAAATTCTCCAAAGCATAAAAAATGGGGCCATCTCATTTCCAGGCATACCCTGTGCCTGGTCTATCCCACATGTCATATTTAGCATTGCTTAGAACCTTAAGTCTTCCTCTCAGTCTTCCCTGGGAATGTGTCTTTCTTCACTGAAGCTGCTAAGAAGCACAAAGAAGCAAGAACTAACTCCAGCACCAATTCAATCCTTGTGGTTTCACCAAAGGAGGACAAAATTCCGTGGCTTTGTTACATGCAGGCTTTATTCCAGCTTTGGTCCTACATGTAAACTCCAGCAGGTCTTTCTGGGATTCTTGCTATCTGACAGAAATAAAAGATGCAAGGGACCTTTTCTAGTGTAAATGAATTGAGATTATTCTGTGTTATCTTCATAAACTGCAGCCTGTGCAAATGTTAGAGTATATGTTCAACAATTTCAGTAGTGGAAAACTATGATGAATCCATTTTGAAAGCAGCTTTTGGATTGCTGAATGGTGAATACCTTGACTTTTCACACCTCCTTCCCTCCCCACAGACCTCAGTCACAGAGCTTTTCAGAAAGGGGGATCAAAGTTCTCCCTAGGAAAGAAGCTGAATTTCAAAACTGATAAAACCTTCACAAGAGCTGAATTTTGCCCTTTGTTGAAGGCTAATTATATATTAACATTTGTCATTCCTTTCCTCCTTTGCACACCCCAGAGCCTGGTGAGCTCTGTTGATCTCTGCTGGTGCTGCCTGAAGTCATGTCACACACAGGTCTTGCAGGCCACCAAGGTTTCTAAAACAGACCCTAATTTCTGCATTCAGAGAGGCTGATAACTTTCACTATGAGCCATGAATGTCAATAATACAATACCTGTGACTAAAAGCCTAATCTGCAGGCACAGGAATCAGAACTTAATCTGTTGATGTCTGCCCCAAGCCAGAGATGAATCTGCATTAAGAGATTATTTCGTTTTAGACCCATTCAGGCCCTTGGTGGCACATGCTCTGAAGGATTTAATTTTATCTGTACAAGCCAAGTCATAGAGATGTTCTGTGAAGTGAAGCTGACCAAGAGACAGGCTCAGATGAGCATTGCTGCCAGCCAGGAAGGGGAAAGCTGCTCATACTACGACTTCAGACATATTAAAAAAGCCTCCAAATTTCTAGCAAAGACTTGGGAATTAGTTAAAGACACTTTTGAGGTATTTTTTCTGAATTTGGGTTATTTTTTTTGGTAATTTTTCTCACTTAAGCTATTAGGAGGATTTTATTTGGGGGTTTTAAAATCACAAGATCTTGCATTTGAGCTAAACAACAAGTTTTCTCCACTGAAGTTTTTATTGAACTAATTCATCTTTCATCTGTACCAGCCTCCAGAGGGGAAATAAAATGTATAAACTTTTTCTCTGATAAAAATGACAATGCTCAGAACTGATTTGGTTGATGATTTCTCTCTCCTAGCAGATTGTATGTTATATTTTTTCTAAGATTTGATACATGTCGGCTAGAAGAAAGTTTTTCTTTCTTATGGAGAATAAAACACTATGGACTAAAAAGCAAAGAAGAAGCACAGTCCTACACTGTGGAATGTGGATCTTTGAAGCTGCATCCATGAAAATCTCTGTTAAAAAATTTGAGCTAGGAGTCTCCAAATGCGTGTGGAAATTTCTTGTCTTAAATGAAGGAATATTATTACAGAGTATTAGCTGGAAAATTTAGGAACATGCCACCGGGAGGCAGGTTGTTGGGGTTTTATTTTTAATTTTAAATTGGAAACAGGCACAGGCACACCTAATATCAATACTATTTGTTTGCAATTTGTAGTAATTTAATGGATCAGGAATGATCCAGAGCAGTGTCAAAAGGAGGGCTATCTAATTACCTGAAAGCTGAGTCCTCCCAGAAATGTGGAATAAAGACTTTGTGACAAAACGGTGTGGATATTGTGCACAGGCATCCACAGTTGTGCAGTTTGCCTGTAAAAGGGAGCATATGGTGGGTTGCATTAGCCATGCACTAGCTTGGGCACTTTTTTTTTTTGTGTTGCTAATGCTAAATTTATAGAAAGTTACATAATTTTATGAAGATAAACAATTCTTACTGAGTATTGCCAACATTTTGCACATGACAGGAGAGATAAGCCAAGCAGCAAGGGTAGAAATTAGTTCTTCTTCTGGCATATGGCATCTGCCTGGGTAGAATTTCCTGAATAATCCATCAATTACCTATACCTGTCAAGCAGTAAGTGAAGAAGCTCCTTCCATGAAGGTGAATAGCTAAAACGTTTTTAACCACTGTAAAAATCACATCTGTTATCATTTTATACAGTGGTTTCTATCTGAAGAGGAAATAACTGGCTAAATCATGACAAAATATTGGCTGTGGTTTGACCTGCAGTATCTCTAAGTGAGCTGAGTGATGAAACTTTATTTTATTTATTTTGTAATCTTTGGATATTGTTATTATTTCGCACCAAATTTGGATTTTTTTTTTCCAAAATTCTTCTAAAGTTTACAAAAACTGGTGCAAATATCTGCCAAAATGTGTCAAATCTCCTGTAGTTTATTCCAATAGTTGCATGTCTAGATTTCAGTTTTCTCTCATGAGGAGCTATTCTGGGATGCCTGCTGTTTTTTGTTTACACACTTCTGCCAGATGACTCATTTCACAATCTAACTTGTGTTTCCATTTTTACTCTCGCGATACTCATCCTAATTTTTTTCTGTACTCCTAATCAAAGAATGATTTCATTTAATCATGAAGACGAGCCTGCAAGAGAATTTCTTGCAGCTAAATTTAACTATCTACAAACTCATGCAGGGGATGAGGAGAGTGAGTGGGCTTGGGAAATTGATTTAGTTGGTGTAGAGTGCCAGTCTTTTGCCCTGTAACAAACAGTTTTGACCTTCTGGTTCAGCCATACTTTTACAGATATTTTATTTTTTACCTTCTTTCCCTTTCTTCAGAAGGTGGATATTTAAACTCAAGTGCTGTAACACATTTCACTGATCAAAAGGTGCAGCACATCAGTAAATAGGATGCAGCATTCCTTGATAGCCTGAGGTGGACCTGAAGGTCTTGCCAGCTACATCTCAGCAAATGTGTTATGCAGAGACTGGGATTGGCTGCAGCTATGGTCAGGAATGTTCCAGGTTTGATCATTGCCCTGGGTCTGCACCAGCTCCTCTAATGAGCACTGCCTGATGGTGATGGAGGGTTTATCCACATGGATGGCACTGGTGCAATGCTCTTGGCCTTAGGGGCAATGAATGAGCATTGGCCTGGTTTATTTATTCCCACCGATGTAGAAACTGGGGTCTACTTTGTGCATATCTGGATTACAACAAGAGAAAGTCCTCAAGTTGGGGACACCACTCCTTCTGAATGATGGTGCTATAAAAGCAGGATTTCATTGCCTACTCCCCTATTCTGAATGATTCCATGAAGAACATTGAAACCAGTTTTGAGGCTGGTCTGCAGCATTAAAGATGTTAAAAGATGAATTTTAGCATCACTTGTGGATGATCACAGAACTGTGCAAGGGACCTCAAGACATTACTCAACATTTCTTGTAATTTACATATGAAGACATCTACACCATCATTTCTGTTGTTACAGCATAGAATAGCAGCATCTCATCCTTGGTTCATTGCTCCAGCCTGGGAAAGAGCCCCACAAGCCTCCCAGGACTCAACTGCACACGCAGTTCCCACACCTCGTGTGAGTCTGTTGATATGATTTATCCTAACAGTAAGTAGGTCATGGAGAAATAAGCAAGAGAGCAATGATGTACAATTAACTGCACAAATTAACTGCTCAGATGTACAAGGAGTAGCACACATCAAGATAAGATGTACTCAAGAGAGGCTGGGGGAGAGCAGGAAAGAACAGGTACACTCTGTACACTCATTCTGTTTCAGAGAAGACCAGTGTCAGAGAGAGGAAAATTCTGGCAGTGTCTGTGAAACACATATCTGGGTGTTACAGATTCAGTGAGAAATGGAATATATTGCCTGGGAACAGAAAAGAAGGATTGCCTTAAATAATAGTAAGGGACATTTAGATTAGCCTTTAGGAGAAATGTTGTGTAGGATGGTTAAACTCACCAAAAGGTTTGAGCATGAGATAACAAATCTCATCCATCTGTCACAAATGATGTCAGCCTCATGAAACTGCCAGCTGCATGGCAGGGGTCTGCATGGCTTCTTGATTTCTTCTTGACTTCCATGACTCTGTGGTTCTATGATCCTTCAAGTTGCTTTTAGACCATTTGTTCAGTGATTATCCTGTGCGTGAAGGTGGGAGTGGCAAATTTGGTTCAACCCTCATCCTGGAGCTGTTGTTCTGAACACTGCTTTATAAAGGTAGAATCAAGAACAGTGGGACTTATACAAAAAACAGTGCCAGCATTGAAAGGTCAAAACAGGAATTCAGACTACTGTAGCTGCATGGAAAGCAAAGTGGTTTGGAAAGGCAGAAGACTGTTAAAGCAAAGCTTCTTAAACTTTTACTTATAACCACCTCCAATATAGGACATATCACTGGCTTCTTGTGATAATTCATTTTAAGTCCTGGTTCTCACAGAAATTGAAGAAACATGACTGTCACTGACATACAAATCAATAGCAGAGAGCAGAGCCATGTCAGAGAGCAGCTGGTAATATGGTTAAAACAAGATTTGGGTCAAGCTGCTCACAGGATGCAAAGGCTGGCAAGCAGAGCAGATGCAAGCTGCAAAAGGCAGCTTAAAGATGTTGCTCTTTTCACAGCCTTAAAACAGAAGCTCCTTGGCAAAATATTCCTTCAATTTAATCTGATTCTGGTCTGAGGTCAGTGGGAAATGACAGGGGTGATCATCAGAAGCCTGCAAGATGCAAGGATGAGCTGCAGTGACTAAAGGGCAAAAATTAATTGTGGATCCATCTCAAGCAGACTCAGAAAGGAAATCTTATTGAAAGAGCAAGAGGTAAAGGCCCAAGAAGGCAGACAGAAGATAGACAAATTTTAGCAATGGTTTACAGGAAGGCTTAGAAATGAAATGTTAATTTTTCTGGACACACATGTATGGGATTGTAAAAAATGAGAGTGGTCAGTATATTACATGGCTTTGTCTGAATGCTCCTCTTTGATGGGTCTGTGCAGAAATATGATAAGTTATGTAACCCTTGTGGGGAGGCTTTTCTTTTGATTGGCATGGCTACACAGGCAATGGGCTGATTCAGTCAAAAACCAGACTACTCAAAGCAGTATGATAATGTCATATTATAGAATGAAAGGTAATCCCATAAAATAAGATTTTGAGATAGCAATGTTAAATATACTATAGCTAAAAAAAATGTTATCAAGCTTGTAAGTAGACAGATAAAATTCCTACCTCTTCACGCCATAATGCCATTACTATCAGAATATGCAGCAGACACATCTAGTGAGCTATTTTCTTTGCTTTCAGTCTTTGTTTATCCCATTCCAATCACTGACTTGGAAAGCTCCTCTATCCATATTGGCTGAGCAAGTCAAGACAGACACAGCAAGGGGAGGGCAGACTCTTCTATGGCAAGAAAGGCCTCTGATCATAGACCTAGGTCTGAACAGTGCTGGTCCCTAGGTCAGCCAGATGGAACATGGGAAGGGCAGGTGTGCTTCAGGATTACAGCTTGTCTTCAGGGAGCTGATGGCATGTACTGCTGTATCATGGCAAAGCCCACAGGACTTGCTGGGCTCTGTGGTTCATTGCTGGGGTCTTTCCAGCTTGGAAGTAAAGGCACAAATGGCATGAAAAGCTGGTGTGCCTTTCTTTGGTCTCTAGTGTGTGTTGCCCATGTCCAGGCAGACAGGGCAGGTAACTGCAGCTAGATGGGAAACATCCACAATGTTCTTTGCTTATGGTGATGAAGAGGGGTGGAGGAAAAGTTAATCCTCTCTTATCAGAAAGCTTTCAGTCTCCTTTTCATTGCCTGGACCATGCAAAGCTGTCAGACAAACCAATCCATCATACAGGGCATCTCTTGTCAGGATCAAGTAGTGATGTCCAGAATTCCAGAAATGTTCACAGGACTTGTGGCTGCTGCAAGTAACTCAGCTGGGATATGGGACTCAGACAATTGCAGCTCTCAGGAATCCTTAGAGTGCTTGCCATACAAGGAGCCCCATCCATTGTATATTGTGCATGGAGTCCATAGCATCTTCCAGCAGTTTGCCATTGCCAGATTTGGAAATGCCCCTCTGTGCCCAGGGGGACAGCATGATGACATGCTTTTCTTGAGCCCTTCTGACAAAAAACCTAGTGGTACTCAGTACAGCTGCTTCATCCTGGCATGACTCACTCCTAGTTAAAACATTATGATTCATGGACAAGTTTTAACTCCATGATTCATTCAGGTCCACTTTTTTTTTTTTTTTATTACTGCCCAAAAACATATAATCAGTAGGTGACTTACTTTATCTAAGAAAAACTAAAGACGAGCAAAAGTTAACAGTTCTTCCAAGAGACAATTAAGGCCCTTCCTTTTCACGGGTATGCAACCAACACCAGGTTGAGAAAAATTAGAAACACCAAAGCTTGGGAAATTCACAAAGCAAATTCATTCCAGCCTGAGCAATACAGCAGATTCATGAATATATGTTTTCTTTTTCAATGTATTTAAACTGAAAAGAGTTGTTAATTCTCCCTGTTGTTTACATTCCTTCTATACAAGTTGTTTTGCTCTGCAGTTTCCATAGCTTTTCTTCTTAGAAATGTGTAGCATAGAAGTTTATTGTGTCTGCAATATTGAACGAATCAGAAGGAGGAGCGCTGAAGGAAATAAGTTTCTGTACTTTCAGTCTCTTTCTGAAGGTTTTCATGCTCTCAGTTGTGCTGAATGCTGGATCAATTCTATGCACCCTTCTACTGAAAATACAAAAAACTTCACCATGAAAGAGAGAATGGGATAAGGCAGAGGAGGCAGAACTATTTTTAAATGGTGGAAACAGAAAACAATATTCTTCTGCACAGACATTAGCTATAGTTTGGATTGTAAGCTACAATAGCTCCTTGGCAAAAGTACAGAGATAACCAAAGTCATTCCACCATAGACATGTCTTTTATTGTCAGATCTGCTGGCAATTCTGCAGAGCTGGTTTTTGTCCTTGATGTTAAAGAAGTGTCCAAAGCCTGGTCCCACATCAATAAGCATTTTGTGCACTTCAAATAGTGTACATTTGAATTGCACACATGTAAACCCATTCTTTGCATCTTGGAAACACAAATAACAACAATGCCTTTGCTGTAAAGCATTAGCCACTAGCAAAGAACTAGGGCCAAACTCATTCTTGTGTTGCATGCTCTTGACCACAAGGATCACACCAAGAATCAATCTGACCTTTCATTTTGGCAATAATGGAATCATAACCATGTGGGATTTGAGGGATAACAAAGGCAATGAATTTGTGTCCAGCTTCTAATCAACTGATTTGTGTGTGGGACCAAATAACCTCTCTAATGCTTCCCTAATGCTCTACAGCCACAGCCTTCCTATACAGAAATCCCTCAGCCCCAGCCCTCTGGATTCTTGTGGAGGAAAGGGTCACTGTGATGGATGAGATTTACAGAGGCTCATTTGTGGTTTGGCATGCCATGGGCTAGTTCCAAGCCAGGGGCCGTGGCTCCCAGCGCTGAGAAATCGTCTCTGTTTCAGCTCCCATTACAGTTACTGTGCTGCAGCCTCAACAGGGACCTCCTGACTGTGTGTGTGCCTGGAGTGAACCCTAAATCCAATCCAGATATCCACTTGATTGCTTCAGTGGGTTGGAGCTCCAGGGAGAGAAACGAGGTGCCTGAAACCATTGAATTTAGCATGCACTCCCAATTTTCATTTGGGGCAAAAGCAGTCACGGTCAATCAGCTAGAGAAAAATTAAAAGTCACTTTGATGCCCTTTTGCAGAAGTAATGAGGATAAACTTGTTTTTATACAAAATTTGTACAAGTGAAGCACAAAACAAGGGGCTCACTGAGTCATCTTTCTGCAAAGAGCAGGGTACAACAGCAGCAACCTCTCTCCTTATGTAAGTTGAGCTTGGCTTGCAGCCAAACAGAGAAGTGTAGAGATGTATTTAAAGCTAAGTCAGCTCTATCCAGAGCTGAGCCTGGGCTCAGATTGGGCTGAGCAAGTTAGGAAAGAAGAGACTGGAAATGGCAGCAAAGGAGTTACATTTTGCCAAGCACTGTACATGGTATTAATGTGAATGTCCTGCTTCTTACAAAACCTGTACACATAAGGGTCTGCCATAAACCAGAATGAGTTTCCTCCAAGACCCGTGAAAAACAAGCCAAAAAATACAAAAAACATTTCAATTTCTGATACAGATGATTGTGAACCTCCAAAAAATCAATTAGATGCACAGATTGTGCAATGAGGTCTCTGTCCATAAGGATCTGGGTCAGTCCAGGATACCACATTCATATAATGGACAATGTCTTGAGCTTTCTATTTTCATGTTCCATGGAAATGGTGGCTGATGCAAGCTTCATGTCATGAATATCTCTGTTCAAAGTTCTTCTTTCTTAGAATTCAGTTAAAGTCTTTGCTGAATATGTAAATTTGTGAAAATTAATGAATTTAAAAAATGCACGATACAACACTCACTTTCCAGTAAAAAAACTTGAGGAAATAGATTTAAAATAACCCTTAAATGTCACAAATATGGGTATATTATAGCATCCACCTCAGGAATAGGACCAAATTCTTCTGTATGCCATATCCTTACTGTATTCAGATCTGAAAGTCAATGAACAAGGCTCTCAGCTTTCTACAGGCAGATGGATTCAGAGGTGAGTACGTGCTTGGCACCTGCATCCCAGTAAAGAAAAAACCATTTCTGACAGGATTGAAGTGTCTCCTATTGTCCTTTTTCTTCTGCTACAAGAAGGCTGGAGCAGAGCCAGGGAGAAAGTATTGGGGTGACCTGCTGAAAAATTAGACAAGTAAGAGGTGTCAAACTGTGGTATGGAGATAGTAATCTGAATCCAGGGAAGAGGAATGGGTGTGCTCCTTCTGGGTGTCCACTTCCAACTCAGACAGGAGATGAGACTGAGCCCTACTCCAACTCCCACTGGTGCCAGGGTAAAACCAACAGTACACTTTTTTTTCCCTTTTTCTTTCTTTTTCTTTATCCATAGATGGATCTAATTCTTATATTATTAAATTACCACAAATTTGGAGTAGTAAATTCTCTTGCTTACCTGCTACCTCACATTTGGTTCCCTCCACATTTTTTAAGCTGGGAAAACTGAACATTGAAAGTTAAGCAAACTTCAGGACAGAGTCTGAGAAAGAAAACTACTGAGCATGGGGCTCTTAAAAACTCCCCCATCAGTATCATCTGTTGGCATGTGGTTGATTTAGTTCTGATTAGTTGTTCTGATCATCAGGGAGAGAGCTGAGCACAGAGATGTCCTCATGGAGAGAAAGGCAGACTCAGGATCCACAGAGGGTCTACTTGAGGGTGGGTGGAAGGAGCTGAGCTCTCTATTTGGGCTATTTGGTGTTTTCAGCACTTTGTGCTCTTTCTTTTTGTGACAATATTAGGCTATCCTGGACTCTTTTAACTGCATCTGCTATTATCTCTCAGGTTTTTGTTTTCTTCTCACTTTCCCTCGAATTGCATTGAAAACACTAAAGAAAACAGTCCACTGTGAGGGAGCTCCTCTCCTTGAGACAATTTCTGTCATCACTGTAATGAGAAGTTTTCCCAGGACCAGGAGAGAGTGGCTTTCCTCTACTCAAGTGACAGCACAGGTCTGGGTTTGCTAATACGTGAACAATGTGATGGCAGGTGGCTCAAAGACTGTCAGATAGCAGTAATCTCACCAGGAGCAGGGGTGTGCATTGTCACCCACGGGCTGTCACAAACAGAGCAGGGGAGCTCTCTTAGTCAAACAACCCTGCTTCATTCCCGTGTTTGATGCTACAGCTAAAGGTTCTTGATGGACTCATTCTTTATTTCATTTATAACCAAGCTGGCAGGTACTGTGACAATAGAAACAGTGGGATAGATGCACACAAAGGCAGCTTTTTGTGCTCAGAAGTCCAAGTAACTGCTGCATTGCTTTGCCTCTGGTTCTTTGTTTTCATTAGGGGTTCTGTGGTTTTGGGAACGCTTCTTGTGCACAGTAGGGCAAAGGTATGCAGCTGTGAATTCAATGAGAGGGGAGTATTCAGGACTGATAACTGAATATGCAAGTGACATTTACAGATTCTGACACCCAATTTAGCAAAAACATGCACAAGTTAAATTTGCAATCCTATATTTAATATTATAATTGTGCCTTTTAAAGGCATGTAAGTTGTTTATAGGTTCATCTGACTGGTTTTTTTTTCAAGCAAAACAGTATTTTCCATCTCCTCCAACCCAGCTGGAAAATGGATTAAGCAAATCTTGTTTAACTTTAAAAAAAAAAAAAAAACAGGAAATAACTGGCTGTTTGTAAACAATCATAAAACCTTCATCCTCTAGGTGAGCTTTGCTTTATTTTCAAGCACTGTGAAAATGGAACAGAGCTGCAGATTCAGATCAATATCTTCACAATGAATTGTACATGCCTGATTTAGTGGTAGTATTTGTAGGGCAAACATATGAGAATCCAAAGGTATGCAATGAAATTGGTAATCTTAACTACACCTGTAACTACTGCAGTACCATGTAGCATCACCATGGCAACTATGGATGCCACAGAGCTACAAACCCCACAATTGCAGTTACACTTGCAAGAGCTATTGTTTCTCTTTTATTTTGCTAGTGTGCATTTCAGCTGCACTCTGGAGGTAAGTAGGTCAAGCCACGCTCCACATGCTCAAGGTTGCCCAATCACTGAGCTCTGTTTGGGTGCAGAGAACCTGAGATCGAGGCACATGCCAGGTTTTTCTGCTTATTGCACATTGGGCAAGTATTTTACACATAATTGGGCATCAAATATGCATTGTTGCATATTCAAAAGTCCAAATTTTCCTCTAGAGTATCTTCAGGTTTCATCAGGACGACCATTTTTAAATACTCAGTTCTCATACAAATCTGCCAGGCCAGGCACTTAAATTACATAACAATATTACCCATTCCTAGACATTAATCTTACAACTAGACAAAATTTTGCATATTTCTTCTAAATCTATATTCATAGAGGCTGTCCTATGAAGGGAAGGAGGATTACTGGTTTGGCTGGCAAGGGGTGGCAGCTCCTGCTCCAAGATGCACTGTGATGAATGCAGATGTGGGATAACACATTCTAAACCAGAAAGAATTAATTGTTCCCACAGAGTCACTGTTAGGAGAAGACAAAACAAGCAAGTAACACTGGTGTCTTGATTTGTAGAGCATTACAGGTAAGATACACCTCACTTATAGGTCTAATAACATAGACTGGGTTAGACTCACATAATCCAGACTGAAACACAACTCCATGGTTTGTGTCACTAGGAATCCCTGAAGGAAAGGTGCTGTGGTCAGAATATGCAGCTTTCTGATATAATTTTCTACCTGCACCTGCTCCTGGAAAAGGAGTCATGGATCTTTGCTTCATATGCTATCTAATAATTACCAAATATGTGTGTATCCCTTCATTCTATTCCAGCTTTGACAAGTACTTACACAATTGACAAAAAATGTAAGGAAGGGAGCTGAATGCTTTCAGGCTTTTAATAATCTTTACAGTTTGGCTTCCTAACAGCCAGTTATGTAATCTATTATAATGAAAAGTATTAGTCCAAATATCTATTTAAGGACCACTTAAACCCTTTAATTTATATTCATGAGTGATAAAACAGACACATTGTGTGCTTCACATATTTTATCCTTGGTATGGGTGTGAATCTGAGTTTCAGCACAGATACAAAAGGAAGCTGTCTGGTTGCCCCTTCTCCCCTCCCCAGCCAGCTTCAAGTCTCAGAGAAGCAACAGTTATTCAGGGCATCTCAGGGGATGGATAACTGGGGCAGCTCCTTTCACACTTCCTACTGGCATTTTTGTTATCTTGCTGAAGCAGACTATGCAATGGATTCAGTAACCAGAGGACCTGAATCTGTCCTGTCAGCAGGGGATAAATATGTGGCAGTGACAGTTTTTGTGATGGTGATTAAGGCTGTCTGGCTGTCACAGTGCATTTGCATTGGTTGGTGTGACTACACAGGTCCAGAAAAGAATGTGGCATCTTGTTTTGTCCTCAGGGGCAGTTCAGCTCCAGTGTTACTGGGCCTGTTTGGCAAAACAAACATTTCAGTTTATTCCTGTATTATAGAGTTCACTAGGAAGCTTTTCTTTGTAATGGCTTTGTCAGGGAGAAAATGCAATTTAAAAGTCTGAAAGATGATTCCTTCCCTTTGTCAGATCACAAAGCTTGCTTGATGTTAACATCATGTCTTGTACATCCTCAGTGTTTTCCTGCCTTCAAATGAGCTTGTAATCAGAAGTATTGAGAGAACTTTCTGTTTCTCTGCAATGTGCTGAACTAGCTCAGCAACTCTAACCCTACTCAGCCTTCTCCCTTTAGCATTTTTGCTTCCCTGGATGTAACACCAGGCCACCCTCTGTTTCTGTTTCCATCACTGGAGACTGCAAATGAGGAATGTTAGGAATATAGTCAGTAATTCGTGGAAATAAACGCTGTATGAAATATAAGGGTATAAAATAAACTGTGGAAGGGGGGGGAAGAATCCCTTTTTCCTTCAGGTTGGGAATTCTTGGCCAGATGACCCACGGCAGATGGATATCATGGCATTTGCATCCAAAGAGGACTCCAGCTGCACCAAGGACGAGCATTCAACAGCACCTACGCCCAAAGACGCCAGGTGCTGATGGCCCAGACAAGATGCCTATCTGAGGGGGGGGCAAAGATCATCATCACCCTGAATCTGAATGCCAGATTCCGGGAACCAGGGAAGTGCATCGTTCTATTCCCAGACGAAGGCTTTGTGCAGCCCAAGCCAGAGAAAGATACCAACATGAATATGAAGAACTCCGAAAGAAACAAAGACTTTCTGCCATGGGCGAAATAAACTGTATAAGAACTGCTACCTCGAAGCAGTTGGGGTGGACGGGGAGGTCAAGGCACCAGTGAGGGGGTGCTTTCCTCTCGTTCACCCGTATCATCGACCGGGGGTGATACGCTGTCCGTTGTTGGTGGTGGCTATCGGACTGTTACTACGGTCGCGAAATAAATTTTATCTTTCTTATTTTTATTAAAATTGGCTCACTCGCAATTTTCATTTATAACAGGAACATCTGATGTGGCCCTAAGACTGACAGAAGAGAACTGTGCACACTGCTGATTTCTCCAGAGCTCAGCTAGAAACTTGGGAAGGGCTTCAGCTCATAACTAATGAATTTAGATACCTAAATTCACGTGAGTCAAACATTTCAGGTCCCACTACAGTCACTGGGACCAAAGGCTTTATGCAGCTCTCTGGGCTCCTGTGTGTCAGGTGTGGGGCTGCTCGATCGTGGCTGATCTGTGCCCTTCTGCACCAACACCTGCAGTCCAGGAGAGAGCTGCAGGGCACCTCTAATGGCCCCAGCCCCTGCTGCATCGCATCTCTAGAAGCGGACACCTAAACAAAACGTCTAAGTGTTGGAGCTGAATGCCTTTACCTGGAGCATTAATGATGACCATTCACACCACCATTCACACCAATGATGACCATTAATGATCACCATTCACGCTGGATGCTGGAAGCAAACTGGAAACTTCTCATGTTTGAACCAAAGTTTTCAGAAGTTGATGCAGATTCATTAATGGTTTTTGGACTGTGTCCTTAAAGAAAAAGTTCCCACATTATTAAATGTACCTAGCTTACAGAAGAGAGAAACTAATGATGGTCCTTTTAATTAGCAGTGATATCAACTGGCTCTGGGAATCTTTATTCTTTCCTTGCCACCTTATCACATTTTCCCACTAGATTCAGCACATACAAATGAGTACACAATGTGCTGGGATTTTTTCTTTACTAAAAGTAGATGATGTGGTGGAACTGACTGAAAACAAAATACACAGAACTATCCAGTCTGACCTCAATACATAACAAAGTTCTCACAATTTTACTGATGATCTTTTCAGGAAAGGAAACTGGTCTCTCTCTAGGAAGGATCAGCAGATCAGTAAAGGTGAGCAGGTAACTCACTCATGGCCCTGCCTGCTTTACAGCAGGTGGATGGATAAACATTTACAATGAGTCAAAAATTAAAAGATGCCACTTTTTACTAGCAGTAATAAATTTTCTTTATTAGCCAATGATTACTTCATTACATGAACACTGCAAATGAAAAAGAAATTAATAGCTACAGCTACAGGGGAAAAAAAAATATTTCCATTGTACTTGTTTATCATTCATAGGTTCTTCCTGCAAACCACTGAACAGGTCCTAATTATTATTTTCTTACACCTATTTTTACTGATCCCATGCACAGAAGTTAGCATCTAGGCCATTCTGCAGATCAGGCTAAGATTTTCATGGCTGGAATAAGGACACCAGTTTAAAATTTATTTTTGACTGGACTTTTAAAGTACCTTGGTGAGAATTTTTTGAGGCGTCATTGAATTGCTCACTGAAAATTCACCTTGACTCTTCAGAGCAGACTACCCCCAAACTGTCACTGAACTTTAAAATGTCACAATAGCAGAATCATATGTTCTAAAATTAGAGAAATGGCTTAAAGAGGAATTAAACTGACTCAGACAAGTTTAATTAATCACTATGCTTTGGAAAAAAAAATAACATGCTTTTCTATTGAAGAGCAGAGACAGTTCAGACAGAGATTGGGTTGCAGAGGCATTATCAGAAGACATCAGTGTGCTAAGCAAGAGCAAGCCCTGTTCTTTTCATCTTCTGCTTTTGGAAGGCATGACAAGCCATTTCAATACAGCCCATGTGACCTCACCCTTCTGGGATCCACCAGCAGCTAACACCTCCTGGGCTCGGTGGATTGAATCCATAGTCTGGCATGTCCTCATCACGCTCAGACACACACTGACCTTCAACAGCCTGACCAAAGACATGAGCAGAACAGCTGACCTGGGACAGGAGAGAAAGGAGAAGGTCCTTGGCCACGCTGTTGTGTGTTAATTGGTTAGAAGGTGAGACTGGTGGCATTCAAGAGACAGAAATGAGTAAGGGACAAAGCAGTTTGTCACCAGCCCCACATCCTGCTACTCCTGACTGCACTCTGATGGACCCTGGACCTGAGTCTTGCCTGGAGCTGTTGGTTAGGGATTGTGTTACTCTGAAGCTGGGGTCTGTGCCCTGCTGATGAAGGCACAGTGTGCCTGTGCAGGGTCTCCTGGCTTGTGTCCCTCCTGGAGCAGCCCCACTCCTGCTGCTCCCTGGCACTGGGTAATGACAGCACATCCCTCATTTAGCACTGTGGATACCCGAGGAGTCAACAGCTCACCCACCACTGCCCTCAGCATTGCCAAGAAATTGGGTGTTTTGGAGAGGCCAAGGAGGGAGCCTCGAGTCTCAGGAGCCCCTTCCCAGGGCAGCTCTCCAGATGCCCCAGACACACAGAGCCCTGCTCATCTGTGCCCCTGTTTAGGCCAATTTGGAGAACACAACCCATTTTGGCATCATGTAATGAAGACCAAAGTACTGAGAACCATTTTTTTCCCTCCTAAACTGATTGTATTTCCCCTGTCAATGCCAGCACAATGATGAAGTGTGTGCAGGGGGCTCCATTCCACTGGGAATTCTAAGGTGTTCTGTTAACTCACCCTCTACAAAAGGACTGTTATTACCAGTATATATTTTTTTTCCAAATAAGAAGTTAAGAGCCTGATCCACCCCACCTTCCCCATATAAATAAAGACAGTCAAGTGTTATAGTAACCTCCTTGAGCCAGGTCTAATAAGCTCTCAGAGATCTATATCACACCCAAGATAGCTCAGCTACCTTTGGAGGCATAAAAATAAGAAGGATGGCTTCTGTGGCAGTGTTGGAAACAAAAAGGTTTAATAAAAGGCAAAATAACAAACAGAAAAACCGAGCCAGGTGCGAGATCTTGCTCTTGGTAAGACACCTCACAAAAGCCATTAGTTTCTTTGTTCTCTTCTTTTTCTACTAAATTGTCCAGGGGGAACTTTTTGGCTCCTGTCCAATTAGCCATCCTTAAGTTTGAGGTGAAGTCCCCCAAGTCCTATGAGGTGGCTCTTCACCTAATCGATGAGAGAAACTTCTGGGCTTATTTCCTTTTTAGGGGGACAAAGGATAGTTTTGTCACTCTGTCAACAAGGGGCACATTCCTACAGTCAGGCACAGTGAAGCTGCTCCTGCAGCCTCAGCCAGGCCCCTTCTCCATCAGAGGGTTCACTCAGCCCTGCCTGGATGTTGCTCACCACCCAGGAGCAGCTTCAGACCCCTCTGCTCTCCAGCCTGCCAGGCAATGCAGCCACACCCTCGAGCACTTCAGCTGCCCAAATGACTTGGGCAAGGTTGTGTGTGTGGCCTGTGTGAGCGAATAATTGCACAAGCTCTTTGCCATGCCAAGGCTATCACCCAAATCACAATCTCATCCCCCCCTTCCTAAGGTGAGGCAGAGATGCTCAGCTCAGAGTTTATTCTCTTAGCTGATCTGTAATCCTCTGAGAACCAGAATTCCTGACAGGAAAACCAATAGCCCCTCAAGTCTGTCAGGGCAGTTGAGTGCTACTGTAATAAGGTAGAGTATATTCAATGTGAGGACAATGGGTAATGTGGGATTTATAACAAAGCCATAACTCAATAGGAGAGGGTTCAGATGATATCATGCATCACAGCTGTGAGATGTGACTGATCAATGAGATCATTAGAAAGCTAAGATTGAATTACAGGTCAGGTCATTTATCACTCCACAGCCTCAGCATTTTCTATGATATTTGAGGAACACTTACACATTTTCCTGCACTGTTCTTTTTAGGTCCCTAATTATAAATAAGGTACTGGAGATGCTTTTAATCAGTGGGCAGTCTAGTGCCACTGTCTTTCATTGTAATCAGAGTTGCAGGCATACAGTGAACTTCCCTTTTGAATTATTCAGGATGTAGATCATTGCAGAATTACAACATAGCTTTTTCTTTCTCGGTGTTCAACACAGCAGTGGAAAATTCCAGTGTAATAAGGCTGGGACATAAATTTCTTTAATAGTTAACATTTTATTGTACTAATTAAGAAGCAAAACAGAAAAAGATTCTACATTCTATGTTATTGCTAATCGTATTTCATATTAATTAATAAACATAGACCAGTTAATTTGAGGCATGAAATTTTTCAACACCTGTTTTGTCAGCTGCTTTAGTAGATTATACTTCCTTCTTTGTGCATGTTATCTGGCTCATTTATTGGATATATTTTGTATTGCATTGAAGCTGTCTGGAGCCATAACAGTTTGATAAAGTAACAAGGCATTTGCTTTCTAGAAGATGGAAATTAACAGCCATAGACAGACCAGCAAAATTAATGGACTCCAGTTAATTTTCTGACTCTGACAGCTACTAACCCAGAGCATTACAAAGGAAAATGTCCAGGATGGCTGACATCTGTGAAAGCAGTCTCTGGAAAGGGTAAGCAAAGTATGAATCCACCTGGGTGATATTTCTGGACACGGCTCTAAGAAAATGTAAAACAGAGATGCCACTTGTACATCATGTCTAATCAATTCGACACTCTCCCTTCTGTAATGGCTGGAGGACAGGAACGTTCTGTCTTGCCTCTTCCTTGCTTCTTCCCACATGTCTCACTGCCAAAATCTCTGCAAAGCACATTCTCTGTACAATTACCTCCCCTGCCTCTGGCACCCTCGATTTCATAGTCCTTTCAAGAGGGTTAAGAGTGCTGAAGTTGTTGCAGATCCCTGTCTGACATTTGGATCCCTTGTAATGATCTTTTATGTGCAGTAGAATGAGAGTGATGTGATTCCCTTAGACTTCTCTGCAAAAAAAGAAAATTATGCCTTTTAATTTTTTGTTTGTTTGTTTGTGAAATTTTTTTTGTTGGCTTTACTTGTTTTTAAATATGCCTGGTACTGCCTGGCAGAACTGACAAACAAGCAGGATTCTCATTTCTTTGGAAATTTCACCTAAGAAAAGTATTTAGTCTGAATTGGACTGGAGTGGGCAGCAATGTTCAGAATTTTCTGTTAAGGGCAAATTTCAAAGAAAATCTCAACCTGACACACCTGATTATTGTGTTTACAAAACAAAAGCCTTTCCTTGCAGCTGCACTGAAAAATTGACATTCCTGACAGCTCTCCCTGTGCAGCTGCAAAGATGCTGACAGGAATGGCAATGCCACCACGGGGTGGGCAGGAGGCTGAGGAGCTGTAATCCACTCACACCCTGCCCTGTGCTGCTCATCTGGGAACAGCCAGGGTACAAATGCTGCCCTCCACATCCATCTTCAGGCACTGGGAGGTCTCTGAGAGGCAGCGCTTCTCCCTGGTCCTGCTGAAGAGCCAGGTGAAAATTCTTTACCTGGGCTCAGAAAGTTCTTCAATCCTCTCCCACTGCATGGCAAAAGAAAGAGCAGCAGCAGAGGCAGTATCTGCCTGCAAGCCAACAAATCCTTGCAAATTTGCTTCCAGAGATGCCAGCGTGTACCTTACATGGTCAGCAGTTCTGTGCATATTCATTTCTCCCCAATGTAGAACTTGTCTCTCAGCCAGAATACCGTAAAAAAAGATTATTCTGTTCTGTCACTGATGTAAATTGGCATCATCAATGCACCTGTTTGAGGGGGGGCTGGTCCCTGTGAGGGTCTGCCATGGCTCTGTTGCTGCAGTCCCTTATATGTTTTCATTAATATAGCAATTATTTTAATATTCTGTGTCAGTCATATTCCTAAATGCCTGGTATCAGCCTTATGGAAGGCATTTCAGTCAAAAATTGCCCCACTTAGATTTTGTCAAGACATTTCTGTTGTTCTTTGTTTATTTTACATGAGTATTTCACAAATATCAATGACTTAGTCTGCATAAACCTTTCTGAAATATTAAGACACAATTCCCTCTGATAGTGAGAAAGCACAGGTAAAGGAACACAGGGTAATTTTGGGATACCCAGAGTAATGGTATGATCCTTGTTTTTCCAGAGCTTGTGCTTTTGCCCCTCTGTCTGTCTGTCTCTCAGCAGCACAGTTTCCACTGGCACAAAACCTGTTCTGCACTGCATTTTCAGTTAAGCTGCAATAAATCCATCTCCTCCTAAAACACTGCCCTAGGCAAAATACCTCTTCCTATGCCACTGTAAAGAAATGGAGGTCGAATCCAGCTCAGTGGGGCAGTTCCCAGCTTCCTCACCACTCTTCCCTTCTCTACAAAGCTGAAATTGCTTCTCCCCATCCTGCCCTCCACCAAAGGAGGAGATGCTGACAACAAATCACTCCTGTCTGTGGGATCACGGTCCTGCAGAGGGGTGATCCCTGCATTAAATCCCATCCAGTGCATGTGTCAGCAGGATGGGGAGTGATTTACAGCCATGTAGAGCTGCCTTCCTTCTATTTTATCCCAGACCTTCACACATCAGTTTCATTAATGCTCTGTTTGTGCATGAATGAGTTAGGTAGAGACCTGGCACTGCTGGGCAGAGGGTGCTGCTGTCCCTGGTGGGACAAAGGCCACACCTGCCCCAGAAGAGCCAGGCATCCTTGCTTGCTCAGGAGACATGTTTTTCTATTGATGTGCTGATTGAATGAACCACATAACATCTAACCACAGTTGAAACAGAAAAATCTGAAATAAGAAGCCTCTCTAAACCAGTCCTCATTTATTCTGGTGATATGTGGGGAGTTTTCCAGCTTTGGAGTTAAATAATTTTTGCACTCTATTCCCATCTCCAAAGCTGAAGGGATTTAGGCAGTGGTCATGTTACAGGCAGGGTGTTACAAGGCAGGTGCTGGGAGAGTTTCAGTTTGGTGAATACAGCTCCTGTCATCGGTGATGTTGCCAGCTGGGTTAACACAGCGCTGGGTCCATGACATTACAAACCTTACCTTAGCAAAGGTGGTGTCATGTTTGTAATGTCATGGACACAGCCATGTCATGGACAAGGTGTCATGTTTGTAATGTCATGGACACAGCAATGTCATGGACATGGTGTCATGTTTGTAATGTCATGGACACAGCAACGTCATGGACATGGTGTCATGTTTGTAATACCATGGACACAGCCGTGTCATGGACATGGTGTCATGTTTGTAATGTCACGGACTCAGCAAAACCAAAGCCTTAGTTTCCTCATCCCTATCCAGACAGTGACAGAAAACCTTCCTTCCCCACAGTCTTGCCTACTTTGAAAGGCAGGTAAAGGTGAGAGTGGGCTGAGCTGAAAAAATGAAGCATTGTTTTTCTTTCTCTTAGCTCAGCCTGCCTTTTAATTTTAGGCAAGTTATTGCAAATTAGGTTGATTACTGGATTCTGACCACGGTTCCTTGGAATAGCTCCCAAAAAAATGGGATCTCTCCAGTGTCCTCTCCATGGCAGAAAAAAAAAAGCCAGAAAAGTGGCTGCAGTAACCTCAGCATGGCTGTAACCCTCTGCTGGCCAGAGAGTTACAGCCACAGTATTATTATTTAGTTAAGTCATGTTTTTAATGGGAAAAAAACATGAACATTGTTTTGTGGTGAAGCAATCTCTGTGGTTCTTGTTGCTCCAGTGGTAAATCACCTCAGCTATTTAAACATGATTAAGGTCTGATTTCCTAAGCACAAAAGGGTGTTGACATTTCTGCTGTCTCCTCTAACATATTTTAAGACTCCAGGTTACTGGTGTTTAAGACCTCCTTATGCAGGAAAGAGTTCTCTTTGTAATTTGTCTAGAGCTTATTCCAAAAAGTTTGGAGAAAATGCCATTGTCATCATTACTTGCTTCACAACAAAACTTTCTCAACATTCAAATCTCTCTAAATGCCTCTGCCTAAATAGATATTAAGAACTCTAACAAATTGTTCATAAAAAAAATTATCTCTATTTTAGAGTGAGGTTTCTAATAGCAACCTAGTGGAGTTTGAATTTTTTTTTTTTCTTCATACAAATAGGTCCATCCTTTATTAAAAGTGTTTGGTATAATTACTTCTTGTCTATACTTCCTTTGCCCGCTTTTTTTCCCCAATACATTTGCAGCTTTGGACATTTTTACGTTTTTAGTGCAGTTTCCTTCTCAATGTATTTTATTTTTCTCTCAAAGTGGAAAAAACCTGCAAATATAGATAAACTTGAAGGAACAAAAATAAGACTGTTACGGGAACAGAGATTTGATTTTAGATGTTATGTCATATGAGATGAAGTGGTATGATTTTGAAACACACATCTTTTTCAGAACAATGTACAAACTCCAGAGGAATTTAGAGAAGTTGGGGATATGGAAAAAGCACCTTCATTATTTTGATGACATTAATAAGATCCAACAGTATTATTCTGCTAAAAAAAGCCCACAAAAACCACAACAAACCTAACATTCCTCACCCATAAAAAAACTCCACAAAACTAAAAATCCCCCCCAAATCACTCACCAACTGAAAAAAAAAATTAAAAAAGTAAACCAAAACCCCCAAAGACCCACACCAAAACAAAGAAAAAAAAGATATGCTGATACTGTGTCAGACACTTGAAAGAAACTACCTGGAACATGTATTCCATGTACTCTGAAGCTCAAAGCCCAGGTTTCAACATCAAGAAAACAGTACAATAACGTGGACTAAGTGGTAAAAACCTAGATGTGATAATTAGAGAGCTGGAAAACACAACTTGCAGGGAATAATTGAATAATAGCCTTGAAAGGGGAAGACTGGATGGACAATCTAGAACTGTTTTTAAGTGTATAACAGGCCAGCCTGAAGAAGAGGCAACAACCTGCTTGCTGACATGACTGGGATCTGTGGAAGGAAGACCTATTGGATTCAAGCTTCAAACAAAGGAAATTTCCAGTGTTTAAGATTAGACACTCTTTAAAACTTTAAACTAGTACAAAAAAAAAAAAAAAAGAATCACACTGCAGAAAACAGGTTGTCTAAAGAGTTCTGGTGTCTCAATCACTGGATTTTTTTGGTGAAAAAAAATGACAAATGTTTCTTGATTAATATGTAATTACACATAATTAACCCTACGTTGAAGCGAGACGATGGGTAAATTACATCTTTCCTCTTTTCATCTTTAGGATTCAGAACAGAAGTGAGAGATTAATACTATTTGGGTTTTTATGGGTATTTTTATGCTGGGCTTTTAAGTCTAAGGTGGGAAGGAGACACTTTCTGAATCATTCTGACAAGCTGTGTATTGCAGAGAGGACTGAGAGTACAAAGGAGACAAGCAAACTGAGCAAGCAGTTCATCACACACAGCAACTGCAGCCACTTTGGATATCAGCAGCAGAAGCAATCCACCACTAGAAAATGGCTCTGTTGTAGTACTTGGCAGAAATATATTTTTGTGGAAAAATTCCCTGACAAATTAATGCATTTTCCTAACCCTTAATGGTCTATTCTGATTCTTTCAGAACAGAATAGTTTTAATTTTTTCCTTTCACCTAAAAATAACTGATTTCAAATCTATATATGTAATTACTTCAATGGAAGAAACTGTCTTTGGAGCAAAATATTTCAGTTTTTTTTGAAAAAAAACCATTTTTATTAATTCTAAATACAAAATTTAGAAGAAGATGCTGTGGACTCTGCCTCAGATGAAAAATAAATGTCAGAATAATTTAATGTCCTTTGGAATGTGTCTTCTATTTTCCTCCAAACTTCAATACAAAT
Organism: Onychostruthus taczanowskii; assembly: GCF_017590055.1. Taxonomy (NCBI): domain Eukaryota; kingdom Metazoa; phylum Chordata; class Aves; order Passeriformes; family Passeridae; genus Onychostruthus; species Onychostruthus taczanowskii. Next base: position 8,515,570 of record NW_024500017.1, on the reverse strand, counting down.
GATCCTAGATTTTTAGTAAAATTAGACTTTATTTAGATATATATTTGGGGAATCCCTCTTCATTTTGGAAAGTATATATCATAAGAGAACCTGACAAGTGGCTGTTTGTCCATGTTCAGTTTATAGTTGTGACATTTTTGTTTTGTTTCCTTTTTGTTATCATTCAGGTTACCTTCAGTTTTTCTGAAGGTAAATTATGGGCTTTATAGTAATATCACTGAAATGCAGCTTATGACAAAATTTACAGTAAGACAGAGATATGGTGGATACTCCCTATCCACTGAAAAGCACAAAATATTTGAGCAAAGGCAGTTTTTTTGAAGTATTAGAGTACTCAGAATATTTAATTTCTTTTTAGGAAGTTAGGTCATAAAATATTAATATTTTCTCCTTCCCACTCAAATAAGGATGGATTTTTTAAATAATAATGAGATATTTTCAAACTCATTGCCTCTTCCCTTTTCAGAAATGCCTGTCTTAATGCTTTTTTGCTAAGCATGCATTTAATCTTTCCTTAAAATTTATGTAAAGTTTAAAAAGGTATCATCACAGTGATATTATTTGACTGTCCATTTTGACCTGGAAGAAGTTGGTCATAGTGGCCATCTACCTTCTTTTTATTTAAAACTCTCTGCTGTAAATTCATTGTTTGTCTCTTGTTAGTACTGAAATGAGCTTTGAAAGAAAAAAAGACTTAGGAAATTAAAAAAGAGAATTTATCAAAGACATTGCCATCTACAGCAACCTAAAAAAAGAAACTGCCAAAAAAAAGCTTGAACTTGTCAGTTTTATGGAACCTGGAAAATTTAAAGGCTTGAAATCCAAGTATACCTTTCAAAAATAAAGGGACTCTGTCTATTATGCTTTGTCCTGTTGTTTGGGTTTGGCCATGGGTAGTGCATGACTGTGAATTCACCAACTTTTTCTGCAGTTCACTGATGTAAGTGAAGAATGAGGTCTCATATTCTCCTCACCCTTCCAAACCTCATCCTGTAATTATTCTCATTTCCAGTTGGTCTGAAACCACTGTGGGCACTGAGAAGTAACCAGAGTGATGCAGCGGCTGGATTAGTGCAGCTGGCTTGAGTCATGTCCACAGCAAATACCATGGGGCTGAAATATGAGGAAAACTCATGACATCTCCTTGGCAGCTTAATCCAAACTCCTAATTCAGAAAGCCCTTTTCAAAATGCAATGCCTTTACTTTCCTGCAAGTAGCCTGAACTGAGACCATGAATCATCCCTGTGTGTTTGCTGCCCCTGGATCTCCATCCCTGGGCCCGTGGCTGAGGGGCTGTGCACGTTCTTGCAGGGATATTCCAGATGGCTCCAGTGTGCTCAGCACAGCCTGGAGCAGCCTTGAGGTCCCCACTCTCACACCATCCCCCAAACGTGTGTGCCACCTTGCTAGAGAGGTTCATCTCTAGTGAACCTAATATTATCTCTTTTCCCCTTCAAATCCAGATTAAAGCTCTTTTGATCAGCCCTGCTCATTTTTGCACTAAGTTCCTTTCCCCCACTTGGTGTACCACATCTGTTCCAGTGGGCCTGGTGTCATGTAGATAGACCCATGAGGAAAAAAAAAAACCCCAAATTCTGCTGGTGACACCAGGCTCAGAGCCAGGAATTGATCTGCTGGCCCTTCCTGCTGGCCCTGGGATGGCAGCGTGTTCCCTCTGAGCTCTGGCTGTGCCGCTGCATCCGTGGAGGGCGCAGAGCTGAGAGGGGACAGGGATTTCTGCCTCTGGAGACCATCCCTGCCTGGCAGAGCTGGCAGAGCTACAGTGCCCCTCTTGCCTGCCAAGTGCTGCAGTGCCCCTCGTTCCAGCACTCCCTGGGGGATTCTCCATGGGGAGAGCGCTTTGACTGCTGTCACTGCTGGCCCTGCACGGCTCTCTGCTGTGCAGCTCTGGGCTCCTGCTGGGTCTCTGCATTCCCCTCTTGAGGTTCCCTTGGTTCAGGGACTCCCCCAGGGCATCACTGGGGTTTTCCACTGCCCTTCACTGGGATGCATCTATTGGGGTCACTGAAATTCCCAACAATACTAAGGCCTGTGACCTTTTTTCCTTCCCATTGTCTGAAGGTCTCCTTTACTTCTTCCTGATCCAGCACTCTGCAGTGGAAATACATCAAAACACTGCATCCTTCTACTCAGCACAACAGACTTCAAAGTTTGCAAAATATGCAGGAATATGCTGTCAGTTCCTAAAGTAATTAATGTGTTATCTGCATTACAAACAAGCTGTTTTACTGAGCCATCAAGAAGAAATGCAGTTCTCGGATGCAAATATGTTACTTAGATGGTGGCTTTATGAACTTTGTAAGTACTGAAAAAGAGGCAAAAAATATTTTTCTTAATCAGGTTGTTTATAAAAATAAATCCAAGCTTAACCTTTCTTAACGTAATTGGTGAAATGGAGCTGGAGTTGGGAGGATCAAAAGTTTCCAGATAAGCATGCAAAAGAAGTATTGATTAGCTAAGTAGCTCAGATCAATGTTCCTCACCCTTGCTTAGCAAATGCCTCCAGTCTGAAATAGAATTTTTATTACAATATTTACTACAAAACAAAGCTGAGACACTTTAGTGGTACACTGTGTGTACTTATCTGTCCTTGGGAGAGCAGCAGAAATTCTTGATCTAAAGACATCAATGGAACAAGATTTTCTTTCCTCAGACCATAAAGAAACCTTGCATGCTCATTTTAAGTTCCAGGGAGGTTTTAACCACCACCTTAAATAATTTTCAATGTTTATTTTTAATGAATAAACATTGATATCAGCCTAGAGCTCTATCTTACAAAGACAGCACTCCAATTTCATTCCGAAGCAGCTGCCATCCACTACCTAGCTCTGATGTCTAGGTCTAAGCCCTCAGAAGAGTGGGCATACTGTGCTGTTTTTAACCCATGACAGATGTGTGCATCCTGCTGCTGGACTGTGTGCATGGCAGAGACTTGAACCAATGTCATCCCACCCTAAGCAAATACCAGCAGCTGGATGCCAGAGAACGCAAGGAACATTAATGTTACATGACTAAGAGGGATATCTCTGTGTTGAAGACAATCTGCCAAACATTTGTTGTTCCTTGGGAAGGTTTGTATTTCTCTTGTCCAGCTACCATTAAAATGGCCCTTGTGGGAGTCTGAACAAAAATTATTTCAGACACATGTGCTGGTAATTAAAATAAAACTAATGATGTGGTGATTTCTAAATCATAATTCATGAGATAATTTTTATGGTACTGAGCCTACTTCAACAAAAAAAAATTAACTGTGTGCAAGCCTTTGCCTAAAAAGATGGATGCATGTGTGTGCCTAAAGATGTCTATGTGCTCATGCATTTGTTTCCTCTGTGGGCCCTAATCCTGAGGCTGTGGAGAAAGCAAAGAAAGCAGTTTCTTGGTTTGGCCATGTTGTGACGTGGAAGCTGAACAAGGCTATTCAGAGAAGAGAGAAAGGGATGTAGCAGGCAGTTGAAAAAAAAAGCTTTTTTTCTAACAGCAGTTGATGGGAAAAAACCCCCATTTTCTGAGACTTTCCCCATGTGCTGATCCAGAGAATTGTTAGCAGGAGTAGGCTGAACTGTTGCAGGCCTCTTGATGTGGATTTAATTATTCAGCTGATTAAGTTTTTCAAGCCCTTTATGAGAAGAAGCTGTTATAGAACCTGGAAAAATGGTCCAGAGATTGGCCTCAATAATCAAATAGAGTGTCTTGTCATTCATCCCAGAGCCCTTTATCAATTGTGTATGGAAATAACTTCACCAACCAGCAAAACAAACACCTGCCTTGCTGGCATGAGCACAGTGGCTGTTGACAGGGAGCAGGTCACTGAACAGCAGGGCTCGTGTGGGAGGCGAGCAGGAGCTGGAATTCAGGAGCCACGTGAGGCAGGACCAGCAATTGCTTAGGCTGAAAGGGAAACTGATACTAATGTAGTTAGTACAGCAGAGCTGTGAAAGTGGTTTGCAGTGCAAGGTTTGTACTCTGTGAGTTCATCTTCTTTGACTGTGCCCAAGATAATGAGTTTGGCCTGATGCCCAGAGCCAACTCTCACTCTATCCTGACTATAAATTTCCCAGCCTCATCTCCTGGGGCCAATCTGGCTCTATCCTGCAAGTTCTGCTGGAGTCCCAATTCTGAGTCTGGCTCCAGCCTTTCACTTCCAGGTCTAATTTCTTTTCTCACATCTGGGAACTTCAGAGGTGCTACAAGCACCAAGCAAGAGTTTGCCAACAACTTTACAGTTGCCTCCTGTAGAGGTGAATGTTCTCCCCACAGATACAGAGAGCCCAGAAACAGGGAGGAATCAGACTGTTGTCTAGAAAGCTCCCAGTGACAGCTGTGACAGAAACATTAAGGTGTGACAGAGGCAGGGAAGGGTGGGTCCAGGCTGACTGCAGAGGACACTGCTCAGGTACAGCCATGCCAAGATCCCTGGGACAGCCTTACCTGTTGGATGAAAAGTCCTCCAGGCACAGAGCTAGATGTGTGCCTGTATGGATACTGCAGCAGGTCAGAAGCAGGATAGTTTTCATGGTTCTTGTGTTCTTGTGTTCTTATGCAGCAATGTATTGCTGCCATTGTCCAGGTAATACCCTCTCACTTCCTATCAACCCACCAGTAGAAAACCTCTCAAAAGACAGTGCAGTAACAACAAAGAATACTTGACTACAGAGAAAACAGAAGAACAGTGTTGGGTACACTCTGTGCTCAGTATAGAGCTGGTAGGAGTAGTCACTGCACTCCTAAGAAAGGGTCACTTGATCTTGTTGGGAGGTTTCTCGCCTGCAATACCCAGGGATTCAGTTCCTCAGGAAAAACACCAATCAGCAGGCTGTAGAATAGTGGTGGAGGTGAGACAACCAACAGCTGTCCAGTGTGAAGACCATAAATAGTCCTCAAAAGAAGGACATGACACCAACACCCACTCAGCAGTTATCCACCTCCTGTGGTCTGGCACGGTGACCCAGCTTCAAAAGAGGCTTGGCAGAACGATGATCCATTTGATACATCCTGGTGGTTAAATATGTGGGAAATGTGCAGTGAATGCTCTTTGCTAAAGAGGGACTTTGTCTGGGAAGCTGCTGGGTGAATGCCATGAGCACCAGGCTTTATTCAGGAGCAATGTGAATCCTGCTCAGTAATCTGGGCTCAAGAGAAAAGGAAGTGCTCAAGCTCTGTGAAGGGAGCATGTTCAGATTTCTTTGGCTAACATTGCCTTGTGGTAAGGAGCATTTACTCTCTATGTGGCTCTTTGGTCAATCTTTGGGGGCCTGTGTTAGCTGAATAAAATACCTGACTCCATCATGTTGCTTCATTTAGTTGAGATAAAACAGCTGCTGTCATTGTTTCAAATGAATTCATTCACAGCAAAAGAAATTCAAGGTTTGATCCTCATTAAATATTCTTTCCTATGTCATTGACACAATCCTGAGCAAATTATTTAACTTTTTTATGTTTGTGTTTACCACATATCCTTTAACTTCTCAAGGACATTTAAAGATGGGACATCCTCTTCTACCTGGGCTGACTAGGATGCAAATAATTTCATAATGGAGAACAAAATGTTAGATAAGAGAAGAAATAGAAAAGAGTGTGAAAGAAAAGAGAAGGAGTCCCTTCTTCCCATTTCTAAATATTGGAGAACGGGAGAAAATATTCTTAAAAGAGAAAATATATAATACTCCAGTATTCTAGCCAGCCTTTAAATCACCCTCACCCACTCAATATTCACCTCAAATAGTCAGTACTGGCAAATCTTAGCAGAAGAACATACACAATAGCTGATCATATCAATGGGTCACTTTGGTCCAATTTGGCAAAGTCTAAAGTCCTATGGGAAAGAGCCCCTAAGTTAAAAGGCTGCTGATGAATTACAAGAGTTTCAACAGAAGACCATAAGGGAAAAACAGTGAATAAGTAAAAGCTGGAAAAACCTTCACTTTGCACAATAATTCCTCTTTCATTGCTTTTGGGGGGATTTTTTCCCTTTGTGTGAATGCGTACATAACTTAGACTTCTCTAATTGTTTGCATTTTGGAGAGCTCTTTGTTCTTGAGATGTGTCACTAAGAGTGCTTATTCCATTTTTATTCTGCTTTTTAATTAAAAAAAGTTTGCAAATGCAAAACATAGCTGGGTGATTTATGATGAAAAATACTTCATTTGAAAAGGGTTTGGTAATGAGGGCTTGGAAGATGCATTTGGTAGTTAAACTTCAATGTACTTTTTTCCATCTATCCTGACCAATTTTTACTTGCTGATGCAAAAACCAATGTAGATTTATGAGTCATCTGTTAAAATTATTTTCAATCACTACATAGTTTTTCATTCACAGGAAGTTCACAGTTTACTTTTTATCAAAGGAGGAAAAAATAATTTGCACTTAAATATTTATCATAATCCAAATTTAGAAGCAGAAAATGGTGGAAAAGCATCTCTAAAATCAGTTGCATTACTGGCATTTAGGCTGTGATGGAAGTTTTAACTCTTCTGACAAAAAAAAACAGCCAGCAAAGCCTGGCTGCAGGCATCAGAAGAAGGCAGCTGCCTGCATATGGAGCAGCTGGGAGCATCGAACCAGTACCTGGTAGCTGTGGCCCCAGTTTGGGCTGAACCAGTCCTGCTTGGTGCCTTGAGCCTTTCTCTCAAGTCCTGGTCAGTGTGGGAGAGCAGGAAAGATGGAGCTGCTCCTTTCTGGTAGAGCAAGAAGGAGCCTGCTGCTGGTGAAGTTTGGCAGAAGGACAAATGAGTTGACAGGTTTTGGCAGCCTGCTTTAGGAAATGGGTCTGTCATCCTTGGGGAAGTTAAAATTCAAATGTCTCACAGCCAGAAGAGATGTGTGGGTGAACACACATCTCTTTTACATAGAACACACATCTCTTTTACATAGAAAGAGATGTAAAAAAATTCTGGGTACTCTGGTTTTCAAAACATGGGTTGTTGGTCATCTGGAATTTGTTTTCTTTCTTTGGAGTTGCAGCTTATTTGAAGTTTGAGCTTCTAGATGGCAATGAGAAGGAAAAGAACTGCTTGGGCTGTGAGAACAAGCTCTTTGGTGGGGACCCAGTGGGAACAGGGAACTCCCTCTCTCAGCATACTGTGGGTGCCAGAAATTCAGATGCAGTGTCTGGGAAACTTCATGGAGTTCAACTCTAATGGAGGCTGTCAACAGCAAAGGCAACTTTCCAAGAAATCTGTGAGTTAGAAGTGATCTGGGGACTGGCAGAGCACCCTGGAGAGGAATCACTGCATGCCTGCTTTTTTCTTCTGCTTCTTCCTTTATATCCATTTGTTGATCCTTTCTGGAGACAGGATATTTTGTCAGACAATCTGACCCCAAATAACCTGGTTTAATATAAGCAGGCTATCTCATACTTGATTATCTCAATTGTGCAATGAAATAAAGTCCTTAGCACACAGTAAGCAACCAAAAGTCAGAATTGTTAGTCTCAGCATGTTGTCACATGCAGAGGTGGTTCTGGCTTCAGTGATAGCACAACTCACATCCCTGGACCTTTATAAGGCTCACAACATCTTTCCTTGCTTTCTGCTTTAGCAGTGGCAAGCAGCAGGGCCAAAACACACCACAGGTTTAGAAGAACATTTTCTATAGAACAGCAATAGCAGATGCCATTCTTGGTGCAGATAATACCAACAGGTTGAGAATATTTAGTGGTTATGTGTGGGGAGGTAAAATAGGATCCACATTTTTGTAAAGGACTTTGCAAGTTTATCCTACACATCCTTATTTGAGCTCATTTGTTGCCATATTTCCATCTTCTGTGAACTTGGATGGAGCCAGCAAAATTCCCAAGTAAAGATTTAAAAAACTTGATACAACTTGTGGCAAATGTTCATATACCTGCATATTGAGGTATCTTTAGTGAAGGTGCTAACAGAGACTTTGTGTTGTCTGTGTGCCAGCACAACAACCTTCAGAGAGGATTTTTCCAGCTTGGCTGAGCATAAGAAGGGTTTGCAGGAGAAAGTTATAAGGCTGTTTAGATAATGGCAATATTCTCAGCTTTCCAGTCTATAACAAATAAATAGTCTTGTCTTGTTAGTTGTATCTTTCCAATGGATAACCTCTTCTGTTCTTTCTTTAAATTTTATCATTCTCTTTATTCTACAATGTGTTATACACATGCACTCAGATTCATGCCCACTACATTATTTTCTGGAGACCCCCACCAGCTAAAAAGCATTGGAGCTGTCAGTAGGCACATGAGGCTGTAAACAGGATTCAGGCCTGGGCCAGAACCTCGTCCCACAGTCCTGCACAGTGGAGATGTCATCTGGGACAGCACCATGGCACCTACTGCTTCATTGTTTCATGGCATGAATGAGACTGTGAAAAACTTGTGTATTTTGCCCTATTTCTGTCACCATATAATTATTACCAGAAGTGTATTGCCATTATTACACGGGACATCATAACCTTTGTGCACCTCCTGCTTTTGCCTACCTAATAATCCCTTTGTAACTTGCCTCGTCTTTTTCAGAGAGGTTACAATGTGTGCTTGCAGTGCAGCACAGCAGAGACTGGTGAAAATTTAATATGATGGAGAAATCATTGTTCTGTTTGAAATACCTCTTACTGGAGTATAAAATGCATCTTACACTTTGTATCAAAGTGTAAGAAATTACTGTTGGAGTCATGGCTAAGGCAGGGAAAAGGAATTTTTTTGCTCCTCACCTGAACATTAGAAAAAGGGGGAGGGGTGAAGTAATTTTGAACTTTCTTGAGAAAGAAAATATATTAATAACATATGGTTTTGGAGCAGACAGGATTTTTTTGAGCAAACCCACTCTTTGTTTCCTTTTTGTGTCACAAAGTGAAGATTGATCACAAGAAAAGGTATAATTTTTATTTGGGTTTAATTAGCCTTTTCAGGTTGCTTATTCACTTTTGAAACAAACAGCCATTTTAAGAAGTACAATCACCAATAAGCAATATTGTGTCATCTCCACCAAATGATCATCTCTTCCTTTGACCAGTCTGTCCCTTCAATTAGTGAATTCAGTCAGTCCTCAAAGCTGTAATGCTCAGTCATGACAAAAACTCTTTAGCAGAAAATATTTCCAGATTCTATTTGCAGTGCAATTATCAACAGCTTTAAGATTGCCTTGATTTACTACTTGTAAACTTCATTGTTTTCTACAACCTCATTACAGAATTATTTGTGAAAGCAGGAAATGTGTCTTATTACTTCCTAATCATTTTAGATATAAACTGTCTGGATGTTTTCCAGCTAATATATCAAATGATCTCCCTCTCTGAAAGAGTCCTACCAAAATCTGGGCACACATAATGGTAGATAATTAATTATATTAATCACAGCTAGTAATTTCAGATGGCTGTCTGAATGTGACACATACTAATGCATCTGTTTAAAAACATGCCAAGCTCCATTGCTGGGATCTAACAGGAGATAGGTCATCTACAATATCACTCACACTTTGGAGTATAAATTATGTAGGTCCATAATTTCATAAAGACAAAATTGTAATGACATTCCCTGTACAGTAATATCCTTCTAGAATTACTCTGTCTTGGGTTTTTTGATTTGGTTTTTAGAATGCATGTGTAAACCTGTCCAGGGAATTCAGCAAGGCAAACAAACTTCCAGGGACCTGCCAGGCCATGTGACTTGGTGAAAACAGCTGAGAGGAGCACCAGAGGTGACACATTGCTCACCTGTAAGCTGGGCACAGTCCCTGCACAGCCACACCATAGTGCCTCTCTCCCCTTGGATCAAGAAGTGTGATATTGCATGGGATCCGACTTGCCCCTCTCACAAATGCCACTGCACTTTACACGAATCCATAGCTCAAAGCAATTTTCTCTCCCAGACGCTCCATGCCTTTGATTCCAGTGCCTGGGAAAATGTCATTAGAGTGCTGTCCCACACAGAGTGAAGGAACAACAGCCCATAAAGTTTAATCTGCCACCTCTTCCTATACTCGAGGAAGTCAAGTCTGAAACCATGTAATCATTCCTCCAAGAGCATATTATCTATTCACATATTATCTAGTAGACTCTCCTGCATAAAAAGACATGTAAAGAGGGCAGCAATTAGATCTGTAGAGAAGTGCACATGAATAATATGTTAATTTAGTGACTTATTTTCTGGGTTTAGAATACAGAAAGACAGATTCTCACCTTCTCCAATCTGAACTTGCTACCATAGCCTAATTAATGACTATTTTACCTGATATTTAGCTTTACAGACTGATTTGTGATATTCAAAGGCTGAGCTGTGCTGCTGTCTCAGATAACTCACATTTCTTTCTCCTGAATGGACACAATCATTGCCAGCACAAATACTGTCATGTAAAAATTGAATCTCTAAATTCACTTTCTATGGACAATAAAAAGCAATTACTTGCATATTTGCAGAAAGGAGAATGAAACTTGCATAAGCACAGATGAAACAAGTTAATTTCAAATTCTTATGGGAAATTTACTGATAATTTGCTCTGTTATTCACCAAGGCCTTCATGAAAAGCAGAGAGAAGCAATGTAAATCATCTAGCAATGTTTTGCTATTGCTTTTCATATATGCATTTTAAATGAAGAGAAACCTGATTGTAAATAAACATCCTCAGAGTATTAACAGCTATTTTCAAATGGTCTAACTACTTAACAAGTCAAATAGTGATTTCAGAGAATGCATTTCACACAGTAGGTGGGATAGCATATGAAAATAAATATCAAATTGACTGTGATTTGGCAGGTGACTGGGAGCTCATTAAATAGCTGTAACACAATTACTTGGGATCCCCTGGCCTTTCCTGAGTTTTCAGCCTTCCCAGTAGAATGTTACTCCAGGAGCAATCAGTTTTTGAGCTCTGATCCATGAAAAGATGTGGATGGATTTTTGTGTATTTGTATGTGTGTGTGTGTGTGTGTGTGTGTGTGTGTGTGTGTGCTTGCTTTTTGGTTTGTTTTTTTGTTTTTGTTTACTATAAACCTGCAAATTTTAGACTCGCTTGAGAATTCACAGGCATAACTAGATTAATAATGTGTGTTGAATGAATGCTCACTGTGCCCTATGGATAAATGAAGAGAAGACTTCAGATGAGAATGTTTCAGGCAGATGAGGACAGGAAAGTGATGGTGGCAAACACAGAAGAAAAAGTAGGTGATGACAAGTGTGGTAATCACATATCCTCTGAACATAGAGAGACATAATTCTCTCCCAACTTTTTCCTGGGAAGCTGTGAGAAGTTGAGAGAAAGCTCAGAGGAAACAATTCTTATGTCCAATTGCTGCACCTGTTGTTGTGCACATGTGGAATGTGTTATGGAGATTGTTTACCAAAGAGTGATTCCTTAACTGGACTCTGGTGATGGCGTTTGGATTCACTGACCAACTGGATCCACGTGTGTCGTGACTGTCAGGGAGGGCAAAGGGTTTTTCATATAGTATAATATAGTATAGTGTAGTAGAATAAAGCAATTGATCAGCCTTCTGCAATTATGGAATCAATGCTCATTATTCCCTGTTCAGAGGGTCACTTCTACTACAGACAGGTACTCAGATGGAGGCAAATTTAGTGAAAAAATACATTCTTGTTGTTTTCTCAAAATCAAGGTAAAAACAATTGCACTTTTGGTTTGGATGTCCAAGCTGTGCAAAATGCCAAATCACTTTGCCTTCCTAGAGAAGTAATTTCTTTTTTCCAGCAGATTTTCCTCTATGTTTTTGGCTGCTTACTGCCTGGCCATTTTAATGTTGTCCAGTTAGTCTGGGCAAGAAAAATTGTGAGCTCTGGATTTGTGCTGAAGAGGCGTGTGCCCTTTGCGCCCTGTGTGCCCTGTCCCCAGTGCCACCATGCTTACCATACATTTACCAGACCACATTTACCATACACCACGTTCACACCACATTTACCATACACTGCTGACCCTGTGCAGGCAGCAGAACCCTCGGGCAGCTGCCAGGTCACACAAGCAGGTGACGGTGGGCTTTGGCAATGGCTCACTGGCAATGGGAGAGGAGTGGCTGGAGCTCAGCAGAGGAAATACCCCTGGGGCAGGGTAAATTGCCATGAGATTGTAGAGGCCTCTGGCAGGGCTTGGTGCAGAGCTTTCACCACCATAATCTGCTTCTGGACCATATCAGGGTGGTAAGAGGTATTTTCCAACAATTACATCTTTATCCAGGTAATGGAAACAGTGGGCAAAGGATCAAATGGCATATATAGAGAGAGCAGGCCATTTCCTAAAGGTGTAATCTGAGTAAGTACTCAGCTGCTTTGCGCTCAGTTTTAATCAGCAAGACATTTTCCTTTCTCTTCTCTACAGAAAGCAGCTCCCTTTCGTTTCTCCCGTTTTGTTTCTCAGAACACTTTAACTTCTACCTTGCCCCTTCCATAAAATTCCATGGAAGAGCTTTGGACAGCTGTGCTGAGCACTCCTCTGTGTGTGTAGCTGCTCTGTGCTAAAACACCTGGCTGTGACAGGCTGTCTTCTTATTCAGCACTTACATTTCTTTATCTACCTAATAAGGCTTTTCTCCTTTCTCCTGTTTTCTCCATTTCATCACAGCCTACTGAAATCCATGGAAAGTCTCCTGTTCCTTCAAGAGGCTGCAAGTTATGGCATAAGTTTTATTCTTCTCTTTATTTAGGCCACGAATTCACCCCTAGGGTCTGAACTAATTTGGAGCCACTCTGATTTTGCCATGAGGAGTTTCAGTTCTGAGATGAAAGTGGTGTATTTTTCTTTATGGTTGTGTACCTCCCTCCTTTCACAAACAGGAGAGGAGATCCTGTTAGTGAGGGCTATTGCAGAACAGTAATCAGGTGATGAGGAGCTGCTCCTTAGGGATGTTCTTCTCCTCTGATCTTCACATAACAACACTTGGTGGGAGGAAACAGTGTTCCAGGAAAGTGCATCCTGATCTGGCAGCTGATGTTGATTATGTTAGGAGAAATGCCTGCAGTCTCTCTTGATTAGGGGAATCATTCTTTTCATCTGAATTAAAGCACCTTTTAAAAGTTTCCATCTGAGATCTGCGTCTGTCTTACTGCTGAGTTCATGTGATAACGCCTCACTTGGTGATTAAACCTTACCCAGCCCTTGAAAATTGTAACTTCAAGTCACAAAACCATGGTGCATCTTAGAACATATCCCTAGTCCAGTATATTTTATTATATTTATTGCTTTAGGCAAAAGGAAAGCTAAATTAGTTAGTGTGAAGCACTCTGAATTCCTCATCCAGGACTGAAAAGTTTTGAAGCTGCTGCACTACTTTTCAGTAGAAATGCAATAAATATTTTATAAAAGGTATAGCTGGGTCTGATAGGAATCTCACACCACAGTAAGTTGATTTGAAGCTGTTTTTCAAACTGACCATTTCAGACCTGTCAGTATGACTGTCTATTCTGGGGCTATTTGAGAGCCACAAACTTAGAGAAGTTTAGAAGGTATGTGTCAAAAGTGGAATTTGATGCTTCTTTTTATTCATAAAACCTGTCTTCCACAGCCTTTTACATTGTCTGTTTCCACACATCCTTCCAAAATATGTCACCAGCTTCCTCAAGGAGCTGTCACTGATCTCAGTACTATTTTTTTCTATGCTTTCCTAAGGAAATGAGATAGGATTTTGTTGCATCCAGTCTGTGTCTTACTTCTTCAAATTCATATATATATATGTGTATATATACATATATATATATCCATTTGGTAATATTTTTCTTTTGTTTTCTTTTCCAGTTTGAACGGTGTTTTCTCAGTGGAGGCACACTCTGTTTCAGGTGAAGGCATGCTAGAAAGTAGATCCAGCTTGCATTTAAGGTGTTTAAAATAATTTATTTAAATCTCCATATGAAATCTACATGGAAATATATGGGAAGAGATTTTATTAATGGTCCTAGGTGGAAGAAATTATGGGTGGAAAATTGGGAGCAGCCTTCTGTAGGTATGTGAGAAGCAGATATATTGGGTTTGATTTCCTGTGTTCTCCTGTACAAATAGCCAGAACCACAGTTGGTTTCTCCTGATGCATCTACCTCATAGAAATAAAGCACAGAAAAAGTATTGTACCACAAAAGAAGCAGCTTCTAAAGAAGCAGCACTGTTAAAGCTCAGCATAAATATTTCAAGATTAACAAATTTGTTTAACAGGGGAGCAAATGTAGAGTGACCTCATTCTGGTCAGAGGCTCGAAACCAAAATAACTTCTGGGCACCAGTGCATTTAATGAATGTGTTTCTGAACCTCAAGGGCCTCACTTTTAAAAGAAGCATCATTTCACACTCCTGTGCTGTCCAATTGGGGTTTTGTAACTGCTGACATACCCACATAGCCTTTAGCTGAATCACACTTGCTTTTCCTCAGTGCCATTCAAGTCCAACAAGATGCCATACCCAATTAGCCACTTCTGCATCCCTGGTTTCTGGAGGCTGGGAGACAGCGAGGGAAGGATCACTGTGCTTTATGTTTGTTTGTGCTTAAAGGCAGGGAAGTGACCTGAAAGAGGTGGATTAGGGCGGAGGTGGGCAGGAAGGGGCTCTGGTGAGGAGGGTGCCTCACCAGGCAGGGCAATCTGATAACAGATGGCAACTCAGAAGTTTCCAAGGAGATGCAAGGAGTCAGACACTGACTCTGAGGGGGAGCAGAATGCTTGGAGGGAAAACAGGGGCTGAAATACTAGCTGAAGACATACCTTCTCCATGGTCCATTATTTGAAACAAGATAAATATATTCCTATAAAAAGTTTCCCGTTCCACCGGAAATTAATGTCAACCATTTGTCAAACTTACACTCATGTCTGTGAAAACCTGCCTTTAAAAAAGCCTAAGTGAGCACACTACTTCAGTCAATTACTCCTACTTACAGACAGAATGTACTCATGTATTTTCTTGTTCCATGTGTTACAGGAAAAGTGTCTGGAAAGCAATTGAAGGGATGTTCCAAACACAGGCTAATCCAACCTCCCTTGTTAGTGCCTTTCACATAATGAGGCTGTCTCTGACAACCTCCACATTAGCTCCCCTATGAACAGGGCAATAAGAGAGCCTTCAAAATGATCCATTTGTATAACTCAGATAATCTGTATAGGATCCAGTTATAGCTTTTCATGAGCAGAGCCCATCTGTTAGCTCTTGCCCTCTCTGCTCTCTCCACACAGAGCAGTGAGAATATATTTGGGAAACAGAGCTGTAACTGCTGGGTCCTTGAGTGACTGTTCAGACAATCTTCTTGTTTAGATATTCTGATTTTGTCTGATGCAGTTTTAGAGACATCCAGTGATCCAGACAGCAGCTTTGTCACTCCATGTCACCATCCTCATACATGCCATTCTGTAACTAAAGTCATTCTTCCTACAAATTATTACTGATTTCTTCTTGTTCTTTCACAGAGAACATAAAATGCATGTTTTTTGCATATTTGGGGACTGTTGTATACTTTCCCATAATCTCACTTCTTTCTGATTCTCTCATAGGTCATGCTTACCACATTCTTGCTGTCCTGTTTTGGTGGGGGGATTTTATATCTCTTGCACTCTCCCAAATTTTTCAGAAATATTTGTAACATATGGTTCCCAGAGCCAGTGACTGATTGCTAGCTCAGACTCTGCTACTACTAATTATAGTAGAATAATGATTGATGTTTTCAATATGTTATACATAGAAGATAATTTCAAAATAGAAATTACATTTTGTAGCAGGAATCAATGTAAAAATCACAGAATGAGCTGAATTGGAAGAGACCCTCAAAGATGACCAATCCTCCCTGTCAGGACATCTTTTGCCAGATCAAGGTCCTCAAAGTCCCATTCAATATGACCTTGAACCATTGTGATGGTGGGACATCCACAATTTTCCTGGACAACCTGCTCCAGGGTCTTGCCATCCTAATTATAAAAAAGTTATTTGTTATTTCAAATCTAAACCTGCCCTCTTTCAGTTTAAAACTGTTTCCTCTTGTCCTGTAACTAGAGGCCTGTGTAAAAGTCTGTCTTGATCTTTCTGACAAGCCCCCTTGGTATACTGAAAGGCCAAACTAAGGCCACCCTGGAGTGTTCTCTCCTCCAGGCTGGGCAAACCCAACTGCGTCAACCTGTCTTTTCCAGAGAGGTGCTCTACCCCTCTGAGCCTCTTCATGGCCTCCTCTGAACTTTCTCCAACAGCTGGGGGTCCTATAGCTGGACACATTACTCCAGGTGAGCTCTCACAAAAGTTGAATAGAGAGGCAGAATCACCTCTCTTGACCTGTTGTCCATGGTTTGTTTCATGCAGCTCAGGACGTGGTTGGTTTTCTGGTCAGTGAGTGTACCTTGCCAGTGCAACTCTAATTTTGCATCCACCAGCATGCCCCAGTCCTCCTCTGCAGGGCTGGTCTCAATTCCTTCATTTTCCAGTCTGTTTCTGGATTGTTCTAACCCAGGTGCAGGACCTGGCACTTGGCCTTGCTGAACTTCATGAGGTTTGCATGGTGCCACTCAGGGCTGCCCAGGTGCCTCTGGTGAACCCATTCCCTCAAGCAAAGATCGCTGCACCTCTCAGCTTGGTGGTCTGTAAACTTGCTGATGGTGCACCTGACCCCACTCACGATGTCACTGATTAATAGATTAGTTAGTACTGGTCCCAATATGTATTTTTGAGGGATAACACTCTTTACTGACTGTACTTTTGTGTGGAACACACCTGAAAAATTCCTTAGTCTATTTTTTCTTATTCTATATTGGACTCCCATCCTCCTCTTAAAAAATAATAGATTTAATAACCCAATGTCACTTAACTAATATTTGAATACTGAATATTAAATTTTCTTGTTCTTTTGTTATTAGGTCTTTTCAGATAAGAAATAAAAATGGACTTACATTTCCCTTTGGGTTTGGTCTTTTTTTTTGTTGGTGGCTTTTTGGTTTTTTTTTTTACTCCTGATGTGTTTGTGCAATCCATTCTGATTGCCTTTCTTTATTCCATGAGAGCAGTATGTGGTTGTGCTGTTTAGCCTTTCTGTAGACTTTTCTGTAGAAAATTAGACTGTAATTTTCATGATTACTTCAGGGAAGGAGAAGGGTAAATCAGGCAGCTACTCAATAGATTAGATCTGTGTTGGCAGTTTTACTCTTCTAAAAGGATTACGCCTTTTCATCTTTTATATACATGGCTATAATGTAAAGTTTTATCATTTGACTTTATCACCTCAGAGATTATCTCATGTCTTTAGTATCTCACCCCATCTCTAAGGACATGGCAATTTAACTGCTGCTGAAAATTTTGCCAGGAGAATAAGTGAACAACTTTTGTGTCTTGATACCACAGATTTCAACTGTTACTGATTTATCATACTCAGCTGCCTTGATGAAATACTGTAGCTAAAATTTAAGATATTTGTGTAACATACAGAGGTTAGCAGTAATTCTGCACTGATCCATGCTTTTAACAACCACAATCAGTTATGCCTACTGACACAGGAAAGCTATAAAGCATCAGCTGAAAATCTGATGAGTTACGAAACACCGACTCATTAGATACATGAACACTGCAGAAATTTTGGAACAAATTACCTTACTTGCAATGAAAATTAATAATATTTATCTCTCTTTTCATCCTATAATATTTATCTCTCTTTTCATCCTGAACTATCTGAACACATTTCTTAGACTTTTGGTAGCCAACATAGAAATGTGACATAAGAATCATCTGTTTTCCCTCAGGAGAAAATGAGGGAATCACAGGAAAACAGAGCAACATTATAGCTGACAATTAGCAATTGTCACAGGAGCTACATATAAAAAAATCATTATCCCAGCTCAGTTGCTAACGTTCTGCTTTATTCTAGGCAAGTTTTCCAGCATATTTGCCCTAACGTTCCTATTTACAAAATACCTAACGCTGAAAGCCATGCAGAGGCCCTGAAGGGCTGCCAGCATCACCAGAGCTTATGGCTCTCTTGCTGTCTCCATGTAAACAGTATGTCTTCATCAGTATGGGTTAAGACTGTATCGTTAAGGCACAGCTTGTTGGATACAATATTTCCTCAGCACTGTACAAACATGAACTCATTATCTTCATCTCTCGCAAATTGGGTGGCTGATTGTACAAGCTCACTTTCACAAGTAAAGAAACTAAGGTGGGAGGCAAAGCACATTAATTAAGCTACCACATGAGACAATGTAAGGTGGCAGAAGCATCTTTAAAAGTTGCTTTTGGGTTTCTAGATGATCAATGAAGAGTAGGGTGTGATTTATGTCATCTTAAAATCGATACCTATGTTTGGCTAAATGACTCACCCTATGCTTCACTGACTCCGTGGACTTGCTTTCTATTAACTGTAATAGGAACACAAGAAACTTGCTCAGACGTCAATACCTACATTAATTTAGAAAGGTAAGTTTTGGGAAGCTAAGAAATGCAAACAGCACACTCTGGAATAGGGGAAGTGGTCACAGCACCAAGCCTGACAGAGTGCAAGGAGTGTTTGGACAATGCTGTCTGGTATGTGATGTGAGTCTTGGGTCTGTCCTGTACAGGGCCAGGAGCTCCCCTTGATGACATTTGTGGGTCCCTTCCAATTCAAGGCATTCTATGACTCACAGTACTTTTTGAATCCCCATTAAGCCAGTGAAAACCAGACCACCCTTTTGTTAGAATCAGAATTAAATTATCAGTAAAGCCTGCACAAAATTGCCTTTCTCCCTGCCATGATCAACTGTCCCTTCCCTCTAAGAATTACCTATAGTCCCAAACCCCAAAAACAATTCCTCTGCCATGAGTGTCACCTCTCTGCTTTGAGTACATGTGAGAGAAAACAGTGAGACCATGGGGCAAAGTCAGAAACCTGCTACCTAAGGCTGCCAGATGAAAGTTGACTGCATGAATGATGGAAAAGCATAATTAGGGTGGCATATTTAGTCATTTACTGTGGATTCCGGAGTTCAGGGATGTGACTGCTTCTTTTCATTGACTGCACAGAGAATCAGTGTGTGACAGTCTGTGTAAGTCCCAAACCCCAAAAACAATTCCTCTGCCATGAGTGTCACCTCTCTGCTTTGAGTACATGTGAGAGAAAACAGTAAGTGAGACCATGGGGCAAAGCCAGAAACCTGCTACCTAAGGCTGCCAGATGAAAGTTGACTGCATGAATGATGGAAAAGCATAATTAGGGTGGCATATTTAGTAATTTACTGTGGATTCCGGAGTTCAGGGATGTGACTGCTTCTTTTCATTGACTACACAGAGAATCAGTGTGTGACAGTCTGTGTACTGCATTGCTTTCACAAACATCTAAGGAGTGTCAGCAGTCTTAGGGGATTGGACAATGAAAGTGACTCTAACTATTGTCTGGTCATATTGATAATTATTCTGGTGTTTGGATTAAAAAAATGTATACCAAACCACGCCTTTAGAGACTGTGCAGCTTAGACCAGTAAACACGTGATTGGATGGCTCTTCATTAAAAAGCAGTTGGGGGAAAAAAACAGGAATAGAAACTCAGGAGAGAAAGTAGTTCAGTTTCTTTTCATACAATATATTTCCTTTTTTACAAAGAAAAAGGGGTTATGTTTTAAAATGCTGTCCATTTTTAAGGTGCAATGCAGGTGTATTTTGGGGAACCATATAAAATTCTTTCAAGGTTTCCTAGGGAGCACATGGTTAATTAAAAAAAAAAAAAAAAAAAAAAAAAAAAAAAAAAACCAAAAACCCACAACCCAAAAATGCAGCAAACAATGACACAAAACAGATACCAGTGACTAGCACTTATCCCACCCATCAGACACGTGCTGCAGCATAAACATGGGGGTATATTAGCAGTTATTGATGCCATCTGGTCTTTTTTCTATTGTGATTTTATAACAGCTTCTGCATTTTAATAGAACCACATTGCAGGGAATTGCTAGAGAGAAGTAACAGCCGTCCAAGCACAGGAAATTTAAACAGTTAATGATGCAGAAAATGCATGAGAAATTATGTTGGAAGTTTGGCATCCCAACTCATAAACAAAAGGTAACAGCAACCACAAGAGCAACAAACAACACATCTGTCGATTTAAGCACTGAAGTTTTTCCATCTAGGAAAAGAAATTACCATCTAGAGATTAGAAACAGTGTAAACCATCATCACCCAGGAGCACACTTAAGAGGAAAGGCAATTTATCCAAGCTTTCAGCTCTTCTGAGGTTTCTGCAGGAGCAGGGAAGATGCAGAGATTGTGTTTGCTGAGGGCTGAGGGGTCACAGTGAACAGATCTGCAAAATGGGCAGCCTGAAGTGAGCTGGTAGGACAAGGGGCAATGTCTTCCAAGTGCAGGAGAGTAGGTTTAAATTGGATATTGGGAAGAAATTCTTTACTGTGAAGGTGGTGAGGCACTGGCACAGGTTGCCCAGAGAAACCCTGGATGTCCTACCTCTGGAGGTGTTCAAGGCCAGGTTGGATGGGGCTTTGAGCAATCCTGTCTAGTGGAAGGTGTCCCTGCTCATAGCAGGGGGGTTGGATTAGATCATCTTTAAGGTCCCTTCCAACCCAAACCATTCCATGATTCCATGGCATTTTTACTTTGTTCTACAGGGCTTAATTGTAAGATGCAGGAAGCTGAACTTGTAAATCCATGCATAGTTTTTGTGCCTAATGGAAGTATTTTCTGATAGGATTTAAGCATATTGTTAAAACTAGACCTGGGAAGAAATGTAGGATACAGATATCTGTGCCTGAAGAAATACTGTTCTAGAGTTGAAAATACAAATGTTCTATGTTATTTCAGGATGAAACATTTTTTTTTGTTCTCATTTAAAGAACAGTATTAAGCCAAAGCCACAAAAAGTCCAACTAACTGATCAGCTACAGCAACCAATGAGAGCCTTTCAAGTGGGCCTCTAGCTCGTGGCTAAATGCAAGAATCTGTGATATGAAAATATACACTCACACCAAATACCTTACCAAGCTGTCCTAGGCTCTCCTGTTACAGCTGTCTCATCCTAAACAGTAGTGGAATATTAATTCAATTAGCTATTTGGTCTGATTTTCCCATATCTGAAGACATTGCGAGGCTCTGACTAGAATTTCTATCTTGTTCCTAAAGAATCTCTTCTGCTTAAAATTCATGAAAACTCTTGTAGTCATATGAAAAGTTGCAGCAAATGGTAATTTTACAATAACGAAAAACAGCACCTTACCAGAACATTTCCAAACAGGACTGTGTAGTGCCCTGCTTGGTTGTCTAACATTTCTGCTCTGATGTGAACAGGACAGAGCTTGGGTACCCCGCAGCATCTCTGCCAGATCTCCCGTGCAATCTTGCATGAGTCACCTAATCCTTTGTGCTTATCCCCTCTCTCCTCTAGGATTTCTACCATTCATTCTCAGTTGTATGGCAAATTGTAGACTCATTTTGGGAGCGTATTGCATGATGATGATATTTATTGTTAAAGACTCTGTTAAAGACTGTGAAAAAAAAAGTCCTTGTCTCTTTTTAACAGCTTTGTAAACTTTGGTTGCTCTGAAAGTTTTGATGCTTTCATTACTCTTCACCAGCTTATCACAAGATAGACTTGTCATGTCTAAAGAATTTAACTTTTCATTATTTTCTCATTATTTCTACACATTTTTCTTCCTAAATGATACATCAGAAGGAGGAAAAAAATAAACACCTGCTGTTCCTGTCTATGTTCTGCAGCTAGAGAAAATTAGTCATTAGTTCAGTGGCAGCTCCCAGCCCACTTACAGAATCTGTGAAAGCTGACCTTACCCTATTGTGTTTTAGGAAAATGTCCAGGCACAGAGGGTAAGATAAATAACATAGATTTCATTAAAGGGAAAAACTTAGGCTCAATTCTGCTGTTAGTAAAGGTGGGAGTGTTTACAGATCGTTACAGATCACTTGTTTTTCACTCATAAAACCACAGCAGTGTTTCAGTGCAGAGCTCTACATAAGGAAGTTGATCCAAATTGCAATAAATCTGCTTTTATCAGTTATTTTAGATGAACCCTGAGAAGGGATGTCATAGGCTGTCATGTCCCCAGTCCATGGGGACCACACAATTCTGGTCACTGGCACCAAAGGGGATTGGTAGGAGCCTTGTGGACACAAAGGGCTGTGGACAGAGGGGCTCCTGAACTTTTATCACCTACTTGCTGGTCGAGCCAGAACAGTCCTGAGTGCAGCCATGTAACCCTGGGATTCCCCAGTGCCCTGCAGTCACACCTCACAGGTTATCAAGGAATCAGGGTAATCAGATGCTTGATACCAGTCTCTAGGAGCAGAAGTACTCTGGGATGAGTATCCTGAAACATTTTACATCTACAGTGGCTAAAGTGTTCTTGTTTGTAGGTGAGATATTGGTGTCTTGGTGTTGCTCACTGCTAACCAATCTCAGTACCATATTTTTCTCTTCTTCCATATTTTCTTGTGAGTTTTGTTTGCTTTTGTTTGTGTTTTTGTTTATTAATGGTTTGGGGTTTTTTTGAAAAATGACCAATAATTACCTGGATACAAATCACACCCTAGCTCTGGAGTCAGACACTGAGCACCACAGCCAGTGCTGTACCTGACCTTGTGCTTTTAAAAAGCCTGACCAAAGCCCATTAGGCCAAGAAAACCTTGCTGCAATTTGCTTCAACCGTTGAAGAAAAAGTGACCCACAGAAATAGGCAAAACCATGAAACTGCATTTATTCAAAGCACAAAAATAGAGGAAGAGAAGCAAACATGCTACTTTCCACTTAATCATTTCACAGTATGTCATTACACTGGGAGATCCAGCAGGGCAAAATGTCACCACCAAAGAAATAAACTCTCTTTCCATGCCACCCTCCTTCCTGAATTTTAAGAAGGTAAACAGCATACCTGTTTGCCAAGGAGAAAAACGGCAATTAGTGCTAAATGACTGTTTCTGTAGCTGAGTGGATGAGGACACCAGCACTTGCTCACTGCAGTCAGTAAATGTCTGCACCATTCACAAACTGCACATTTCTTCACACTTAAAATTCTTTTCATATAACTCCACTGAGAGTTTGACTGTAACAGCAAAAGTATTTTGCAATTTTAAGAGATGTCTCCCCACAGTGCTTCACAGTGCTCCACAGACACAAATTAATTCAGCTTCACAGAGCTCCTGGTTTAAGACTTTATTCCATGAGTTAAATGGAGGGGAAAATGTTTTCTGTTATATATTTAAAAAAAAAAAAAAAAACCACCAAAACCCAACAACAACAACAAAAAAACCAAAACAAAAAACCAAAAAAAAAAAAAAAACAAAACAAAAAAAACAAAACCAAAAAAACCCCACAAAAAGCCAAACCAAACAAACAAACAAACAAACAAAAAACAACAAAAAACCAGGTTTGGGACCCTGGAGACTCAGTGACACAGGACTGATATAATACTTCAAACAGTAAAAACTGCAGAAGCCATCTGTAGCACAAAATGCAGGTTGCTGCCCATGCTTATATTTGCAGGGAGTCACTCAGCTCTGTACATAGATAAGATCCTTGCTTACATTAAAATTGTGTGGGAAAATGACTATAAGTATGCTTTTTCAATTGCTTCATCTGTTTCTCAGTTATCTCTGCTTGTTTTCAGTTAGTATGAACACTATAGAGCCTGTTCAGATGTGGAATGGTTAGGGAGGTTTGATCCTTCTTCTTATATCCCAAAATGTTTTTATTGATCTTCAGAATTTTCATTTCAGTCCTTATTATGTACTGAGTGAATTGACTCAAGAAAGCAGCCACTGGCTTCTTTTAGAAAAATGGTCTGGCTAAATTCATTACGGATACCTAGATGTGTCCTATGGCTATAAGATTTTCTTTTAATGTCCAGGTGTGGTATCTCACTGTTTGTCCTCAGCTGAGATGTGCATACTGGGTACACTTATATTCATCAATAGTAGGTCAGAATTCCATTGTAAATCACCCCTGTGAGGGATTGAGGCAAGCCATATGAAACAATAATAAAATAGCCCAGGTAGGAAGAGACTTGAAAGATAACCTGATCCAATCAAAGGGAGCTGAGGTGAGATCATCTAGCACACCATACAACCTCATCTTGAAAACCCCCAGTGAAAGGAACTCAGCCACATTCCTGGGGAAGTTGTTCCAGGGATTCATTGTCCTCACTGTAAAATGTTCACTTCCTATATTAAGATTAAACCTCTCTTTGTGCAACTTGTCCTTGTTGCTCCTTGTGACTCCTTGCTCCTTGTTGCTCCTTGTTGCTCCTTGTTGCTCCTTGTCCTCTCATTGTGACTCCCTGCGAACACAGAGCCTTCACCCTTTTCCTAGGTGCACTTTTGAGTACCGGAATATTGTGATGATGTCATCCCTGAGCCAGCTCTTCTCAAAGTTAAAAGACTCAACTCCATCAGTCTTCCCTCACAGAGGAGGCTCTCCAGCCCTGTGATCACCTTCATGGCCTGCCTTTGGATGTTCTCAAGTCTGTCCGCGTCTTTTGTGAATTGTGGAGACAAGAGCTGGACACTGTCCTCCAGGCCTAACAAGTAAATCTTTATTCCTGTGGATGCAGCCTAGAATTCCACTGATCTTCATTTACCTTCATTTACCTTGATTTATCTTCTTTTACCTTCATTTTCCTTCATTACTGCAGCAGCTTCACTGCTGACACATGTTCAGCCACTCATCCAGCAGGCCCAGGGCCCCTTTCAGCACAGCTGCTCCCCATCCACACAGAGTCAGCCTGTAAAGGGCTCTTTGGCTATGTCACCCCAGGAATCTGCACTTGTCTATGTTAAACTTCACACAGTTTTCACTAACCCACTCTTCCAGCCCATCCAGGTCTCTCTGAGATCTTTTTAATGTGTCCTCCTCAACACCCAGCTCGGTGTCATCAGAACACCTGATGACAGCACTCCCAGTCCTGCCATCCAGATAATTTGGGAAGGTGTTGCAAAGTGTGGAGCACAGTATCAATCCCTGGGGAACCCCACTAGTGACAGGCTGCCACCCTGAGTAAAAACCTTGCTCCCCAACCCTATTAGAATTTTCCTGCCCACCAAACAGACCATCTCATGTCTGTGTCCTGCCAGTTTGTCTAGAAGAAGAATGTGGAATGCTTTGCTGTCCGTGGTGAAATAGCCACTGCTCTCCCCATGTCAACAGAAGACAAAGTTTTGTTGTGGCAGGTGACCAGGTTACTATGGCACAACTTTTCTTTGGTAAATCTGAGGTGGCTGATCAAGCTCTACTGCAACGGGCTGAATGAAAGCAGCCATGGTGGAATTCATCTCACATTGTTTTAAGTGTTGTTGAAGTCAAGCAAAAATTGCTTCTTACTGAAGATTTTTCCTCCATGTGGGTCTGGAGGAACAATGTGAACAATTATTATTTTTCCTTATGTGGATGACCATAAAAGGTATATTCTCCCCTTTCCTAAGGTAACAGAACTAGAAGGTTTGTAAATGGAAGATGACACAGGAATGGTATTTTCCTATTAAATCAAAACTGTAAGAATACAGTTTCTTTAAACATATCTTGGATGAAGTTTATAATGTAAGTGTTGTTTAGAAAAAAATTAAAATAACATCCCTTTACAGTGCTGAAAGTTATGAAATTCAGTGAGCAGAAAATCTTTCATTATTCAGAATGTAAGGGAAACACCTTGTTTTCTTAAAGCTACTCATATATGTCACTTTTTGACAAGGATGAAATTAACCTGAATAAATGCAGAGAGCTGAACAAATCCAGGCAGAAAATGACATGTGATTATCTCAATGAGACCAGTCAGAAAATGAGAATATTACATTTCTCTTTGGTATTCACCGAAGTAGAAGTATGGAAAAATCTTAGTGCTTCTACCAAACTTTTTAATTTTCCTTTGTCTACACATAAAAGTTGATGATTTTTTTGAACTCCCAAAGCAAGTCAACACAACAGCTGAATTAAAGCACAGTTTCCAGAAGCCTGGTCTAATTGCTCAGCTAGGAATGCAAAGTGTCTCTGAATAAGTTATTATTTTCATAGCAAAATCCTGTTAATGGGACTGGGATATTTTTTAGTTCTTTAATAATATAAACAACATTTCCTTTTCCTATTTTCCAGAACATTCTAACTCTTTGGGCTCCTTCGGATCAAAATAAGTCAATTCATATTATTTTTAAAAGTTGCTGGTGACTTCTGTGATGGAGACTTATAAATTAAGTGAGCCAAAGTATGTGCTAAAACAAAATTCGTTTTACAAAACCATTTAAAGCTCTGTCAGCATTGATGGATTACAGATTCAGGATGTCAAATAGAATTTCTACTAAACACATGACTTCAGGATTCCTAAGCTTTGGAAGGGTAACCCAGCAGGTGCAGTCACTCACTCTGCAAGGTGAGGGCTCTCCTCCAGGAGCTCCTCTTGGGAAATATCCTCACCCACAGGGAGAGTCAGGAGAGATGGAAGGTTTATCAGTAAATAAAAGGTTGACATTATGCTCATTTCACTACAAGAACAGAACAAGAACAGAATAAATCAGTGAAAACTGTAAAGGCAAGGTGATAAGGAGTCAAGAAATACAAGGAGTACATAATGGGTAGAATTAAATACTGAATTGAATGGTGTTGTCAATGGCTCAGTCGGGAAGTAGAGGTACTGTGGTTTACAGGAGAGGTTTGCTGATATTTTCTTATGCTGTATTGTGCATGATATAAAATCAATGTTGTTTTTCTGTGTGCGCAATTGAAAAAATAACCATTAAAAGAAATGTACTCTTGAGAGACTTTAAAGTGACTATGCCCTCATCAATTAGACAAATCCTTCATACTAAGCCTTTCATTCCCAGGATTCAGAATTAGCCTCCATGTGAAGGCTAATGCTGTACACCCTCCAAAAGAAACAGAGAAACTTGAATAGCATAAATGTAATAATACGTAGCTAATGCTGCTCTTCCTCAAGCAGGGCTTTCATCAAAACTGATGCTCGTTATTCTGCCCATCTCAGCAGCCAGGCCCCTGTCAGTGACTGGAGCTCTGACTGGGTCTCAGGCATCACAGATTCCTACTCAATGAATTAAAAAACCATAGAACCACATTATAAGTGGTATGGGGTTAGATCATGCCAAAGGGACCTTCAGAAGACACCATGCAAGAAGACACAATTCTGCACCCAAGTATCTGGTGCAGAGAAGGTAAATCCTTCTCTGGGGTTTCCAGGGTCACTAGTTTGCTTTGCAGGAAGGACCAAAGAAACAGACAAAATATTGAATTTATTTTCTCTCCATCTTACAGGGTATCCAGTGCATATTTTAATTGGATTTTCCTGAAAATGTGTTTAGGTTTTCTACTCCTCTCTTGCTCATGAGCTGTCTAAGGGCCACAAACCTAAGGTGATCATATGGACAATCACAAGATAGTTAAAGGAAAGTTACTCAATATGGCCATAAATACATTTGAAAATATAGTTGCTTTGTAGTTTACCTAATATCAACTTATTTTCACCCCAAAGACATACATACTAATGTATATACTTATAGATCCCTTCCCTTAACTACTGTAGGGTTCCTGACAAGTTTGTCTGGGGTTCAGTTTTACTCTTGGAGAACATTTATCACAGAAAGACAAAGCAACCTTACGCTGGCACACGTAGTCCCTCCTGGACTCCTCCATCTGCTCAGGTTTCAGGGAACAGATGCTAGGATGGATTTCAGACCTGGGGTATGCAGCTGAATAAAAGAATGGCTTGTGGCAGCAGCAGCTTCCAAATTAAGAAGAAAATGTTTTAAAAATGGGAAGAAAAATAACCCTCAAACACAGATACTGTAAAGTACACTGGAAATAGAATGATGGGCAGATAATGAATCTATAAAAAGTCTCTTGCAAAGGCAAGAGAAGAGGATATTGCCACACAGGGGAATGACATCTCTCCTGGTAACAGCTTGTGGTTATGTTGGGCAAATTGATATATTGAAAGGAAACCTTTTAAAAAGGAAAAATATAAAAGCAGAACTGATTTTTTTTTTTTTTTTAATTTAGAAAATCATTGCGAGGTTAAAATGTTGGGATCCAATTAAGGGCTGGAAATATTTTGATAACAGTCCTCAAAAGCTTGAAATAGGTTGTTTTTTCACCTAATAACCAGCTCTGTGCATCACATATAAAATCTTCAGGCAATGAAGCTTCCTGGTTGGAAATACTTTAAAGCTAAATTTTTAAAATAGCATCCTAGTCTTCCACTAAAATTTAAAGCAGATTCCTAAAGGATAGTAAATCACTCATTTATTAGCCTTTAGGATGCGTTCTAGAGGATCCCAACCTGGAGCAGCAAGATTTGTCTGAAAACTTGCAGGAGTCACTGGATTATTTCCCCACACTTCAAATCAATTCAATGATGGTTTGGTTTTTTGGTTTGTTTTTCATTTCTTTCCCAAGTCTAGAAACATTAATGAAATTATCCAGTAATATTGTAATGGAAACTTCTCTTCATTTAAATTTATAATCAGCAAGCTAAATTAGCCACTTTTCAAAGTCAATTGTTATTTACTTAACCTAGCATAATTTCTCAATTACATTAAAATTAAGTCTTTTTGAATAACCTCATTCAAATATTTTTAAATGCTTTTTATTTTCACCAAGAAATTAATGAGTGTTTTTGTCCTTCCACTGAAGAGTTCATGGCTGATTTTTTTTCTGTAAACATTTCTATTACTCAGTGTTAGTAGTATATTGAATGTATTAAATTGGAGGTATAGGAAATGTAGATTAAAACATAGAAAATATAAACAATTTCAGAGAAAGCATATAAGACTGAAGCACTAAAAATTAATGAGTCCTTGATTCTCTAGTTATAACAAGGATTTGACTGTCATCATGGAATAGATTAATTTTATGATGTTGAGAGGATTTCCACCTGGGCCATCATGGACCATTGACTATCTAATGTGAATGTCACAGTGTTTTATTGCTTAAACATTGTGAAATTGCTCTATAGCTCACTGAAATTCACTGAAAGTCTTTTACTGACATCTTTCAGATTTGGGTTGAACTCAGTATTTCCACAGTTTGGTTTTTTCCCTCCTCTTGATGAAGCTCCAGGTCAGTCAGAGCCAGTGAAAAGTTCATCTGTCAGGAAGAACAGCTTTCCCTGACATTGGATTGAAGAGGAAAAAACACAATTGGGAAGAGGATAGAGCAGTTGTTGGACATCAGAGGAGGGCCAAGAGGATGCTCAGAAGGCTGGAACACCTCTCCTATGAAGAGAGGCTGAGACAGATGTGGTTGTTCACCTTGGAGAAGACTCCAGGGAGTTCTTATTGCAGACTTTCAGCACTTAAAGGGGGGTTATAAAGAAGATAAAGACTTTTTTTTTTTTTTTTGCATAGGCAGATAATGGCAAGACAAAGAGTAATGGTTTGAAACTAAAAGAAAGGAGATTTAAATGAAATATTAGGAAGCTTTTTTTTTTTTTTTTTTCACTCAGAGGGTGGTGAGGCAAAGGTTGCCCAGAGAAGCTGAGGTTTCCCCATCCCTGGAAGTGCTCAAGACCAGCCTGGATGGGACCCTGAGCAACTTGGTCTAGAGGGTGGACCATGGCAGGAGGCTGGAACTAAATGGTCTTGAAGGTCCCTTCCAACTCAAACCACTTGGTTCTATGTGATTCTATGGCATCTATAGGCTCCCAGAGACTGAATTCAGGTCTCTGCTATGCCTCAGCCTTACTATGTGACCTTAAACAAGTAATTAATTTTCATATTAGCAGATCAGTTGTTTCTTCTTTTAAACTTCCAACGTCATGAAACCAAGGCAGGAAAACCTTATCAAACCTGCTTAGGCTCCAGGTTGCCAAAAATGTTCAAGGTTACCCTCATTTGGAGCTGTTGGCAACAATTTTTGTTTTTAAGAACAGAAAATAGAGCATTCTCTATATCCCCATCTCTAGCTAGAATGACGTCTCAGTATCTTTGAAATTAGTACAGTGAAAAGAATTGTACTACAGCTCTGTGACAGGAGTGTTTGGGACCCTCTTATTACACTTGGTGGAGACACAGTGAGTTGGTGAAATCATGAATGTGATTTCTTTGACCAACTGTATGCACCTGCTTTAAGATGAATGATGCACTTTGTAAAGACTTTGAATGAGAGTTTAAAGTGATTTGGTGTGGATGCCTGCATTGGAAGAATCCATATTTAATCAGAGAACTCAATTTCTAAGATATTCTTATGTTATACAGCAACAGGAACATGGGAAAATCTTTTGCTGTGCTTACTTGTGTGGGACCCTTGTTTACCAAGCAGAAGATAGGAGTCTTAATGCCTCAGATGCTCAGGAGTACCCATAACTCTCACAAACTGCACTTTATTCATTCCAGAGCACATGATGATTACACAGTGCCTGTTTTGCTTGCCTCTGTAATCTCATCAGAAACGAGGATTTAACTTGCTAAGTACTACAGCTCAGGTAGGAGGAACAGAAAGCACTCCCATGTAGCCTGTGCCAGTGGGATGTGAGAAGGAACTAGAAGGTAACCTGGAGCTCAGATCTCCACTCTGCAATGGCACTCAGCTGTGAAGCACAACAGAGCATTACCTGGTTTCATCCAAAGAATATTCATGAACTTCAGGCACATCCATCCATCCATTGGTGGTCAAACTGAGAGGATCAATCTCTCCCAGTTTAGTGTTTGCATAAATCCAAAGTGCAGAAGCATGTGACTGATGATGGCTGAGTGAGAAATGTTCACCTCAGTATTTCTGCAGTGTACAGTGATATCCTCTAATGATTTACCAATGTTGTGTTCTCAAGGACTCGTGAAGAGCATCAGGAAGATTTCAGATGAAGTGTCAGGGCAGTTGTTATCTAGCATTGAGAAATCCGTTCAAAAGTGTTTTAAATTACCATTAAGTGCAATGAAAACATTCAAATAAACTTGAGTTCAAAGACCCCAAAATCAGACCTTTTCTGAGTGAGTGAGCCTCAGGAGTGGGGCATTGCCAGTTTTTTAATTTACTACTCAGGAGAGCTTTGCTCATGACATTCAGCACTTCAGGAAACACTGCAGTAGCTCATGTGCATTAGTGGCTGAATCACAAGGCTGAGGCTAGAAAATGCTGGACCATGGTGGTGGACATGAAGCCTGAAGTCGCTGACCCACTGGTCTGCAGGGTATTTAGACCTCTCCTCAAAGCAGGAGCCTTGTCCCTTGGTTACATGGGATCATGAACATGAACAGGAAAAACCCAGTGCTGTAAGACAATACTGGAAAAACTGATTTTTCAAACTGATTTCCATACCCAGGTTCTGCTTCAGATATAGTTTGCATACTTAAGAGAGTATATGTACTGGCAAAATTATGGAGCCTATGTTTTAGAGGAAATAATACAGTAAACAGATCACAGCTGCAGGAAATGTAAAGAGAGGAGCGGCACAATTATTTGATCTGATATGGAAATTTTCTTCCTCATATTAAATAACAGAGTGTTTTGTTATATCACATGTGTTGAGCTCAACTTCTCTTTCATTTGACCCTGTCAGCAGCAATCCTTTCAGAACTGGCCAGTGTAGCCTTAATTTAGAAATGCCATCCACCATTTGCTCTGGACCAGCAAGGAGAAGCTGTGTCCCCAGCAGACAGGCTGAACTTCAGCAGGCCAGCAGCATTTTAACTCATTGATAACATAATCACACTAAGCCCTGCCAAGGTTTATTGCTGATTATTATTCCATCTATTTCGCTGTTTTCACCTCACAAGCCGTTCGCTCCTGGTTGCCATGGGGACGCTACACAGTATTAGTCTAACTTTAGATTAGCCTTGTAACCTTGCATACTTTAAAATTCTTTAGGTTTCTTAGCAACTCAACTGAGTATCTGGATCTCTCAGCTATTCTCTTAGACAGGGACAGAATGGGTTTGCCACCCCTGGACATCCTCAATGCCTGTTAACCTGTGAGAAGGGGGAGGAGGATGCCTTGCTCACCTGTGCCATCCATACCCGTTTCCACAGACCTGGTGATGTTCACTGAAGTTACTTCAGCATTAAGGGAGTACTGACACAAGTAAGCATTTCCAGGCTGAACTCCTGCAAGGATTTGCACTGCAAGACAATATTATTATTTTTTAAACAGGAACAAAAACAGAAGATGGAGAGAATATGAATAAATGAAATGTTAAGAATTCTGAAAAAAAAAAAGACCCCTTGAAAAAACGGAGGTTGGACAAAAAGATGGCATGGATACCTGTTCCATATGAAAGCAATATTGTGCAAGTCAACCTCAAAAAATCTTTCAAATATTAGTTTTCTAACCAAGAAACCTGCAAATATTGTCACACAGGACACTGACTGTAAGCTATCCTTGATACAACTCCATAACAGAAAACATGAGAATCAACTGTAAGGATTCAGTGTCACAAAAGTTCCCCATGCAAGGAGAGGAAAGGAGGGGAAATCTCTAGTCAGCAGCATTCATCCATTCATCTCTTGCTGTACAAATCCCAGCACTCCTGAGTGCTAACAAAGAGACCTTTGGAATGGACAGAACTGCAATAGGAAAACTTAATAAAAGTTCCCAAAACAAGATGTGCCTACACTGATGATTCTGGAGACAACCTCTCACTATTTTCCAGCTCCCCATTTACAGAAGATGGATATGAGGTTATGTCCATTTAAATCAGGCTATTTAGGGATGTATGAAACCTCAGATATTTACAGAAATAGCTGTCAGTCACAGAATAATGGATGTATAAAAGGCAAACTGCAGGGGAGTATTTTAACTGTTTACATTACCACATTGGAGGATGCCTCAGGGAACGGGGGCAAGTAGCAGTTCTGCTCCTCTCCTCCGCCTTGCATGAGGAATAATTGGGATAATTTTTTTGGTACCACTTCTACACTCAACACACTGCGAACTTCTCTGGGTTTCACATACACCACAAGGGTGGAATCAGGCCAGTTTTTGCTTCCCCTTCTAGGCTGTCATATAGAATTAGATGGTAAGAAATTCTAAATTAAACAGAGATTGAAAAAAATACAATCCTTAACTTCTCACCACGCTTTGCTCTGTTTTTTGGAGTAGTTAATTTCATATAGCTCCAACCTGTGTATTTCCTCTTTGGACTACAGCAAGATGTTTATATCTATGTAGCCCTTTTACCCCCGCAAAGAGTCAACTCTGAATATTCTGACAATCAGATCATTGGTAAATGTTATTTGGAATGGTGAAACTCAGAGTATAACTTTCTCTGATTAAAGGAAAATTAAAAAAAAAAAAAGTTATGATCAGAGCAGCTCTCCAGAACTCAGAGGAGTTACAATAGATATGGGAGTACTTGGTATATTTTGTCCATTTATCAGAATTTGAGTTTGCTAAATAAAAATGCTATGCTATTTAATATTTCAACTATTAGTCTGCACGTCTTGGGAAAGCAAATGCGATTCAAGGGGATTCTCAGAAATGGGCTGAATTTATTAACAGTTTGGAATGACAGGTTCCAGTTCACTGTGCATAATATGAAAGGAGTTACCTCATTTCTAGAATTATCCCTACTCTTTACATGAGCAATGAAATTCTCCTATGGAAACCAGTGGATTTTTAGTTTAAAGTCTAGATTAAAAAAGAGGATTAATAAAGCTATGTGGGATCATAATTGCTAATACCAAATCTGAATATTGAACAATGTATCACAGAATCATAGAAGGGTTTGGCTCAAAAGGCACTTAAGATCATCTTATTGGCACAGGGCAGGGACACCTTCCACTAGAGCAGGTTGCTTAGAGCCCCAGCCTGGTCTTGAGCATTCCTAAGGGACAGGACATTCACAGCTTCTCTGGGCAACCTCTTCCAGCGCCTTGCCACCGTCACAGCAAAGACTTTCTTCCTAACATCTCTTCTAAAGCTGCTGTCTTTCAGTTAAAAGCCGTTTGCCCTTCTCTACCACTGCATGCCCTTGTCCAAAGTCCCTCTCCAGCTTTCCTGGAGCTCTTTTAGGTACAGGAAAGTACTATAAATTTTCCCCGGAGCCTTCTCCAGGCTGAACATCCCCAACTCTCTCAGTCTGTCTTTACAGGAAAGGTGCTCCAACAGGTCCAGGTCCCTCTTATATGGAGGGCCCAGAGATGGACACAGCACTCATGAGGGGTCTCACAAAAATGGAGGGGGAGAATCACCTCCCTTGACCTGCTGCCCATGCTGCTTGTGCTGCAGCCCAGGACACACTTTGCTTTCTAGGCTGCAAAAAAACATTGCTGGATCATTTTGAGTTTTTCATCCACCAATATCTCCATGTCCTCTCCTCAGTGCTGCTCTCAATCCTCTGTATTTGTGCTTGGAATTGCCCTGACACAGGTGCAGGACCTTGCACTTAGCCATGTTGAACTTCCTGAAGTTCACATGATCCCACCTCTTAAGTGTGTCAAAATTCCTCTGGATAGGATCCCTTTCCTCCAGAGTGTCGGCTGAACCACACAGCTCTTGTATATGTGTATCCGTAGAGAAAGATAGATAATTATTCTTCTTCTCATTCCACACAGTGAAGCTCAGGGCTAATCTACCTTCAAGTTGTGTTACAGGAACACAGACAAAAGAAAAAGAAAATATAAAGCAAAATCTGTACTAGCCAAAAGTAACTGTGCCTGTATAATTAACTGGTAATCTGAGACCTGAGAAATTATAACTATACCTCAGAACAGTAAAATCTCATTTGTTTTTCTTCTAAATCAAAGCACAGGGGAGTGATTATCAATAGGTTGATTCAAATGCGATATTATTCACTTCTGCTTGGTAAATCTGAATGTGATCAAGCAAGACTTTGAGCTTGTCTAAACCCTCTTGCTGTTAGTATGGTCCCAGATGGCTTAAGCTCAATTTTGCTTGATGATTGTCTTTGCATCTCAGAGACTGAAAACATCCATGTGTTCAAACAGTTTGTGTTGGTCTGTAACACCTTAGACAAATCAGAGACAGCAGAGCATAGTTGTTTAATACCTGGGCTGTTTAGTATACAGTACTGAGCTGCTGTCAGTTCTTGTGCTGCAGGATGATGACCATCAGAACTGGTGAAAATTCAGAGCAAGCCCATGGAAATCACTACAAATAAGTGCACAGCGTAACAGGAAGTGGACCAGGTCCTGCTTGTTCTGTGTCTGGCCCAGTTTTACAGTACCAGAGAACATCTGGGCCACTGACCATTTTAGAATCTTTTTTCTACAGGGGACTAAGCTAAGGCTAATAGACATCACTTCAGAAAACAGCTTTCCTTAGTTTGTTTCCCCTTTGTTACAGGTAAAATAAATGAAAGTACTTTTCCTTGAGTCGGATTCCTGCTGTCAGGAACACAACTGGCTATTTTTCTTCCCACGAGACCACCTCCTTTTTGCTGACTGCTATTCTATTTATATCAAGTCTGCTTGGTAAATGAAAGATTTATTTATTTCTCAGGAAAGGGTCGGCACTTCTTCTAGGCACAACTTCCATCCGCTGTCAGATCCATTATATGAGCTAATAGTCAAAGACAGATGGGGGATGATTTTCTTCAGGAAACCAAGTCTGCCACAGTAGAGGAGAAGAGAATAGTTTATTAATTTCCAGTAGAATTAGCAACTTGTTTCAGATCTCTTTTGAAGGATTCTAGTTCCTAGATGGGCTTTGTTTTGTAATAGTTTTAGCTTGGAGTGTATTTCAGGTTCTGATCCAAGTCCTGCAAGTCATGACTCGTGGGAGCATCTATAGACAGAAGTCCTTGTTCAGTTACATCAGGTTCTAGTGGAAGAGTACAAAAGCTATGATTTCCTTACAGACTGAAAACACACCCAACAAGATGGGTAAATGCTGTAGCCATTCACTGCCTGGGGCTCCACAGAGCCTGAAGTTCTCTGCTGTCAGTTCTTAAGCCTGAGGTTAGCTCATGGAGCTGTTGTGCCAGTCACATCTGGCACACCACAGATGTCCTGGGGGGCTGCTGCCCAACTCCCCAAGCAGCTGCTGGGGAAATGGAGCTCAAACCATCCTGGCTGATGTGCTAGAGCAGCGCCACAAATACAGACAGATGCTGGTTTGATCCATTCATTGCACAGGCTGTAGATTTTAATGAGAGTTGCTGTAGTATCCTATTGTGACCAGCCTTGGTTGTGCTTGTTTACCTTGAGTGGAGTCATTAGAGGCAATGTCTTCATGCAGAGGAAAATGATGTGGAGATGCCAGCAACACCTTCAGGCCAGGAAGCTGTAGAAACTAAGCAGCCAGTCTCTGTGTCTGAAGTAATTTGTTCTCCTGAAGGACAGGACCTGCTGCTTTGTCTATACCACTACTACCCTGATTTGCTCTTAGACCTGAGCCACTGTTTCCTGCACTGTTTGTGTATGCTTTCCTCTCCTGGGATAATATCTTTTATTAGCAACCACCTTGATGACAATCCCAATACCTGCCTTTGTCTTGAGATGTAGCAAATTTCTGTCCACCTGCACCTGCACCTCTGCAGATGCAGTGATTTAGAGCAAGGATTCACACTGCACTGGGTCCTGAGGGGCACTGCCTTTAGGCTGCCTCGAGTGAAGATTTAGCATTTCACCAGGCACAGCCTTAGTCAGAGGTGTGTGTGCTCACAAACTCACACACACAAACTGTGCCACACTCATGTGAACACAGAGGATACTCCTTCCTGACAGAGTGGCTGCACTCTGGTGTCACATTCTGAAATTCCTACTAAAATTCACCATGAATTAGTCTCAGTCAAATTTACAGTACATTTCTTATTAGGATGCCATTATATTTTTCTCATTTTGTTTTGGATATCACATCCACTGCACTCTTCACTACCCTCAGTAAACACTCTGTTCTTGCAGACAGGTCAGGACCCCTTAATTGGATATTGGATATAGTTTTCAACCATTCATTCAGACTTCCCAGAAATCATTCCACTTAACTTGGTACCAAATTCCATGTATGTCTTTACCATTTATTAATGCTTAACAAGTAACCTCAAGCTTCTCAGCATTTATAAATATATTTTGTTTTATCTGCTTTAGTCCACTACATCATTGCTATTTATCTTCACATCTCAATGCTTGACTTCAATTTTATTCTTAATACTGGTAGATCCAAGGTATTTTTTTCCTTTGTTGTGGTGATGACAGCTCAAAACATGCATTCTATATTTAATTTGTTGCTTCTACACATGATCATGAAGATGATAGGAGAAAATGCCTGATCTGTAATGCCAACCTGTGTTCTGGGAATGGTGTTTTGAGGGGAGAATTTTTTCCAGCTGATGGGTCCAGAAGAATTTGTGTTGTTACACAAAGCAGATTGTTTCTAAACCATAGCTGATCATTAGAATCAGATCCAGTGTGGCCTTGAAACTGAATTTCCAATCTTTATCATACATACAGATTAATTATTGTCAGTGAGACTGATGTTTCCAATGGCAAGACTACATATTTTTCTTGTGCTGAGCACCTTAGAAATAGACACAAAACTTCATAATCATAAAAACATAGAAAGGTTTGGGGTGGAAAGGAACTGAAGAATCATCTTGCTCCAAGCCCCCGGCCATGGAGTGGGATACCCAGGAGACCAGGTTGTTCAACCCCCCATCCAGCCTGATCCTGAGCACTGCCAGGGATGGGCACCCACAGCCCCTCTGGGCAACCTGTGCCAGCGCCTCACCACTCTCACAATAAAGAATTTTTTCCCTAATAATGATCCTGTAGATATATGATCTGTTCCTTGCACACTCTTTGCTTTTTAAGTCCTAGCAGTACCTAACCCACAGGGAACAGATGAAGTTCTTGGTGATCTTTTTTGCCTTACTCACCTGGTCAGGTATTTATAATGCATATTTTCTAAGAAACGTCAATATTAAATCTCTAATGCTCACAGCCCATCCAAATTCAAAAAACCAGCCATTTTGAAAGTTGGTATAAATGTTTTTTACAGCTACTTTTATCTCTGTTTTTTTGACCTCTAAATCATAGATGGAGTAACAAGAAACATGGAGATTTCTTGGAAGTGTTTATACAACACTAAACCACTTAACAGAACGGGTCAATATGGATCAATAATGGAAAAAAGTGCAAGTAACATTGCAAATAAAAGACAAATAAAACCCCCAAACTTGTCCAGAAGATAAATGAGAGGTTGTCACCATTAATTTATTTTTCTTTTTATTTTAAATTTCTTTTTTCCAGAGTAGATCTAGAACATATGGTTGCTACAACTCAGGACAATAGTGAAGGACAATTGTGAGAATTATTACTAGTCTCCAAACAGGACATAAAAGAACTCAAAATGGTTAAGGCTTCAAGACTTAACAGTTACCTCCTTGTTGATGCAATACACAGAAATGTCATAAAACTTTCATTTCACTCACATTAATGATTTAACTTCTGTCTTCTTCAGCTAAATTTAAGAAGTTCTTAGTACTCCCTATAAACTGAAAAATGAAAAATAAGAAACTAAAATTGCTTGTCTGAAGTCTTACAGACCAGTAATGCAGCTGGCAACACACTGATCACCTCTTGTTCCAACTGAAAGATCTGATTGTAGGTGATCGTAAGGACATTTAACTGAGTTGCCTAAATATGAGCCTCTTGTGTCCTTTGGGATACTGTGGGCTGTCCCAGCCCCAAGAAGACATGAGTCACCAAGAGGCTTTAGGGAAGTTCTCATTCCCATGTGGATGTCTTGGTTACCTGGGATTGGTTTTGATGTCACTCAGTGTTTATTGCTTGAAAAGGAAAAAAAATCCAAAACAAAAAAAAAAAAAAAAAAAAAAAAAAAAAAAAAAAAAAAAAAAAAAAAAAAAAAAAAAAAAAAAAAAAAAAAAAAAAAACCACCAGTATGTGCCTGTCTGTGGTCTAGATTTCAGGCTCCCTTGGAAATCCAGACCCTAAAGCTGGTGGAGCCTAGGAATCTGTTGAGGTCACCTTCAGGCAGACTTTTGGTGCAGAGTGGCAAGTGTCTGCTGGCAGCCGGGCACATCCACAGGGAGATGGCAGATCCATTAGTGAATCCATAGGAGATTTCCTCAGCATGTGTCTGCGTCTTGGATGAGACTGCTCCATGCTGCTGTGTTTGCTTTGAGGTGTGGGCTTGTTGGTAACATGGGTAATGACTTGTTCTGAGGCAGATCTACAGAGCCTGAGTCTTTTCCATGTTCTGTTTATATGAGCTGATACCTCAGGTTTAGTATTTGTGCACTGAATTATATGGCACAGCTCCAAATCTCATTGCCTGCAGCAGAAAAACAACTCAAATGGAGATTTCACTTCAGTGCACTTTGTACTTTCTATTCTTGAATAGCTCTTAATGCATCAACGAGTGTGTGTGTACTGTGCAACTACAGTCTTATTTAACAGAAGATTTTCCCTTGCCTTTTTTTTTTTTTTTTTTTTTTTTTTTTCCTTTTGGCTTAGGTGGACAATTTACTTTTCTTTTCCTGCCTTTTTGTTTCCACTGGGTTTTGAAAGACCCAGTCTGCTAAACCAGGCCAACTTTCTGCCCAGAAATGTTAATTAAATGGCACCACAGTTTATTTTGGCCTATTGCATAGAGTTCTGACCAGAATTTCTGAGTAACATTGCGGCAGTCCTTGTACCCAGCACATTGTTCAGAGATGGAATGTTGGGATATTTGGTCCACACTCCATTTTCTCTCCACGGTGTCCCTCAGTCTGTGCTAAGGCATCCCAGGTGCCCCTGGCTGAGCAAACAAGGCAGACACACATGAAATGGGCAGAGCAGAGCTCTATTTCCCCTCCCCACTGCAGGGATCAGATGCCACACTGTTCAACAGGGGCTCAAGTAACCATGACCTCATCACTTTCTCCACCTTATTTTCCACATTTCTCACCTTTTCCCCTCCGAGGTAAATAGCTCAGTGCTGTGTTCCTCTTTCCTATGGGGCCTGGCTTTCCTGATTTAACACTCCTGTGACAATCTTGGCCTTCACCAGTCACTGCTGGTAAGCCAGTACACTCAGTTTAATAGCTTTTGGTATTTTTCACTCACTAAAGTTCCTAATACTCATTTAATACCTTTTACCTCCTATCTTCTCCATTATTGTTTTATTGGCTCAACTACACTTTGGCTTAGGCCACCTGTTTTTCCTCTTCCATTGCTTGCAGCACTGAACAATTTCCCACACTTCTACCTTGCAGGATTAACCTCAGGCTATCTGCATGCCTGCTTTAACTTCCTTTTTACTTGTGTTGCAATTTCTTTCTTTAGAAATAATTAGAGAGAAAATAAGTAAAGGAGAGAGAAATCTACTGAGAAATCTACTGGCATGCAAAAGTAATTGATAATAGCACAGATTCACAAATTAGATTTAATTGCTAGTATGAATCAGAAGTTTCTGCTTCTGCTTTCCTTAAAGTTGTTTCTCTCGTGTGAAGCACTACAAGTTGTTGAACGTTGCAGGCCATGTGACAACACAGATATTTGCTTTTCCACTTGTCATCAGATATCTACCTTACAGTGGCCAACTCACATTGAGACCACAGTGCCACCAACAAGGCTTCTGGCTTTGGCTTCATTTTGGGTTGGTGGCACTGAGACTTCATCCACCTTGATGCTCAGGTGCTGGCAGAAGAAGTTTTAAATCCAGCCCACCTTATTTATATGTGACATGTTGACTCTTGTTGAATATCAATAGTTCAGGGCACTTACTGGTCCTGCTGGCATTGGAGTCTGTGACCAATCGTTTTGGGAGGACTTTCACAACTGTAAGGAGTCTTTGCAAAGACTGAGAGGGATCTTGGTGTTGGGCAGGACAGTCCTCAAAGGAACAGAAAGCCTGATTCCTCTGAGCCCTGGGTGAGGTGGCCAATTTGAACGAGGCACAGAAAGCCCAGAGCTGTAGTCCTGTCCTTTGTAGTTAATCTGTGAGTGCTGAGGGGACCCTGTGGCAATGTTCACACTTAGAGATGAATGTGCCTAGGAATATTCCTAGGCACAGAAGCCAGCTGGCATGTTTTTTATAAACCCCCTTAGCCTCCACAGCAGAGTGGCTCCATACACATCATGTCCTGGGAATGGCCCCCTGACTGCTTTAATGTGCAGGCAGTGCTCTGGAGCTTTTGGGAGACTGTTAATAATAAGCTGAAACTGCAGCAGGGACTGTGCAAAGAGCCTCACAGTACAATCTGCCACATTTCCATGACCAAGAACATTCCCCAGCTCTATCTAATTTACTGGTATAATCAGGGTGCCTATGCAGCCTGTGCAGCAAAGTCATCCTCCTGCAGCAAAAAGCACTCTGAGTGCACATCTGTGCCTGTGCCAAGGCATGGCTGGAAATGCATCCACGAAAGCCAGAGCTCAAGAGGTGCAACCTGGCCATTGAACCCCCTTGGACTTCATGCTTGACAGGTAATGTGGGCATTGCTCTCCCTGATTGGAAACTGGGAGTGAAAACTTTATCCTTGTACTGAGCAAAGTAAACACTCAGCCATTAGTCATAAATCTGGGACACATTCTCAGCATTATGTGGAATTAGGAGATTTCTATCAGTGCCATGGAACACTTAAGAGATAGCAGGCTGTCACAGTACCGCATATATTTTTTAAAACTCAGGTTCTAACTCTCAGGAAGAACTCTATCAGGCTAGTGGTAAAGAAACAACCTTGCAGACTTGCACATGCCATTAAATAAATGAAGTATCTGGGTATTATTTTGTCAGTGAATCTTAGACTGTTCAAAATATTGTTACTTCTGTGACTTGTGAATCATAATTGGATCAATTTTGAGTTATAAAAATAATACATTAATCCAGGTCTGTGGGAGTTAAAATGATATCAAAAGCAGTAGAGGCATTGAATTCAACTTTACTACTGTAAGGGGAAATATATTTGTAATTGAAAGAAGACCTTCTGCAGAAAGGAGCTGTTGAGCTCAGTGATCTGATAACAGCAGAATTTTAACATGAAATTCTCTGTGACCAACAGAGAGCAGCTTGTGAAAATACAGTTCATTCTTCAATTTATTGTGTTCAGCTTCTTTTTTTGTCAATACAGCCCCCAGGCTAAATCTTTGCTGACAGCAATAAGTCCCCAAAAAAACCATTTCCTGCAGACTCTTCTTGCCCTGCTGCCACCCACATAGCAACCTGCTGTGTTCTGGGGAAAACACTGAAGTTTTGATTACAGTCATTGCTCAGTTCACACTACAATGATATCAACTGCAAGCAGGAGCTTAAAGCAGGTCTGCTACAGAGAAATCATCAGAGAATTGGTCTCTCAAAAGTCTGAGAGGCATTAGAGAGATGCTGGAATTTTGTGGTCAAGCAACAATTTGATTATGCAGGAATATTTGGCTTCACAAAAAGGAAAAACAGAAAATAAAACTTCATTAAATGTTCCACAGAAAGTTTGTTTGTCTCATTAAGAAAACACCAGGATATGGACATCAAAACACTTAACTGTCATCCTTAAGGACAAGAATATTTATGACAAACACAACAGCTATAAGAAGGAAAGAAACTGTTTTAACAGCACTGTCATAATTTACTTTATGGGAGCATGAATGTGTCCCTATCAAATACTAAACACAGGATCAGAAAAACACCTATTAATAAGAAGAATTATAACAAATACCCTGTTCCTCCATTCATGTCTATGTTTGGACACTGCTATGTGCTTGCTTTTCTCTCAGGTTACATGAGTGAGTTTAGGCACCTAACTCTTGTAAACAGCAGCAGAAGAACTGGCAGTTCCCACCCAGGACCCATTAATCCCTCTCT
Source organism: Onychostruthus taczanowskii (assembly GCF_017590055.1). Classification (NCBI taxonomy): domain Eukaryota; kingdom Metazoa; phylum Chordata; class Aves; order Passeriformes; family Passeridae; genus Onychostruthus; species Onychostruthus taczanowskii. Next base: position 8,472,949 of record NW_024500017.1, on the reverse strand, counting down.
CAATGGCTTAATCACCAGTGCATTTAAAAGTACCTGCATGTCTGTAAAAGTCTGCCAACAGCACAAAACAGGGCTGTTAGTTTCCTAGGACCCATGAGGGTACCTGGTCAATTCTGGGCACTACTGAGATGCAAAAATATTCATAGTGTTTATTTAAACTGGAAATAAAATCTGGGCTTGTGAGTTTTAGGTCCAGGGTGACTACATTATTAAGACATAGATCCACTATTTCTCTCTTATCTATGCTTAGCAGTCATATGATGGCGTAGACATCTCCAGAAAAGGACAATGACTCTGCAATTAGCAGTCTTAGAATTTTATATCCCTAGTTCATAGATCAGCTCCTGCATGGAAAAATAAAGTAGATCTCTCAAAGGATGACATTTTGACTACTGCTATTACTGTTACTATCCAGCACTGACAGCCCCAGAAATCAGAAAACCAGATTATTCTGCCTCACTGGATTCAGCAGAGCAAAGAACAGCTACACTGGGAGACACTGGAGTGGGATGAAGCAGTTCTGGATCCCATCTAACTCTGCCCCAAAATGTTATGTGAGCACCAGCAAATCAGTTAACTCTGTGAGGATTTAAATACTCACAATCTTCTCTTCATTTCCTTATGTTATGACTCTGCTGGTTCTCTGGGCTAGGATTTCCACCAGCAGCTTGCAGCAGGCTCAGGTCAGAGTGGCTCTGCTGTAAATGTGATCAGCATCAAACTCAGGGCACAGGTGAAACAATCCCAGCTGAGGAGCCCAGGATCTGGAAAAGAATACCTGCATTTCTCCTCCTGTTTTGGCTCAACAAGGGTCACACTTTAAGGTATGCACATTTCTCAGATATGCCAAGCAGTACCCAGAGAGTGGTGATTAGCAAGTGACACTAAAATGTTGTGGCCAGGATAGAAAACTCCATCTTCCATCAGTCACTGACTGTAAGGAACACAATTTTCAGGAGATGCCTGATCTCATTCTTCATGTCATATTGGAAAGGCATGTGGAGGGAATCATTGACACCTGTTCTCCCTTCCCCAAGAGGTCCTATTAGAAGCCAAAAGAATTTTCTGGCTAATCAGAACTCAATCTACATTGGTCTTTTCTTGAAATGATCTTCCTCTCTCTGCAAACCTCAGCCCTTCTCTATGTGCCAATTTTTGTGGCAATATCTAATATCACAGCAGCAGAGCACACATCTTTGTCTGAATTGTGAAACAGCAGCTCAGAGGAGTACACAACATGGTCAGTCAACCTTCACAAGGGCTGCCAGCAGAGCAAGAGCTGCAAAGTAATGTTTATGATTTTATCCAGCTGGGAGCTGAGCTCTTCTGTGCTGGGTTATAACTGGAAGTGTATGCAGAGGAACAGAGGTGACACAAAGGTGACACAAAGGTGAATAAACACAGCCATGGACTGCACAGAATGGCCACACAGGACTTCCTCTTGGCTTTGACTTATAATGAGCAGAAAAGCAGTGACCTGAGCAATTATCCATCTCTTTGACTGCACTGTGGTCTTTCTGCCACAGTGGGTTTTTTGCTAGAAGACACATAGTTATTTTTAGTCTTGACTTTTTTCATACAGGCAGAATCTTGCTATGATGGGTTAAGCAGACAGCTGTGCCTTCCAGTAAAGCTGGCAACTATGACTTGCAAATATTTCTATTTATGCAGTTAAGCTGCACATTTCAAGGCTGAGCAATGCAAATTTCTTGTGTTTCTTTCTAGGGTTCCTACTGGGATTTGAGGAAATTCAAGACATGAGAAATATCCAGGGCAGAACTGAGGAGGATTGTAAGGTTTTAAGATACTCGTAGATATCGTAGCATATTCGTAGAGAGGAGAGCTGCTTGTTCTATCTGTAGTACAGAGCTCCTAATAGACAAATATTCTTCCTGTCCTTCCAAAGATGTGAAAACAAATAAATAAAAAAATCAGTATCTGAACTGGCTCTAATTTTAGTTATGAATGTACAAGCATTTATTCCAGACACTGTAGGCACTAGAAACACAAATTGAAGGTTAATGCTTGGTAGTATTCTAAGCACACTTGTGTGCCACTGAGCAGGGCTTGCATACATGGGAAATGCAAATCCCATCATCCAATTAAGTAATGCACTGTGTTAGGTCTCATCTCACTGATGCCAACAGTAATTATGCTCATTTATACCCACAATGAATTGGGTCTGTAAAATCATGAAGTAAAACCCAGATATCATTATACAAGCAAGATTCCCATGGACAACAGCACGGCATTAACTTTAAAAGATATCAGGGCTTGGTCTGTAGAAAAAGAAAAGAGCTAAGTGATCCCTCACTCTTATCATACGAGGTGTTTTTCCACAGTTTCATTGTTTCATTTATTCCTCTTTTCATCGGTTTTGTAATGAAGCTTCCACTATTGCCCTGATGTTTATTCACAGCTCCCTATTCACCCTTATTGACAGGAAGAGTTCCCTGGTAGTCAGTTTTGATTTTCTTTCACTTGGTTTCCTTACATCATTTCCACTCAGCTTTAATATGTTAGTGAATGCATCTTTCTAAAAAATCTCCACACCAGACTAGTGTGCAGGCCCAGGGGCCTACCATCAGAGTTTCAATTCCCCATCCATGGAAAAAATAGACTTCAAGAGCTTGCTTCTCCCTTAGATCTTTGCAGGCACATGCTGATATATGTAAAGTTATATTACCCCATTGGCCCGTTGGCCTAATTACTCCCATTCAACCCCTATTCCCCAAGTTTGGACATTCCCTGGAATGTTCTCCTTTATCTGTCCTCTCATTGGCCCTTGTTTAGTGCATTCCTCCACCCCTGTTTCCCTATGGCTGACCCAACCTTTGACTCCTCCTTTGCACCATTTTCCTCATATCCATTGGATCCTGACCCTCAACTCCAAGGCCTCACCTTCCCATAAAAAACCCAGTGCCCTCAGCACACACCCTGTCTTTATCCCTGGACCTTCTTCAGCTTTGCCCCCCAATCCTGTCTACCAACAAACCCGGTTTGCTGAATATCTCATGGAAGGCCCATCCTGCCTACTCTATCAGCATTCTTGAGTAGCAGTGAGCGTCGAGCTTGTGAGTGCAAGATGCTCCAAGGTTCTTGGTAGCACCACAACATTATAGAGTAGATGCAGAAAGGGATTTTAGAAGTCTTACTATTAATACAAGATTTCAAATAAAAATGAGGGGACCTGAAAGTTTTGTGCTTCAAAAAATTGATATCAATAAACATGGATTAAAAAAAAAATCTCAATTCCCAAATATTTCAGACCTCATCAAGTAAAAATCATTGATTGGCATAGTCTGCAACTCTGTGTAACTATTAGTGACTCTGGTCTTCTCAGGACCCTTCTGTGCCATTCTCCTTTGCAAGCAGCAAATATAGAAATGATCCTTCTGAAAGTCAATGTAGTGATGTAGACCAATACTTCAATTTTCAGTCTTTATCTAAAAGATCTTATGAAAGAATTCAGGCTACCCTGGAAACCTGTGACTATCAATTAGGGACAGGTTTCACCTGAGGCACTTGCCTCACGTCAAATGCTATGTGTGCAGTTTAGGGAGCCACAACAAAATAAATAAATATTAATGTAAGCTATTGGAGAGTATCCAAAGATGAGGGGCCTGGAGGGGAAGCTGGAGGAGGAGTAGCTGAACTTACTTGGTCTGTCTAGCCTGAAGAAGAGGAAACTGAGGAGAAACCTCAGTGAGGTCTTCAACATCCTCATGGGGGCAAGTGGAGGGCAGGCACTGAGCTCTTCTCACAGGTGACCAGTGACAGGACTTGAGGAAATGGCCTGAAACTGTGTCAGGGGAGGTTCAGGTTGGATATTAGGAAAAAATTCTTCTCCCAGAGGGTGGTTGGGCACTGGAACAAGCTCCCCAGGGAAGTGGTCACAGCACTAAGTCTGACAGAGTTCAAGAAGTGTTTGGACTGCTCTCAGGCCCATGGTGAGATTCTTGGGGACAGTCTTGGAGTTGGACTTGATGAATCTTGTGGGTCCTTTCCAACTCAGAATATTCTCTGATTTGAAATATAATTGCAGTGCATGTTTGTTGACACTTCCTCAGGAGGCTATGTAAGATCCTCTGTACTTGTTGAGCCTTAGAAGTATTTTTATCTCATTTAGAGAGCAGCTGTCTGAAGATTAAATTGACCTTTATGAAACTGATGTTCATTTCCTAACTGTATAAAAATGGTGTGCAAAGCAAACAAAAAAAAGTCTTTTGGAATGTTTGCATGGAGAGAGCATGCTACCAAGCACTTTCACTTCCTATCGAAAAATTTTCTGATTTACAGAATGACAGAATCAAATAGGTTGGAAAAGACCTGAGAACATCAAGCGATTCCCTTGACTAAACACCACCTTGACCAACAGACCATACCACTCAGTGCCATGTCTTGCTGTTTCTTGAACCCCTCCAGGGATGATGACTTCACCTCTTTTCTCAATAGCCAGTTTCAATGCTTGAGACCCCTTTCCATGAAAATTTTTTTCCCAGTATCCAATCTAAATCTTCTCTGGTGCAATGTGGAGCCATTTCCTCTTGTCCTGTCTCTTGTTACCTGAGAGAAGAGATCAACCCCCACCTGGCTACAGCCTCCTGTCAGGCAGCTGTAGAGAGTGACAAGGTCTCCCCTGATTCTCCTTTTCTCCAGGCTGAACTGCCCCAGCTCTCTCATCTGTTTCTCATCAGACTTGTGCTCCAGACCCTTCCCCAGTTCCGTTGCCTTGGGCACACTCCAGCCCCTTGATGCCTTTAGTGTAGTGAGGAGCCCAAAACTGGACACAGCCTTTGAGATGTGGCATCACCAGTGCCCAGCTCAGAGAGACGATCACTGCCCTGGTCCCACTGGCCACACTCTTGTTGATACAGACCAGGTGCCATTGTCCTTCTTGGCCACCCAGGCACACTGGCTCATGTTCAGGTGGCTGTGGACCAGCACCCCCATGTCCTTTTCCTTTGGGCTGTTTTCCAGCTGCTCTGCCCCCAGCCTGGAGCGTTTCCTGGTTTTGTTGTGACCCAGGTGCAGGATTCAGCTCTTGGCCTTATTGAACCTCACACCGCTGGTCTCAAGCAACAGATTTCTTGGTGGGACTCAGTACAACACGCCAACAGTTTTAAGAGGATCCTGACTGAAGCAGCGTGCTTCAATGGGTTCCTCTGCAGTATGCTAGCTACAGCAGCTGACAACAGAGGCAAAGAACGGCTCTTTGTATGGAAATCTGGGGATGGTTCATTGAGCCTCACAGGGAGTCCAGGGACAAAGCCAAACTTGGACTGAGGGCACAGGGTTTTATATGGGGAAGAGGGCTGGTTCTGAGGGTCAAGGGCCAATAGGAACAGGTGAAAGTGGTGCAGAGGCAGGGCAGCCAAGCAGGGGAACTAACAGGTTAATGGGGGTGGAACACTGCGGCAAACTGGGACCGAAGGGGATCAGGAGAGGGGATAACATCCTAGGGAATATACAAATATGGTGAACAGGGGCTGAACTGGGGTGGAACAAACCAACAGAATTTCAGACATTAACATGTGCCAGCAAAGGCCTATGGGAGTGAGGCACTTCTCACCCTAACCTTCTCCAGGTGTTTTTCCTGGCCTGCTCCTGGCTGTCCTGGGCTGAGGTATTACAGCCCTAGTGGCAGGTCTTTGGGCTTCCACAGTTGATTGTCTTAGTTTATGTTTGTGCTTAACTTCTTCTTGCAAGTCAAAAAATGTTAAAGCAACTGCCAGATTATGGTCAGAGAAAGAAAACAGTGTGAAGTGTTTATTTTCTTCAGAAAACAATAGATCAATACAAAGAAAAAAAAAAGTGGATGGTGTTACATAACTGAGATCAACAGAGGTATAAGTAAAAAGAAGAATTAACCTCATTTTAAGGGACAGCATAAGCCACTATGTACAAAACATAGAATATTAAAGGAAACCATAAGCAACTTCGGTACAATTTTAAAGAAAACTTAGCCTTGTCTGCATGAAATGAGATTGTTTGCTAATAAAATGTGTTGATAATAAGCTTTCAAAAAAATGCAATGTTGAATGTCAGTGTAGACATTTTGCTTTGATCATTAAAAAATACAAACTGAATTACATCTCTGCACTGCAATAATCTACCAGGGAATTAAAATATAAAATGTTTTGCTGAAGAAGGAACTGAGAGGCCTGACACTACTTTTGCTACCTGTGCCTGTAGTTCCTATGAATATTGAAAAATCAGTCAGGTTTTGGTTTTTGTCTTAGAATTTTGGACAGGAATGAACTGGTATTCTTACTGGTATCTTGGGTAAATGAATTAATTTTGCATTACTGAAGACAATAGAGACAAAACCTGGAAACCACAAAAGCAGGGTCTCCCAGAATCACAAGGATCATGTGGCCACTGATGGCTGATTCTGGAAGAGAGAACATGAGATATACACAGCTCAGTATTCTTGTAATTACTTAATAATTTCACAGATTTATTTAGAACTCTGATTATTGAAATATACAAAAAATAAGAGAAGGTTTTAATTCTATTTCCATGCAGGCCTGGAAATTGGATCTCAGTGTAAGTAATTGCATAATACCCAAGTGCAAAAATCTAAACAGTTATTCCAGTGTTCTAAAAAAAGAAAATAAATTATTAAATGGAATTTCTCTTCTGAACTACAATTTATGTTACATATCAGATGAAAAGTAGAGAATGTTTTAATCATGTGGGGTTGAGATTTTGCAAAGGTATACAATTTTGAGAAAATTGTAAGATGTGAGAATTATATTGATAAATATTGGGCTACAATGATAGTAACATAGTGTTCCCAAACATATATTTATTTTTGTCTTTGGATTCCAGTAAGAATTACAGTTGAGTTCAACCAATCTGAAGATATGGAAAAATAATTGGATTATTTTATATAATTGTTAGAAAATACGGAAAAATGTCAGATAATAAAAATATGTTGTTCTACTTGAATTAGTACCCTTTCTCTTCCTGCTCCCAAATCTTTTCACTTAACACAATTTGGACTCACCTGTTAAGTAAAAACACATTTACTTTAGGGCTGTGTTTGAACTTCAGCCTTTGAGACTATTTCTGTTTAACACTGGTGTGGATGTCACTGCTTTCAGCTGAGAATACGAAACTCTGGCAATAGAATTAATGTAAAGCATATTTGGCTCATTAGAGGAAGCATGAATAATAGATCTATTATCAATTAGCTGGTTTAATTAACTACTCCATATGTCAAGGAACTGGAGAGTTTTCTATATTTGTACATCGCTATATCTACCTTCATGTTTGGGCTCAGGGTCCAGAGTATTTTTAAGCTGGCCTTTCCGCTTTCCTTCAGCCCATCTCTTTTTTCTATTAGGTATACAGCTGTAGTCCTTTAGATTGCAAAAGGACATGGAGAAGTTGTTTTAAATGCTTTGAGAGGAATTCATTTTTTACTACAAGCCCAAAGCCTTGAAAAAATATCAGCAATTTCTGAAGACACAGAAGTCATTGACAAAAATCTCAAATACTGTTTTAATTCTAAGGCATTTATATTTTAAAAATGAAGAAATGAGGTACTGAGAGGCTGAGGGCATAAAGCCTACTAAAATAAAATCATTTCAGTAAAGGATTGGCTGTTTGAGGGAGAAATAGTTTCAGAGTGTGAAAACTGAATCTGTTAATCATAAAATTAAAATTGTGGTAACTACATATAGTCTCAATTCATCATGGCAAACCAACTATTTCAAGGAGATATTGTCTGAAATATCTCCTTTAGGTGGCAGAATACTTTCACAAAATATACCAGGGCTGAAGCAACACACTTCATGGACCTGGGGCAGCAGGTACCAATATGCAGCAGGATTGACCTTGTTGGTGCAGTGCGCACATCAGTGTTGTGACTGAGGACATAATAAATGAGTATTAGTGAGCGCCTCTTTAAACTTCATTCATGGCTTTGATATCTCTTTGAGTAAACCTTATTTTGCTTATTAATATGCTGAGACTGAAAGGAAACCTTTTTTCTTTCTACAGCTGCCTGTTGGGTTGTTACACAGAAGGTGGAGCCATATTCTTGCAGGTGCACAATGATAAGCACGAGAGGCAAGGCAAAGAAACTGCATTTCTCATTAGGTCTAAGGAAAAACCAATCTTCATAAAAGGTGAAACAGTGCCGAGAGGCTGAGGAACTTCCTCCTATGGACACTTTGGGCCCACACAGGCTGCCTGAAAATAGGGTTTTCTTTTCCATCTTTTGTGGACTTCTGAAAAGCAGTCAGTAGATTTCCAGGGAAATGGAGTTTGCAGATTGAAAACAAGTGGAATAGACAGAGAGATTGGCCTTTCAGTTCTGTACCATAGCTTGTAGCTGCTTCTGTCTAGATAATATAACTATAAAAACCTAATTGCTTCTGAAACAATATACTTATTTTATATTTAGGAAACCAACTCCTAAACACAATACAAAAAAGTATCTTTTCAGACATGAATTCTACAGAAGCATCCTCAGAAGGAAGTTGTTTACAGGTTTATTTTCACTGCTCCATAAAGAAACTGTTAAAGCATTTCTGTCTTGTGCAGCCTCCAGTGGTGGCACAAGGCTTCATGGACTGATTCAAAAATGCCTCCCTTGATGTGCTCACACTGTGCTGCTGGTAGGAGCTCATATACATTCGCATACAGAAGGCTTCAGCCACTCCAACACTCCACAAGTTCAGGCAAATCTCACAATCCCAGACAGCTGCAAATTTTGCTTTAAGGTAATTATGAATATTTCCAGAAGGAGGAAAAGGGTTTTCTAGCTGTGTATGTCACAGGATCCATTGGTGTGTTGGATGTTTAAAAATTCTCAGGGAAACTTGTTCATCCAGTCTGAGCAGAAGACCTCTGCAACTTATGCAAAATATGACAGTATTTGAAAATGAATTCTGAACTGACAAATTTTGTCACTTTTCTGAGGCAAGACTAAGATCTTACTGGTGGAAATCCCTACTCTTTGGTTCACCATCTGTATCAGTCTGACATCTCTGATTATTTTTTAGAATGTTACTGCTGCCTCCCTCCCTCCATCCCTGTTCTTCTTTGCCATAATAAGAAGGGGATTAAAAAGATATGTATGGCCAAAAACTGCATTACTTAAAGCAACTCTGGCAATCAGTGTGATCCCTGTTACTGGAAGAGAAGCATAAAGCCTTTCTGGTATGTGTTTGAAAGCTGCTACTAGCAAAGAAATCACTGATTTTTTTAACATTTCCGGTCATACACAAAGGTAAATTTCTTTTGATAGGCAACCTTATTAAAAAGGAATTGTCCTCTATTTTATTCTGAGGAAAAAATTATATCTTTTTTTTTTTTGGTCATTAAGTTTCTTCATAAGTCAAGGCAGATCCAACATATTAAAGATTAACATGGATGATGGCACATCTCAATTAAAAACCTTTCTGTGCAACAGTAAAGTCTTCCACTTGTGCTCAAGAGACTGAGAGTAAGCCAAGCCAATCAGCTGCCAAGTGGAAGCATCATCAGCCTGTGGAGATCAGATCCACCTCTGAATGTATTTGAAACACACTGCAGAAAACAACTTCGGGGAATTTTACTGGAAGCCATAAGTCTCCAGCTAAAATATGTCCTTTCCTTGCCCTTTTGCTTGACTGATAGACCCAGCTCAGTGTGATCTGAATGTTTAGTGCATCTGCTCTCTAACACTCCCTAACAAAAAAAGGTTGATGGGTTTCTTGATTGTGTGGTATTTTATGCTCTTAATGTGTGACATGTAATGAAACAGATATTTCAGATGAAGATACTAGAAGAAATGTCAAACATTATCATGTTGAGTCTGCTGCTATAAAATACATATGATTTTTTTTTCTCCTTGGTAATTTTCATCTAACCTTGTTTAGCTTGTAGTTGCAGATTTAACAGTCCTCAATTAACACATCTTGCATTAGTTACTACTGAACTTGATCCAATTTCTATTACACTATTACTTTAGATCATCTCATTTAATGAAATTCTTAACTCACTCTGCTGACAGTGTCGCTCATTTTGACCTTCTCAGCATTGCCTGCTCTCTTCTATTTACTAAATTATAAATGAAGGTGTTGTTGAAGTACTCAGTGGTGGTGTTGATTCTGTGTTCAGACTCCCTTTATCCTGATGCTTCAACATGACCCTCTATCACCTTCCTTTAAGTTCTTAACATTTAGATCCCTATCTTTTCCAATGTAGCTAAATCTTTTTGCAATAATACATTTTTTACAGAAGCTGCAGCTATTCCAAGTGATGCATATAATTTTATTATTATATTAGATCTTCTGTATGTTTCCCAGAAATTCTGAAATGGGTGTGTTCTGATATAAGCACAGATTACCAATATGGTGTTTCTTCACCCAATTTAAGATTTTGGGATCTCCCTGTAGTTAGTAGATTAGCAGGGGATATAAATAAAATTTAAAAATCCTCCTTCAGGACTAGAAAAATATATCTCTGCTTCTATCAAGGGAGCCTGTGTTGGTTTAGATGCCTACTGTTAGAGATACAAATTTATCATGATTATTCTTATTGCAGCTTCCCTAAGAATAAAATATATTTATTTAGTATTTCATAATAGAAATGGAATCTATACTTAAATGTTATTGGCATTTATTGCCAAAAGAAAACCAGTCCACTCCCCACAACCTATGCATTGTACAGACCCTTTATTGAACTGTTTTTTCCCTTGCTTGTTTGTTCAGACACTGTGGGTTTAGAGTCCAGGAGGATAAGAATGCAACAGCTTCTCTTTGACGAGGGGACTGATTGAGAGAAAGAGCAGTGATCTGCTTGATTCAGTTAGCAGCATTTGGTGTTAGGTATTTTGGATATTGTAGAGAGGTTAGTTGCACAAATCAGAGTGGTGCCTCTTCTTCAGGGGTATACAAGAATTTACAAAATTTTAAAATTTTTATTTTAAAAATATCAACAGACACTTGCAGTTCTGCCACCTTGACCATGACAAGGTACTTGGATCCTCAGCTTTTAGCAGAGGCCACATTCTCTGTCTTTGCTGTCCCTACTCTGTCTAGAATCAGAACAGTCCTAAAAGTGGTATTTGGACTTGAGGATTTCCAGCAGGGGTAGCTCCTATTGTGTCCTTGTGCTGTTGGCCTTGGTGTAAACAGGACACTTGAGAAAGAACAGACTGGAGGAGGCAGGGATGTGCCAAGCACCAGCTGGATCTGCTTCCCAATAAAGTCACAGAGGCAGGAGAGTTACCACTTGGAGCTCTCCCTTTGGGCATTTTCAAATAAAGAGCTGGGACCACCTGCAGGTAAGGGAGAAGCTGTCATTGTTTGAACAAGACAAATAATAGAAACAGTAGTAAAGTTGGAGGATGCAGCCTGAAAAAAAAAAAAAGTTCTTTGCAAAGCACACATGCTTCAGTTGCTTTCTGCTGTCTGTGTTGAAACCTGGAAGCCAGAAGTTTTGATAAACTAAAGATGTGTGCTGGCCTTAGGCTGAAGTTCAGGACTATTTTCTGTGTTGCAACTGCCATGTCAAGAGGATTTTGTACCTGACTGTAAGCATGTCAAGACTTGCAGTCTTCAAATCCCCAAAGACACAATTAATTAACTGCCATGTGATTAAAAAAAACCTTCATGGTAAGCAAAAGTCTCTTCCGAGCAAATCTGAGTGTCTCAATTCTGACATATGACCCCTTTGGAGGCTGAAAGTTATTTAATGTTAAGTCTTTATAAATAAAGCTGTTCTACCTGAATAATAAAGACCTCCAATTTGCATCCTAAGCACATTATCAAGCATTCACCTGTTGCTCATAATGACATTGAATGATGTGATTACCATGTGAAGTGATGCAGTTTTGTGATGCTGATTTGCAATAAATAATCTCCAAGTGCTTTTCAATCCCAAGATTAAAATCTGATCTTTTATAAGCCATTAATTCCACTACACTTGTGCCACCTCTTTAAGGAACTATACACCAGTACAAAAAAATTAACACACAGGCACTTGAACAGTTTCTACACAATGTAAAACCTGTTGGAGTAATCCTGTCAATGATTTCAGTAGAAGTCTGGAGTTCTATTCTTGTGCTTTCACATACTTATTAAAATTCTTAGATAATATTGTCTGCAATCCCCAAAGAGTAAGAAAAATTGTTGGTTGTCTTTTTTTTCTGATGTATGTAGTTGTAACTCTCTGTCCCAGTAGCACCATTTTTCCATGTTTAAGAACACGGCACTGTAGATTAGAGAGGGACAGGAAAGGAATACATGGGATGAGCAACTCAAAGCAGTTCTGAATCCTTTTGTGTTTGTTCAACATAATATTTGAAAATATTCAGAAGCCATTAACTGCAAATGGCACCTTTCATTGGGATCAGTCAGTTGCTAGTACCTCTGGTTTTACATCAAATGGCATCCTGAATCAGGATCCAAGTCACTTACTAATATTTTTTCTGCACAAACACATGTAACATTGCAGCTGGGCTAGAAACTTTCTGGGTAAAATCCTAACTGTGTCACTGGAATTGCACAAGGGAAGAATCAAATATTAATGTAGCGGTTATCTAACCAAATGTAACATTTAGTACTTGCACTTTACATTAAGTATTACAGAAACCTTTAATTTAGAATTATTTAGTAAGAACACAGAATGATTCATAGGTGACACAAAATAGACAGGTTAGTCAAACAGTGATGATTGAAAGAAACAACAAAAATTCAAATAAGCAGTTTTAGCAGTCAAGAAAACGCTGGATATAACCAACTGTTGCTAAATGTAAAGTAGTGCATAATACTGTAATAAAATTGAGCTAGTTAGGTACTAAATTGATATGAAAATTCAGTAGAGATCCTTGTTTTACTTTCAATTTCACATTTTGGAAAAAAAAAAAAAAACCTAAATAAAATGAAACGAAAGCAAAGAATAAGAATACCATGTAGTAAGTGACCTCTTTTTGAACGGAGTGTGTTGTTCTTCATCTCATCTTAAGAAGGATATTGTAGCACAGATAGAGGACCTGAGAAGGGCTGACAAAGGTCCAATAACCTGGAATAAATACCAAACTAAAGAAGAAGTGAAAACCATGAAAACCACAGGGCTGTTTACTATGGAATGAAAATAAGTTAATTAAGTCAAAAAAATAAAATGTGCACATATTGTATAATCTGAAAAAGGTCAGACAAGGAATTCTGTCTCCCTTTTTTCGTAGCAAACATATGTGAGGGCATTAAATGAAGCTGAAATGTGATGAACTGAAAATTGTGAAGAGGGAGTAAGTTCCATTTCACACTGTAATTATCTGATAGAATCCTTTGCTGCAGGAGGCAGTTTTAGGCTGGAAGTAAAGAGGATTTAGAAAAGGACTGGTAACAATTTTGTCTATAAAACCCATCATTCATTACAATTACAGCACAGACTGAGAGGGAAGTAAATATCTTCCAGCCCTGAGTTAATCTCTGAATGGTAATCTGATCATTGGGTTATTTTGCCATACATTCAGGTGCTGCAAATTTCTCATAAACTTCCCCAAACTTGTGCAGTTTGATACAAGATATCAGAGCAGTGCAATCCTAGTACAATTCAGTATGGCTTTTCTCATGCTTTTAATACCAGTAACGTCTAGTGAATCTCAACACTGAATCTAGGAAATAAGTAGGGAATCTAGGAATAATGCTTTTTCATTAAAATTCTCAGTTAAGCCAATTTTTTACACTGAGTTTATAAATATTTAGATGGTAAAGTATCCCTGTGTCCCTATCTAGTTTCTGAAGTATTCAGAATAATGCTGTATTTTCATTTAAACTCTAGCCTACACCATCTACATCAAATCTGCAGCTGCTCAGTCATTAAAAAAAGACTTTGCTTTATTGTTCAGGATATGCAGTGAATTCTGGTATATATATGTATGTATCTGTACATATATATATATACACATATATATAAATAAATACATATATCCTTAAGAACATTTAATTTTAACACAGCAAAAGCCAGTATGAGCATAATCACATATATAATGACAGTGTTTTTCTAGGTGGGTTGGATGAACTGTGCTGTTTGAATGAAGACAAACAAGTTTGATAAAGAATTTTCCAGTGCTGTCTCACAATCAACAGGCACAATATTACAAGTTTTCTTACAGTATAAAACTAATTAGAATCTGTATCTTTGCCATCTTAATGTCTTGCCTCTCAGCCTCTTTCCACAGGAGAAGTGCTCCAGTCCTCTTATCATCTTTGTGGCCCTTTGTGGACACACACCAATAGGCCTATGCTATTTTTATGCTGTCAGCCCCAGAGTAGAATGCAGGGCTCCAGGTGGGGTCTCATTAGAGCAGAATACAGGGGGAGAATATATATTATATATTCCTCAACCTGCTGTCCCTGGGGGTTTTGAAGCAGCCCGGGACACAGTTGGCTTCCTGACTGGTTCCTGCAAGAACATACTGCCAGATTATGTTGACCTGTTATCTAACAGCTTTTCATAATTATGTTTTCCCTATCCTCAGAGTGGTTGAATTAAATGATAGTTCTTACTGCAGTTCAGTGATCACATAAGTGCATGTTTGGGTCCATTGTGTTGCTATCACTACAGTGTAAAATCTATTGATACAATGCTCATTTCTTATATTTCCCTCTATTCTGCATTCATTTGCAAAATTTCAAGCCTATGTGATTAAAACACCTGGATTGTTTAATGTTCTCTTGCAAGGCATTTTAGAGAGGACAGCTGATAGCAAAGACATTGCAGAGTCTCAAGAGTGCCTGAATTTGTCTTGAAGATCCAAGTCAACGGAGGGATAGAAGTCCAAATATGTGTGCTGCAAGGGCCTGGACTCTTCAGATAACTCTTCATTTGCTTAGAAAATAATTAAAAGAACAAACTCTTTTTGTCATTCTGTTCAGTTATCAGCTTTTCACTTTGTTAGTTTGTTTCATAAATAAACTAAAATTGTGTTTGCCTCATGTTTTGGAAAGTCCAATCCACATTTACCCACCAGCACAGAGGATTAAGCAGCTCTGTTGCTGGAGCAGAGCTGAATTAGACAATCATTGATCCATGTGGTTGATTTACAATAGAAATTAATAGGAACATTTCCCTGAATCAAATTATTTCTTGATAAGAGTGCTCAGTCAATAAGTGACTCTTGCAATATCACTCTGTATTGACAAACATAACATTCACGTTTCCTTAATCCCCTAAGTGTCAGCCCATAGCAGACACTCTTGAAATATCTTACATTGTGACAAGTGTAATTTGCATCACTTTAGGATTTAAAATGCTGCTTCTTTGAAGTGGAGGTCTAGTCTGACTAATCAACTTGCAAAAGTGACAACACAGGTTTTAAAGAGATGACTCAGTGAGTTCCAGATTGTGTTCACTGCATCACTAAATAAATGTCCCTGTGCAAGTGGGATGTGTTACAACTCACACATTGGTGCCTTGCAATATTGCTGCTGGAGAAGGCCAGCTAGTTCTGGGAAATTTATTATGCAGGAAGGTTTCTTGCTTTCGTTCAAGAACACAAATATGAACTTTGTTTCTTTGCCAAAGGGATCCTGGGGTGCATCAGGAAGAACATTGCCAGCAGGTCAGAGAGTTGATCCTGCCCCTCTGCTCAGCCCTGGCAAGGCCTCACCTGGAGTGATGTCTGCAGTTCTGGGCTCCTCAGTACAGGACAGACACTCCTGGAGTGAGTCCAGTGGAGGAAAAAAGATTATTAAGGGACTGGAGAATCACTGTTATGAGGAAAGGCTGAGGGAGCTGTGCCTATTCAGCCTTGGGAAGAGACAGCTGAGAAGGGACCTCATCAATGTCTGTCAGTGTCTGTAGGGAGGTGTCAGAGGATGGACCAGGCTCTGCTCGGTGGTGCCCAGAAAAGGACAAGAGGCAATGGGCAGAAACTGATGCCCAGGAAGTTCCACCTGAAAATGAGGAAGAACTTCTTTACTGTGCAGTGACCAAACACTAGCAGAGATTGCCCAGAGAGGGTGTGGAGCCTCCTCACTGGAGATATCCATGAACTGTCTGGACAAGATCCTGTGCCGTGTGCTCTGAGATGACCCTGCTTGAGCAGAGAGGTTGGTCCAGATGACCCACTCTGTTCCCTTCCTTCCTGACCCAGTCTGTGGTTCTATGATTCTGTGACTCCTACTGAATGAAGACTATTCCTTCTGGACCTAACTATAAATTTTATAAAGTTTTATTAATTAGTTCAGAGTTTATGGATAAGGATTAAGGGACAGGCTAACATGGGTGAAAGTGGGTGTTTACTACAGGCCACCTGATCAGGAAAAGGAAGTGGATGAGGCCTTCTACAAACAGCTGGGAATAGCCAAGATCACAGGCCCCGGACTCATGGAAAATGCCAACCATTGATATCTGCAGGGCACACACATCTCAGGGGGGCCCTGCAGACCATCAATAATAACTTTTTGTCACAGGTAGTGGAGGACCCAACAAGGAGAGGAAAAGCTTTTTTATTTCAATGGTGGCAGAGTGCTGAAATGGGCTGCCCAGAGAGGTTGTGGAGTCTCCTTCTCTGAAGACACTCAAAACTGTCCATGATGTGATCCTGTGCAGGAGCTTGATCAGGGAAGCTGGGCCAGATGATCTCTAGAGATCCCTTCTAACCCAAATCATTCTATGGTGTTGTAAGCACAATTGCCCCATTAATCTAAGTATAGAAAGATCTAGGGGGCAGTTGTCTTCCTTTTTAAAAAAATAATTATCAAAACCACAGAAGTTCACTCATTTTTTCAATTGGTTCAGGTCTGTAATGATAAAGATTATCCAGATGGAAGTAAATAATTGTTTCTATGACAACTGAGCCAGACAAGTAACTCATTCTCTTAGAGCTCTAGTAGTGCCAAATTCAAGACTATTGAAAACTACTTCTTTTAATAAAATAAGATTTTATGGCTTTGAGTATACATGAAAACCAGATTTGTGAATTGTGTTTCTGGCCTGCTTTTAAGCTGTTTGCCATTTTTAGGATTTTTTTTTTTCCCTTAAGTACTATGTAACCACAGCATAGAGACTGTCTGCTCTCTGCCTTAAGCAAATCTCCGTCATTTAGGTTTTATATTTTCTGTTGCTTCATTTTGACATTTCCATTCATGTACTAGCAACTGTTCTTTACATTCAATATTCCTTGCACATAGTTTAAACCCCTTGTTATGTATTTGTGGAGCTATTTATTGCTCAGTAAGACTCTCATCTTTTTGATTTCACTCTAAAACATCAGTGTTTAATGATTTTGTATTTTAAAGTTCTCACAGTTTGGATTCTGTGGCTGATACTCATTGCAGGAGTGCTGCTTAAACCACAGCACTGAAGGTTTTTAATGCTGCTCAGCTCTGTTTATCCTGTATCAAAATTTAAATTACGGATACCTGAAGAATACAGCCTTGCTAACATGCATAACATGTTGACTTCTATAAAATAACTTTTTCTGAGCAAGGAGAAGTGTCCTTTAACATTAGAAGGGTCAGTTGGAGTGCTAAAAAGAGTCACTATTGGTTATAAAGAAGAACATGGAAAGAGCATATACAAGAGAGTGAAATGTACTTAAGTTTAAAGAAAAATATCAATATTAATAATTAATCAAGTTAGAGAATCAAACATACTCTTGTTCACAAAAACATCTTTTAATGTACTCATTCCAGATCCCTCTTGAGGGGAAATAAAGTGATCCTACTGCATTTCCAATATTTCTTTTATATGTAAGTGAATCCTTAGTCCACAGAGGTTCCTGTGCCTATGTTGAATGTAAATAAAACTCTACTTCTTTAACTTTCTGGAAAGAAAAATTTTATTACCAAAATCCACAGAGAATGCAAGAAAAAATAAAATGCCTTTAAAATAAATATTCTGTGTTGTACACTGTATTATCTGAATTTTGCAATGCTGTGACCTGGAAAATGAAACCTGTTGCAAAACCAAGAGGATGACACAATTAAAATTTTTAGGTTGATCAGGTGTTAGGAACAGTCAATTTTTAATAGGATTTGAGCTTAACAAGCTTATATCTAGAACTGTTTATGCATTTTTAGATAAGATTTTTTTTAGTGAAATGAAAAGCATTGTTGTTTCCAAAATATGAAAAGAACTGCCATAGTCAATCAGAAATAAATAGTTTCTTCACAAAGTTTCTGAAAAAAATTTATTGTATTCAAACATGACTAACTCGCTTTTCAAACTCAGATTATTTTATTCACAGCCCTTTTACAGGAAGATGCTAAAAACTGAATCACAGATGGAGAAGCTTTTATTTACTTGCTTTGCCTATTCTTTTTTTTTTGTGACATCAGTGATAATATTGTGCTGTAAAGTGGAAAAAATGTTTCTGAGTAGACTGCAGAACTAGCAGTGGTGAAAAGAGAAGTTTCATTCTCATCAACTTCAAGTAAGCATGACTTAAGGAACCAACATGTTTCCCCAATTCTTGATTGACTGAACATGTACAGGTTTCTCCTAATAAGACAAAACCTTTTTTTTAGTTGGTATGTTACTATTACATCTTACAAGGGAAAAGAAGTTCTCTCTTATTCTTTGACACTTACATTTAAGAGAAAAAAGCCAAAGGAAAACCTACTGGTTTTTGCAGTAAGCGTATTTTTTTAATTCTACATTTCTTGTTTAACTTTGAAGGCCAACACAAGGGAAACCTGTTACCCTTTTCCTCGGCAGAGAAGGTCACTTTTGAAATCCTGACATTATGAAAAATTGTTTTAGTCCAGAAATTTTGTTTCTGTAAAACACAGTTTGAAGAACTGAAAGCAGCGTCTGTCAACGGACCATATAGGGAGGGAAAAAACAAGTAACAATTCACCTGGTGCAGTTGTTCAGTGCTCGTCCAAAGGCATTGCAAAAGTTACGCTTCAGACTCACAGATGAACATGAAAAGATGACATTTAATAGTTCAATACAAAAACCTTCTCAAGCATTTCACTCCAAGGCCCTGTACATGTGTCAATACAGAGACCTTGTCATATTAAATAAGGAAGTTCAGAACACAAAGTCCTTGTCATAAAACATGTAATATTCACTGAAGTACCATGTGATGCAACATGCCTGAAACAAGAGTAATTCCATTTATCCAGTCTGTGTCTACTAGAAGAGAAACCTAAACAGATACGACAAATATATCAGCATTAGAGATGCACTAAATAGAATGAGATTAATCCCTTTTCTAATGCAATATGGTAAATAATTGCTGGAATTTGCATCTAAACTGTAAATGCAATAATAATAATTATTGTTGGGGAAAAATCAATATAAATTATGAGTATTAGACAGGGTAAATAGCTATTGAATCAGGTTATCCACCCATTTTGCTAGAGCAGGAGAACTTCTTATAGCCTGCTTATTTTGTGGTTTTTTTTTTTTTTTTTTTTTTTTTTTTTTTGGTTTTTTTTTTTTTTTTTTTTTTTTTTTTTTTAATAATTATACCAGTGGTGCTTTTGTATGAAGACTTGAGATACTAGCTCAGGATTTAATAATCCCCTTGTTATGATTCCCGATGGATAGGTCAAAATGACAGAATATAGCTCCAGTCTGTAATAGACTGAATCTTATGCATACCCATGGATATCGACATATTGAGTTTCATCATCTGCACTTTAGATCTTCATCTCCACATTTGCTGGGTTTGATGGGGTTGTTGTGGGTTGCCATTTGTTTGTTTGCTGTGCCCTTAAATAGTTACAGAAGAATAGAGACTGAACAGACCCTATTTAAACAAGAATTATTTAATTGAAATTTTACCCCAGAGTGACTGATTATTTGGGTGGTTTTGTGCTGTTTTGTTTTGTTATCTGCTGTGAAATATATTAATTAATAAACTACTTCATAAAAATGCGTAAGTGTACGTACACATTTTCAAAGAAATAAAATCAAGAACAGAATCTATAAAGAAATACCAGAATGCATGTTTGCATGTTTGGTGGGTTTTTGTGTTTTTTTTTTTTTTTTTTTTTTTTTTTTTTAGGGTTTTTTTTGGTTGTTTTTTTTTTTTTGTTTGTTTTCTTTTTTTTCCTCCTTTCACAGTTATTTTGGTTATATTTCTTCAGTCCTACAAAAAATGTTACATCTTAGCTAACATATTTGAACTTTGTGAGGTTTGTGAGTTATCACCAAAAAAGGGAAGGAAAAGTGAGTGTGTTGCGGTTCTGCGGTTCATGTTTATTTCCTTAAGTTGCTGTTAAGTGGTTCAATCTGTTATCCCCCAATGTATTCGGTAAGTTGGTTTACCCCTGAGTTGTACCCTCCCTTAAACTGTCCCTCATTCTATTCCCCTCCCTTTGTTCCAGGCCCTTCCCTGCCTACCAAAGCAACCCTGCCCCTTTTTCCTGAACCCTCCCTGCCACTCTCTCCCTGGGCCAATCCCTGATTGACACACTCATTTGGAAATTCCCTAATCTAGGATACCCCATTGGCCCATGTGACCTTTCCCTCTCCTCCCCCTATCCTGATTGGCCCCATACTGTTGATGTAATCCCCTTGCTCCACCCTTGAAGTTTCCCTATTGTTTGATTTTCTGTATCCATCCTCTGGTTTGTAGCTCTTTTTAACTCTGGGCACTGAGGGATTTGTGGTTCTTTTGTCTTACCCCATTCATCTGGAGGAAAGTTTCCCTGTGGAGCATCAGGACAAAGCGGTTCCTCCTTTGCTTGGTCGCTCCTATGGCTGTAACACTGTGCACTATAGAGCTTGCAGCTCTTCAGGTTCTGCAGTGGGTGAACCTCAGTCCCCTGCTGTTCCCCCCTCCTGGTGTGGCCACCAGAGTATTTAGAGCTAGCTCGGGCTCTAGTGAGCTACATCATGAGGGGTGATGGCATCCAAAAGAATGAAGTTGCAGGTGTTCTATGTGATTATTTGCAAATAGCTATGACATTTGCATGTGTAGCATGTTCGCCTATCTGAGTTCACCTATGAACTGCTGTTGGGGGGTGACCTTGGCCAGCAGCCAGACAGCCACGCACTCTCCTTTGTCAGCATGACCTGGAACAATATAGCAGGGAAAACCTTATGGGTTAAGATACAGACAGGAAGTTCAGTTATCATTCAGCACCACAGACAAAACAGATTTGACTTAGGGAAACTCAACTGTGTGGTTTTGGGAACGACAAAACAAGAAAGATACAAAGCTGATAGAGAGTGTTCTCTAGGGGGACTGTGAGGATGGTGTTGGTAGGGTCTGGAGGGGAAGCCATAGGAGAAGCAGCTGAGGTCACTTGGTCTGTTCAACCCCAAGAAGAGGAGATTGAGGAGAGACCTCATTGTGCTCTTCAGTGTCCTCATAGTGGGAAGCAGAGGAAAACTGACCTTTCTTGTCACCAGAGACAGGACCCAAGGGAATGGTGTGAAGCTGTCAGAGGTTTAGGTTGGATATCAGGAAAATGTTTTTCCCCAGAGAATGGTTGGGCACTGGAACAGACTCGCCAGGGAGGGGGTCACAGCACCAAGCCTTACAGAGTTCAAGCATTCAGATAATCCTCTCAAGCACGTGGTGAAATTTTGGGATGTCTTGTACAGGTCCAGAAGTAGGACTTTGATTGTGTTTGTGAGATATTTCTAACTCAAAATATTCTATGATCCTATGAAAAGTAACTTAATTTATTGTAACTTAAAAAAGAATCAAGTAGGGAGAAACGAACGCAAAATTAAAACATTTTTCTCTCTTCTCCCCCATCGTCCTCCCACAGATGAGGCCCTTTCCTGGGCTGTGGCCCTTGAGGGACAGCTGTTCCTACCAAGGGTCTCCACATCCCCACATCCCACCATCCTGAGGACAGTCACCTCAAGTTGCTCTTTTTCTACACAGTCATCATATCCTCCAGGCTGTACAGCTGTGAGAGGGCTCTAGGATATGGCCAACACCTGCAGGAAAGAAAGAAAATCTCAAAATTAAAAAAAAAAACCCCAAAAAAAAACCACCCCAAATCTGTGTTCCTTGTCAACTGGGCAGAGGAGGTGCTGGACCGAGAAGGAATGAGTGTGTCTGACTGAGGCTTCCAAAGTAGACTTCAATGATGTATTTAATATCAGCTTAACTTCAGAGACGCAAATGAAAAAAAAAATTCTTAATGAGATAAACAAAGAGATATCAGTAGGTAAAGAAAATCTGCTGGTTTGAGTGGGTTTGCGGGTGGGTTTTGTATGCTGTTTTTCTGTGTAAGTTTCAAGCTTCCAGGAACATTCTGCATGTCTGTCTTTATTCCCACATGGATTTTAAAGCTCAAATGTGGATTAAATAGTACCTTTAACATAAAATAAGTCTTATCAGTTGCATGTGACTGCAAGCACAGGTTTAGGACAACATTTATGTCTGTGACTATGTAGCATTAAATATTCTGTAAAGTTTAACTAATTTTGTCCAGTTTGCTTTGGAAGCCCTCTATGTCCATTCCTCTTCTGCAGTTGTGTCTTTTCTTGTGTCATTTCTGAAAGCACGACTGATGGCCAGTACTACACTCCACAGCAGGCTGGAATCAAACTGCAGCTTGGGGAGCGTTGCATAAAGAGGAAATATTTTGCATTTTTTTTTATTTCCTATGTAAATTTGAGCCTTTTGGGCAAAATAGTCCTGAGACTTTGAGACACCATGAGGTTTCTAGGGCTGCCCTTAGACACCTGTCATCTGACTAGCAATCTAGTCTCCGATCTCAAAAAGGATCCAACAAAACCATCTTCTTTTAGCTTGGAAACGAATCTGTCTAACCACCATGGCCCATTACTGCATGTCACAGTTCCTATAACCATTTGCATTGAGATTTCTTAGCTTTAATTGCTTTCTAAGAGTCTCCTTCTTGCTTTGGCATTCTCGTCCTCATTGTTTTCTGCTTATTTCATTAATCGTTCAGGAATTAATTCTTTTGTCTTTGGTGTTTGTAGTATTTCTTAGCTTGGAAAAACACTCAAAATATAATTTGATAACTTTCTGCTTTTTGTCAGATCAAATAAACTTCATTTTATCCCAAATTAGAGTGCTGAATGTGACTAATAACATCTGCTATGACACTCTGAGGACTTAAATTAATTGCTAGTGCTCACTGTAAGGATCACATTCTGCACTCACTTGCATCCAGTTTGTGAAGATGTTCTTGATCCTCCTTGAAATGTTCATCTTCTATTACACTGCATCAGATCACTTCAAATTATCTGTGGCAGTGATGATATGTGCTGTATTAGTGAAGAGGCAATAAGTACTTTCAGTTAATATTAAGTTTTTCATCAGATAGATTGGGTTGGAATAGGTAGGACTCTATTTCCAAGTAGCTTACTGTGTACAGCTTTGTGTAGAACTGTTCAATTCAAACACAATGCAATATAAAAACGAAATGTCATAAATAAAATATCAGCAGTGGGGAAAACCATAAGAAAATTTCCACTCACTAGCTACACAGCTTCTATTCAGAGAGAAAAAGGAGGAGAGGCAGAATATGAGAGTGCTTTTCAAAATAAATACTTCTGTTCAGTGTACTGCAAAGACCACTAATACTAACTGAAAAATGCTGTAGTCTCTGTCCCATTTTATTTAATTTCTTCTACCTGTTATTCTAAGAGAATTCTAACCTAGCTAATTTGTTTCATTAAATCTCAGCCTGACTTCATAAATGCAACTATTTTCAGTTTTTGCTTAAATATGTCAAATTTCAAGCAACAGATGCATTCAGGGTCACAATCTACTCACAGTTATTCAATAAACACAAAAGAAATTACATGGGTATCCAGAGATATTTCTTTGTCACATTATTTTTTTATTTTATTCAGAATGACACTTTATTCTTACAGCTCTTTAAGAGGTATGTATTCTCACCAGAAGCCTTTTTAGACCTTCTTGGTATGTACAAAGCCACCAGCTGTGCTTGAAACAGGATTTCACCATGCTTTGGAGAGCTCCCCAACAACCATCATAAGTCTTCATGGTTTATCATTCCCATATTTTCCTCAAACACGATACGTAGCTACAAAGATTACCTTCTCAAGTTACCTTTCTGTCACAAGCTGTAATACCAATTTGAATATATTTCTTCAGCAGGTCAACATTTTTGCTAAGAGATTAGAAGAAAAATGCATGCTCAATGTGAGATACATGTATATGACTACAAACCTGTGTGTTCTTAGGTGGAGGAAACTCGCAAATTTGAATTTCCAAGATTTCTGCCATGCATGCCATGCTACAAGTCTGTAGCAGTTTCCAATGTCTAAGCTACTCTTGGTTATTTGCAGCTCTTTGTCGTGTAGGGAAGACAGGATTGTCTCATTTTCTCTTTTGACACTGATTTCATCATTCTCAGAAATAAAAGCCATAACTTTCTTTTTTTTTTTTTTTCTTAAAAAAACACCAAACGGATCAAAAAAAAACCAAAAAAAAACCAACCAAACAAAAAGTAAATATACTGATACAAAAACTCTCAGAAATAAAAGCCATAACTTTCTTTTTTTTTTTTTTTCTTAAAAAAACACCAAACAGACAAAAAAACCCCAAAAACTAAATCTATCAAACAAAACTAGCCTGAACAAAGTGAAATAACCTTATCTGGTGTGACAAAAACCACCGTGCTTACTTTGTCAAATTTGGGTTCAAGTACCCTTTAAGCAAAGGCTTCTTTATTACCCTCTAAGCACAATCCACAAATCATACCATTTCCCCGATGATGTGTCTGGAGAAAATGAGACAGATGCCTGGAACCATTTCTTCCTAGCAACATTAGCATTCTATTTAGTGCACACATTATTCCATGTAATCAACAAGATGATTTGAATGTTGGCTCCAAAAAGCAAAAGGCTGGATAGAAAAATGCACTTCAATGTTTTGGCCCCTATTTGTGTGAAAGGACTTTTAAAATACTTTGCAGCTCTTAGGAAAAAAATACTGGATTTTTCTCATTCATTCTCCCAAAATATCCTTAGATAAGTGGTCATATTTTCTCTTAATGCATCTACAATCAATGTCTTCAGCATCATCTCTCTCCAGGAATTCTATTAGAAACAGCTTCCTAATGGTGGAATTCATTCTTATGGAAGTGTGGGGGCCGAGGAATTGGCCAGCAAGGCAGTGGTCATTCTCCCCTGGAGAGCCAACCCTTGAATGGAGCACACTTAATTTAGGGTGAGGAAACCATCCCATACATGATCCTTTGCTGTTCTGTGTTAATGTATTCTATCCCATTGGTTTCTCCCCTATCACTCTCCCAAGTTACATGTATCCCATTCTTTACTTGTTTCTCCCCACCCTCCCAGTTCACTATATAAACCCCTGTTTTCCCTTGTGAGGCATGAACTGTTGTCCCTGGCTCCCTTCACAGAAGGCCTTGCTCTAATAAAGGCCTCCACTCTATGGAACCTGTCACACAGTGCTCGAGTCTCTTTCTCTGCATTGCTGGCACCACTGCCGGGCTGAGAGCTGAAAATCACTGCAGCAAGGACTGTGCATGTGCCTGAGATGTCTTTGTAGAGACGTTTCTTCAGAAAGATTGCAGCATTTCTGCCATCAACACCACCACAGCATTTGGCTCACCAATGTGAGGCCTTGAAAGAAGCCCCTGAAGAAGTGTCTGCCTGAGTTTTCCCTGCAGAGTGAGCCGCTGTTGGAGCTGCCATCCCCAGAGGGGAATCCCTTGAGTTTTGGCAAGGGCTATCCGACAGTCAGTGACCGGGACCCTCACCGACCATCCGGGGACAAGAAAAAAGAAGGGCCTCTGAGGACCAGCCGTCCAGTGACCACCCACCCTCCAGCTTTCTATTGGCCCTGCAGGCATCAGCTAGAAGAAAGATAATGAGTTTCTTGCATTCAAAGACTTCTCACTTTTCGGGCCCTTCTGGCTTTCATTTTTCCTTTTGCCATTGGGTGGGGAGTGAGAAATTCAGGATGGGGAACCAACTTAGCAAACCAAAGCTTACCCCTCCTGAAAGAGACTTTTACCTCCAAGTTGTGGGCACCCTGGTTGTGGGAAATTTTAAGTTTTCTAAAGGGGGTTTGAAAAAATTTGTTCACTGGATTTTAAACATTTTCCTAATACTACCCTCAATTATATTTATTTGGGCTCTTTCTGGGATGGAGTTGGGAAAGAATTACATTTCGTTCAAGCGGGTGGGGATCTTTCTGTTGCAAAGTTTTTTCCTTCATTTCATATTATCGTTCAAACAGTTGATAAGTTGGGAAAAGTTTCAGGGAAAATTTTGGGTGAAGTTTCGGGTCCCTGGTTGCAAACCCCGTCCCCTTTGTGCTCTTTCCATGATCCCAAACCCTTTTCCCTATCTGAGGGGCTGTCGGCGGGTGGTCGTTGCCAGAAGACACAGGGTTGCTGCCGTCTGCCTCACACTCCCCCAACCGCCTCTCTCCCCTTGCCAGGATGGCACTGGCCATGCAGCTCTGGATCTTTAATCTCCTCTGTATTCCCACTTATCCAGTTCTATCGCCCACAGTTTCTACTCCTTCACAAGATGGCGCTGGCAACGTGGCCAGCCCCACCATTTTGTCCCATTCTGGTCCAAGCTTTCCTGCCCTTTCATCCCAAAATGGCCACTTTCCCGTCTCTACTCCCTCTGTTCCTGCACTTTCCACTGCGTCCTGTTCCTCTTCCCTCCCTGCATCGTCAGTAGGTGTAACCATGTCGAGACCCTCTGCTTCCATCGGGAAACCCCTCCCTGTCACGCCCATCCATGCCCCCTCCAACCCGAGCTCCTCCCCCAGTGGTTCCTCCACTTCTGGTTCCCACAACACCAGGACCGGAAGTCAAAATAACAGCAACCAGAATGGAGCCATCTTGGTTTCCACTGCCTCACAAAAGCAGGCAAACTCCAGTTGCCCGAAGCAGCCCCGTGCTGTCATTAAGCAACGTCCATCCTCTTTGGAAGACGAGAGCAGTGATTCATCGTACTCAGATTCAGATTTAGAATATGAGGATCACTGGGCCAGAATTCAGAGGGAAGCCATTTGGACAAGGGACTCAGCCCTATTAAAATTGTAACCTTTCCAGTGTGTACAGGCGTGACAGGGCTGGGGCGAATATCACGGTATGGGAATCCATTCATTACCGGGAGTTATGGGAGTTATAAAAAGTGGCTGAAGACCATGGTCATGGTTCGCATTTCTTCAAAAACTTTTTTTAATCCACCTTCACTGCTCATCTCATGGTTCCATGACATTAAAAAACGTTATGAACTGCCTTCTCTCCCCAGCAAAAAGACAATTGTCAGAAAGACAATGAAAAAAGCATCTCAAGAAATTGCCTGACACTTATGTCAAAGATGCCAACAAACCAAATTTAACATTAGAACAACTAGCAGGTGAAGGTCACTTCCAAAAGCCGCAAGACCAGGCCAGAGACTTGGAAAAATCTACCCTGAAAGACATTGCTAATGTTGCCAAAACATCAATTCTTGTCACCCCCGACAACAAGGTTCCAACCCAATGTTTTTACCAACATAAAGCAAGGGCCAGGTGAATCTTTAATGAAATTCATAGACAAATTTAAGCTAGCAATTGAGAAACAAGTTGAGAGCCCAGAAGCTTGAAAGGAACTTTTAGTAAAAATAGTGGCAAATGCCAATGCACAATGCAACGGAATTTTAAGAGCCCTTCCTCTTGACCCGGAGCCCACCATCGAGTAGATGGTTGAGGCTTGCACAAAGCACACCTCCACCGAGAACACTGTCGCTCTTGCAGTTGCAAAGGGGGTTGCAGAAGGCATGCCTAGTGCCTACGCAGTGGCAGCAAATCTGGACATGAATTGTTGCTTCAGTTGTGGTGAACCAGGACACTTTTTCAAAGACTGTGCCAAGAGACCTCTTTTTCAGAGTCAGCAACCTCGATCACTTGACCACCAACGGCTTCCAAGATGAAACTGGCACTAGCACCACTCAGGAAACTTATAGCCAAGCGTAAGCGAGCCCTGTGCTACAACAGCAATTCAAATGCCGCTTCTCTCCATTCCACCAGTGAGATCTATGATCCACCTCCCAGGTTTGTCACCAACCACCAGATCCAAGGCAGTGGGATATGCAGAGCCCATCAGACATCCCAGAGCACATCCGGCGGATCCAACACATGGAGCAATTCAGATGGGAACCCAGCGCTAACTGGTAGGCAGATCAGCCATCCGCTTTGAAAATGACTGTGTCCACAGATTCCCACTGGGAAATGTGAATGACCCAGGATCCCTTCCAATGTTCTCAGCCTCGGTGACATCTTTCATGGCCCAAAACAACTTTATGTTCCTGAAGTTCAAATTGTCAACCCAGGTGAGAAAATCTTTGTCCAACTGTTTTGTACTGACTTTCCATTTTTTCTTTCAAAGGGAACTCCAATTGCACAGGCTTTTCTTTTACCCCCTAATTGTCCAGAACAGGTTCCCCTCAACCCTGCCACCATGTGGGTGCAGGTTGTGGGCTCCAGCAAGCCAATGATCGAATGCAGCCTGTTCTGCCAGGGGAAGAAGGTCCACCTCCCAGGCGTGGTGGACAACAGAGCCAACATCACCATCATTGCATACTCCGAGTGGCCATCCAGTTAGGAACTTCAACGTGTGGCAGGGATGATTTTGGGGATTGGAGGTGTTGCAGTCTCAATAAGGAGCAAACACAGTGTTATATTTGAAGGACCTGAGGGGAAGATGGCCACCATCAGGCCATTCGTAGTGAGAGCACCAATCATCCTCTGGGAAGGGATGTTCTTTCCCAATGGGGGCCACATTGAGAATCCCCAGTCGGGATTTTTAGTGGGAGCTGCTGAATTGTGCTTGACACCCACCATTCCCCAACTCACCTGGAAACAATAACATCCAGTGTGTGTTGATCAGTGGCTCCTGCCAGATGTTAAGTTGCACACACTTGAAGCCCTTGTGGAAGAGCAGTTTGCCAAGCTCTTCCAACATCTCCGAGACCAACAGCCCTTGGAACTCCCCTGTCTTTGTCTTGCTGAAACCAGGCAAAGACAGGTGGAGACTGCTCCATGACCTCAAAGATCAACAAGGTGATTGAAGAGATGGGTCCCCTTCAGCCAGGCATGCCCTCACCATCAATATCAAAGACTGTTTCTTTAACATCTCCTTCCACCTTTGGACGCTTCCAGATTTGTGTTTTCTGTCCCCTCCCCAGACAGGCCCCCCTCAGAAGATGCTATTGGCTTGTGCTCCTGCAAGGGGTGAAAAATGCCCTAAGTGTCTGCCAATGGTCTGTGGCCCGCATCCTGTCTCCCCTGAGGACCCATTTCCCTGATTCCATTATTTTGCATTTTATGGATGACATTGTTATCTGCGCACCTGATGACAATTCCCTTCACTGGACTCTTCAAAAAACTGTTGTGACAACCAGACTGGATTAGAAATCCATGAGGACAAAATCCAACACACCTGCCCATGGACCTACCCGGGGCTCCTCATCTGTGAGCTTTTGAAAGATTCCAAGAACCTTTCAATTTCTGACCAATTCAGCATATGTTTCAGGTGTAGCTATGAGAGCTAAACATTCTTTTCCTTAAGAAGTCCCCAATCCAATTTTATATTAATTGCTTTCTAAACTAATCCATCTTATCTCCCACAGGAAGCAACCTTATTATATAATGCATATGAGGTCACACACAGATCTCCCAGGTATCATCACGGAAGCAGACATGAGGGCAGATGCACTTGCTGTGCCTGCTGGAACTGCCAGTGTCCCAGACATTTTTGTCCAAGCCAAATTATCCCACTCATTCTATCACCAAAATGTCCCTGCTTTAATCCTGATGTTCAAATTACCCAGGGATCAAGATAGGGCAATTGTCGCAACCTGCCCAAATTGCCAGTCCTACCAGATTCCGTCAGTGAATACTGGGGTTAATCCCTGAGGTCTCAGCAGCTGCCAGATATGGCAGACTGATGTCACCCATATTCCTTCCTTTGGAAGAACAAAACACGTGCACGTGTCTGTCAACACATTTTCAGGTGCTGTGTTTACCTCAGCCCATGCAGGAGAAAATGCCAAGCATGCCATCAGACACTTTCTCCTTGCATTCGCTACCTTGGGAGTCCCTCAACAAACAAAAACAGATAATGGAACTGCTTACACCTCCCACAGACTGAGGGACTTCTTCAGCCAGTGGGGGGTGAAGCACACCACGGGCATACCACACTCTCCCACAGGACAGCCAGTGGTGGAAAGGACCCATCAAACACTTAAAAGAGATCTTGATCAACAGCAGGGAGGAACAGAGACCATTCTTCCTGTTGAGAATGGTCTCTTCCTTCCTCTGCAAGGCACTCTGTGCCATGAACTTTCTAAATTCTTCATTCTCAGAGCCTGATGCCCCCCCCGTAATCTGGCGCTTCTCCAATTCGACCCAAGCTAAGCTTACTGAGAAGCCACCGGTGCTAATCAAGAACCCTAAATCACAACAAACAACAGGGCTTTTCCCGTTGATTACCTGGGGAAGAGGGTATGCTTGTGTGTCCACACCATCTGGTCCTAGATGGCTCCCAGGAAAAAATGTCAAACCATACTTAGGCCCTGCAACCACTGCACCTTTGCTAGATAATGCAAATTCTACTGAGACTCACATAGGTCCTCCAGAGCAACAGAAAACCTCCGCCTGGAGATGGAAACGATGCCAGAGAACGCTACCACTGATACCCAATGTGCCTGTCACCAGGTGCCAAACAAGACTGAGCCGCCATGACGCTGACACTTCCCAAGACAAGCAAAGCTCCTGAAACTCCCTTCCCTCCCAAATTCCAAAGATTAATGCTACAATGCCCTCTCTCCCAAATCAGTATTCCTCATTCACACAGTCACAGTTGCTACCCTTCCTCCATATCCTCTTCTTCCTCATTCTCCTCTA
Source organism: Onychostruthus taczanowskii (assembly GCF_017590055.1). Lineage (NCBI taxonomy): Eukaryota > Metazoa > Chordata > Aves > Passeriformes > Passeridae > Onychostruthus > Onychostruthus taczanowskii. The sequence continues at coordinate 8,442,144 of NW_024500017.1, read as the reverse complement.
CTCCCTCATCACTTCATCCACCAACGGATGATGCCAATGCACATTAATGCAAACTATTTCATGCTGCTATAGCCGATGCTTGACCATGTGCCCCCACTGCACAAAATGGTCCCACTGGCAATCATCTATCTCACTAATTGTTATCCTCTTACTAACATCAGTTTTACTCAAAAGAAGTGGGGAGATGGGAGAGTTGAACAGAAGAGCTATGCCCCCCTCCTTCTTTCAGAGCTAACTTTTTTTCTTAACAACCCTCCACAGATGGTCCGACTACTCAGCACCATGAAAAATAGAGCCCATTCGCGGTTCCCGACCCTCTGGATGCTTCTGCTGATGTCACATGTGGATGCCTTGTTAGTAGCACAGCCTAAGGAGAACGTAAGGATCACCCTTGCAAAGTCTCTCCAGCAGAACAACATGCGCTTGTCCATGGGCAGTGCCACCAATGCCCACGCGTCATGTCTGGTAGGGATTCCTTTGAAGCCTAACAAGTATCCCTTCACAGGGAAGAAGCCCAGTCCGGTAGACACACATGAAACAAGTGGATGAGGATTTTGCTACATGCACCAGAGGCACCCCAAGAGTTGGAGATTTTAGGGTCCTGCAAGGCCACATACTGGATTAAGTTTTGCTATCACCCATCTGGTAAACCATGGCCTACTGTGGAATTCCAAAAATCAATGTACTTGATCTCAATCTCAAAATCTCTCAAATCATGAGAGATGTGTCACCAAACAGTAAAACATACAGCCAGTTCAACTGGTGCAATTATACCAGCAGCACACTTTCTGTCTCCACCCATCATCCCAGAGTGTTGCCCTGGGGCCTGTTCCTAATCTGTGGGGACAGAGTTTGGGCCGGAATTGCCTCCCATCTGCAAAGAGGTCCTTGCATACCTGGCCAGCTCACTATCCTCACTCCAAATTCCAGAATTATTACCGATTGGCAGAAAAAGAACTAATTGGCCTGCCAAAAATGAGAGCTCACTCAATTGGATGAAAATTGTGATAGCGAAGTTATAGATTGGTCATGTTCCAAGAGGGTGGTGATGTCCATTTTCGTACCTTGGGTCTCTGCTGCCAAAGCCCTTGGTGAGCTTTCTCACCTGAAGTGCTGGCTTGGTAAACAGGCCAACTTAACATCTGCTGTGCTGAGTGACCTCCTGACTGATGAAGAGACCATCAGTCATGTGACACTTCAAAATTGTGCCGCGATTAACTTTTTACTCCTTGCCCATGGACATAGCTGCGAGGAATTCGATGGGCTGCGCTGCTTCAACCTATCTAGCCACGGCGAAGGCATCCACACCCGCATCCAAAAGCTTCAAAACATGGTCACGGACCTCAAGACTGAGAAAGAACCCCAGTGGTTTGACATCTTTGGAAACTTGGGTCTCAAGGTTTGGGTTGGTTGTCTCCTCCAAAATATGTTCTGGTTCTTCCTAGTCATTGTGGTTTCCATATGTGTGTTTGGATGTTTCAAAAGACTGTTTAACAAGTCTGTGGGAGATGTTTTTGTATTAAATAAAGAAGGGGGAGTTGTGGGGGGCTGAGGAATCAGCCAGCAAGGCAGTGGTCATTCTCCCCTGGAGAGCCAACCCTTGAGTGGAGCACACTTAAGTTAGGGTGAGGAAACCGTCCCATGCATGATCCTTTGCTGTTCTATGTTAATGTATTCTATCCCATTGGTTTCTCCCCTATCACTCTCCCAAGTTACATGTATCCCATTCTTTACTTGTTTCTCCCCACCCTCCCAGTTCACTATGTAAACCCCTGTTTTCCCTTGTGAGGCACTGTTGTCCCTGGCTCCCTTCACAGAAGGCCTTGCTCTAATAAAGGCCTCCACTCTATGGAACCTGTCACACAGTGCTCGAGTCTCTTTCTCTGCATTGCTGGCACCGCTGATGGACTGAGAGCTGAAAATCACTCTGCTGCCAGGACTGTGTCTGTGCTCCTGAGACGTCTTTATAAAGGCGCTTCTTCAGGAAGGTCGCGGCACTCCTGCCATCGACACCGCCGCACATGGAAGGACAAGTTCAATCATGCCCTTTGAAACACTGCAGTAAAATACAATTAATTCTGCTGAAATCGATGTTAATATTCTAATATTCTGACATAAACAGAATATTGTTGAACATTATTATACATCTGAAATGCATCCATATCATGTGCCTACATACTCGTATGCCTACATTGTAAGTGCTTTTATATTACTTCATTAGAATAAAGGTAAAGTAGCAGAAAAAAATGCCAAGAACAAAAGAGCTGAAGATGTGAGACAAAAAGGACCATGTTTCAGAGGCAAATTTCACACTTTGAGTAGAGCTGGGAGAGCAGCCACTGGCTGAAAGCAGAACCCCTGCCCAATGACCATAATTCAGCTCATGATAATTTCCATTACCCAAATACCAAAGGGTTGTTAGCAAAACTGCTTTATTTTGTAGACAAGCAAATAAAATAAATATTGTTAATATTGTTAAATTAAACAGTATTGTTAAATATTGTTTTAAAGGTTGAAAGCATAATTTTTCTGTTTGCTATTCAGGTTTTATAATCAAGACTTGTGATTATTATTCTGAAAATCCATCTGATAGTGGAGATTGATGTCAAAGGGCTTGAGGAAAAATGGTGAAAGAAAGGCCTATTTTCAGTAAAATTGAATCTCCTGACAGGGTCCTGCTTCTTCAGTGGATGGCTTTTTATGATTCCAGAAGCTGGGGAAAAAAAAAAAAATTAAAAAAACCCACTGTTTTTCACAATACGTGTTCGCTTTGCAGTTTGGTTCCAAATATTTTGGTTTCTCTATGTTTTTATATGTTTACTACACAGAGGGTGAGGAAAAATAAGACATCATACTACCTGAGTCTCCTTTGCTAAACCTGCTACAACACACTGATCTGTATTTGTGACCTGTGCCAACGAGAAAGTACAAGAGGAGAGAGTAGGCTTTATTTCTAACCTTGTCATATATCCACAACAGTTCTTCAACAACTTTTGTTTTCAGGTCTTAGAACTCTTTTCCCAGTATATTGAAACTGAAATTCCAAATCAGCCCAAGAAATGTTTTCTTCAGCCATTTTTCATTAACCATAAACTTTGAGAGGTTTGTACATTATATTCAAGTACAATGCTGATCCTGCCTTCTAGAGTTATTTATAACAGCAGAATGTTCTTTTACTTGGCTTTTCTGTGCAGATTTCTGCTTTCTGCTGAAGATACTTCTTATATAATGAGCGCAAACTCAATCAGGATCTTGTGAATAGTCTAAGGAACATTTTATTTGGTGTGCTGACATTTCACATTTTCTTTATTACCCTTTGTGAAATCTCTTTATCACAACAGCAAAATCTCATTTGAATGTTAAAGGGTTCTTTTTTCCTTCAATAATTTTATGTTGAAGAGGCAATGCCTTCTGCTTCTAAGCAGAGTACTTACTTTTTGAGATGGCATGACATGAACTGTTCATCATATCTATATTTACAGCACTCTGAAATGGTCTCCAAGACCTTTGTGTAGCTCTGTGTTCATGTGTCACCACAATATTAATCTTTCAAATAGATGACTGCCAACAAACATTTATGTAAGCCATTTTAAAAAACCTCTTAGTGAAGTATATTCCACAAATTCCATCCCTGTATTTCATATGTCTTAGAGTAAAAAAAAAAAAATCCTGATAAGTATTGTGTCTCTTGCTAAAACAGTGATCCAAATAAGGGGCTTACAGGAAGGCTAGAGAGGGACTATTGACATGGACATGGAGTGACAGGACAAGTAGGAGTGGCTTTAAGCTGAAGGTGGGGAGGGTTAGGTTAGCTATTAGGAAGAAATTCTTTACTGTGAAGGTGGTGAGGCACTGGCACACATCACCTAAGAAGCTGTGGATGCCCCATCCGTGGAAGTGTTCAAGGCCAGGTTGGACAGGGCTTTCAGCCACAAGGTCTAGTGGAAGGTGTCCCTGCCCATGGCCATGGGGTGGGAACAAGAAGATTTTTAAGGTCCCTTCCAACCATTCTATGATTCTATGAAATATTTTTTTGTCCTCCTCTCCTAAAAACATAGGATAATTTATCACTGGCCTCCTTATACTAGAAGTTGGCAGATGGTTCTGCTCATTCAAGCCCCAGATTTCCTGTAAACTTTTTAAATAAAAGGAAGTATGTTATGTGGATGAAAGGCAGAAAGAAAAGGTCAGCTCTGGTTGCTAGAACTTGAACGGGTTTTGAAATAGGATGTTTTGATATGAAGTACTGTAGATACATGTGGGCATGAAAAATTCAAAGGTTAATAAGAGAAAATGGTTCTTTGACTGACAGGGTTTATAAACTAAGGAAAAAATGGACATATTCACTTTATTCACAGTCACTTAACCAAGCTAAAACTGTGTCAGATTTCCAAATCTTTACCCATTTGAGGAGACACAGTTCTTATGTTCTGGTTATGTTTTTTGTGTATTTGGAAGTAAATAATAGATATCTAATGGGGTAGAACTGCTGAAATGCCTTTAAGAAAGAGAGAGAATATTATGGCTGTCATAGGGGAAATCTTGTACAGGATATCAAACTGAAATCTAAGTGGATCAAACTCTTGGAGAGAAACTGCTCAAGTTCTCCAGAAAATAGGGCTTGAAATGATTAAAACTGTCAAAATGTCACTCACTTGGGGACTTTTGGAAAAAGAAGTCTGTTCATTCAAATCCTTGAAATACACTGAGAAATTCTTTATTTTGTGAGGTGTTTTCATTATTTTGGTTTGTTTGGTGTGTTTTGAGTAGGGAAATTTAAAACAGCACATACCTAGAGGTTTTATGAAATCTTTTTCTAATTAAGAAGGAATAATGATTGGAAAATGATATATTTAGTACAGCCAGTGAAATGACAGGTTTTGCAACCCTGAGACCATAATGAAAGAACATTAAAAAGAGATAAAGCAGTAGAGTGTAAGACAGTGCACTTCAATCCAGTCACAAAAGTGACAAGTTAGGGCTTATGAGAGGCCAGTGCAGACAGAAAGTGTTAAAGAGAACTGGCAGTTCCTTAAAAGAGATGTGTTATGGAGGATAATCAGGGTTGGGCAGTGTGCTTAGGGAAGTTGCAGAGAACTCAAGGGAAATCAAAGGTATTATCAGAGATTTTAAAAAAGCCTACAAGAGAGGAGAAAAAAAAAAGTGTTTAACCTAAAAATAAGGGGGCTGAGGAAAAATGCAATATAAAAAATAAATGGAGAGCTGCAATAAGTGTCTTGGGAAAACAGTGATATCCTTATTAATTTAACCTTTAAGAAACAAAGGGATAGATACTGTCTGGCTTAGGCAAAGAAAGGTGGGTGGCTTCAGCTCTGCAACTCCGCATCACTTCTTTTCCTGGAAAAACAGGCCCAGGCCTGCTAACCTTCCTTCAAAAATTATATCTCTCCTTTTCTCCACTGAGGCTTCCCAGTACTACAGTTGGGACTTAATAAACATCGAGTCACAGAGACTTATTTACCCTTTTCTTTCTTCACATGCAGCATAGCTGTGAATACCATGCTGACATGCACTCAGCCTTTCTGCACTGGTGTCACTTCATTGGCTCATGTCAAATTTGCAATGTAAGGGGTTGTGCACAGTTGGACTTCATTCCACTGGGAGGCCACCCTGATATTTCATCACTACGTGCTTGATTCCAGCATTTATTAGTTGAAATGTCACACACAGAAACAAATGGACTGCAGTACCTCCCAGTAAAATAGTCTGCATGTGTTTTGCACCAATCACTTGTGCAAATACAACGATTTTATGTAGAAAATTTTCCCCATGCCGTTTTACAGGAATATAAGGGGAGACAGTGTCAAACCCTTAAAAATTCAAATTTATAAGTCATCCGCAATGCAAATTGAATAGACTATCTGCACCTCCTTTGTCTTCCTCCCACAACAACAAATTAGAATAATTTGATTTGACTTGTTTTGAAAATCCCATGCAGGCTGTTTTTTGTCACATTATTATTATAATAGTTTGTGTAATAAAAATGTGTTAAAGTCTCATTCCAACAGTCCAAGTGAGGCTAAGCCACCTGAATTTCTCTATGAGATCCTCTTTCTTTTTAGAGATGATCCAAAATTTTTCTCTTCTCAGTTCTCACTACCACCCATCCCTGATGTGGTACCCAAGATAACAACAAATGATGAGGTGACTTAGCCAGATACTCCTGTAAGCACCACAGAGTGAATTGCAGATGAACTGTTGATCTGTTTATTCTATAAATAATCCTTAATGCTTTTTCTCTGTTTCTTCACTCTGTCTTTATTGAACTCCATTCTGACTTTGTGTCATATACCACTTTTGTAATGAAGCCTTTCAGAGAAGGCAAACTGCACTGTAGACTCTACGTGTCACTAGCTTTTTGCCAGGATTTGCTTTCCCACCTGGTATGAAATTCTGTTTTCCTTATTGATTTTGGTTTTTTTTTTGTTTTGTTTTTTTTTTTCCTCTCTTGCTTCAGAAGTATTTATATGGATTTTTCTTTCCTTCACTAAGAATAACTTTGTATATTCTTTGCTTTTTTTTTCTCTCTTCGCACAATATGTTATCCATTTATGTTCATTCTTAGTCACTTGTACAATTTTTAAATAAAATTGTTTTCAAACCTTTTAAGAGCTCTTAATTCAACCACAACCACTATGTTTTGCTTCCTACCTGTCTTTTTCACTTGGGGAGTTTATTTCTAGATCTGTAATACACTCCCTATCAGATCACCTGCCTGCTTTGAATTGGACTGTGTTCCTCAGACATCCTACCTACCTCTTTGCATACCAAGCATTGAAGATCCTTCCTAGATTTACTCTACAGAGCCTTTTCACACATCCTAAAAAGTAGTGAATGCTATTCTTCATTTTCTCAAAAATTACTGCTTATCTTTGGAGTCTTTGTCAGTTCCTCCTAATTAGCTGGAAAGAAAGCTGAAACAGTCATTCTTCTAGCTGAATCTCTAGCTCCTGAGGAGGGGCAAAAAAGAAGCAAAAAATCAACACCAAGTACATTTTGACACTTGGTGGATGATTATACTGCTGTAAAATTTTTCTAAGGAAAGCTGAAGTTCCTCATCACCATCAGAATGCTCTTTTGGATGCCTCTGTTTATTGTTCAGAAACCTTTTAATTAAGCAGACTATACCATCTTACACATTGTGTCAAAAGGCCTTTTATTGAAAAGGTCTTGCTGTTTATTCATGCTGTACAGACCTTACTGTATATTCTTACTCGCATGAATACCTGGTTTACTGTCTCAGTGATGCTCAGCTATGAGAGCCCAGGATTTATCGTATGGGTTAACATCCCCTGGCAGGGCATCTCAACAGTTCAGGTCTTAACTACTCTCTTAATACATCCTGAGAAAACCTGAGTCATTCCTAGAACTGCAGAGGGATCTGATGTTCTCAAGTGCTACTGAGAATCCCACTGGTTACCTCAGATCAAATTTGTAGCCCCTAACTCTTAAGACACCTTCATTTTCCATTGGACCTACTCCAGCATTCAAATTACACTCAATTTTTCCACAGCTCTTAGTTGCCTGAGATGTTGTTTAGAGCTTGAGTCAGTGCAGGTGAAAGAGAGAAAGGAGGGGGAAAATGAGACGTTTTCTTATTTTAGTGGTGTCACTACTGATCTCTCAAGCTCTTCCACTTGCATCCAATGCCACATACTCATCTGGGATGAAACAGTTCTTTTAATTTCAAATCTAATATCTGCTCTTCCTTGACTGAAGACCTCCTCAGTGACTACACAACAGTTTTGTTGCCTTGTGAGACAGAAGGTAAGGCTGTCCTTCACTTACACTACCAGGAAACTTCTTCACTTTGCTTTTTGCAACAATTACCTTTGGGACAGATTGGACTCTTCTGTGTTAAAAAGCAAAACCTTTTCCAAGCCAAAAAGTATGGAAGTGGCATTCATATTATTCACATTTTCAACAGTCCCATTATTCTAGATATTGTCTCAGAAGATTAAAAAAAACCCCAGAATGCTGATTTAAAGATTAAATCAGGCAGCAATTTTAGAGTCCCTCTAAAGTCATGCTTTGAATTTTAATTCCTACAAGAGGAAAATGAATCACCTGAAACCTTTTAGTCTTGGGAATGGAAAGGAACACATTTTAAAATCATGAAGATAAAGTATTTCTGAACAACTATGATTCAGACATGGTAAGGAAATGCCACTAATTTGATAGTATTTATGATGCTTCATATGACATTAGTAAATCTGGCTGCAGGTTTTTTTATTTTTTGGCAGGAACAGTAATGGTTGTAAGCAATTCAGGTTTATAGTACCACAATGTGCTTTAGAGAAATAGGAAAGAGATTGTAAATTGTTGTAAATGTTGGTACATTTGGAATAGGAAACATGGACTGGACACTTTGGACTTCATAGTGAAATGCTTAGCCATCCCTTTAAAGCAATTGTTCCTATACACCTTGCCTTAAATGGCTGACGCAACATGAGAATGGCCGAGGAACTGTCAGTTCTATAAAATGCTGTTCATTCTCATCCTGGATTTCTGCACCCCCAAGTCATGTGAAGGAAAGAATTCAGGGACCAAAAAAAATAAGGTGGAAAGTTAATGGCAGAGACCATATTCAAATGAGTTAGAACTGTTGTTTTGACATTGAAAAAAAAAAATATTTCAATGCAGAAAAGATGGTGAGAAGGGACTGAGTTACTGCCTTGGTTACTTACATTACTTCTGTGAAAGCAGGGAGGGGTCAGATGATTGTGGAGCAAATAGTAAGTTGTTAAAAGTAGAGTTACAGGTAATGGAAAAGAAAGGATTAACTGTGACTGGGCCAGAGGATTTTAATATGCTGAGTGGAGCAGCAGTGGTGGTTGATCTGCTGTCCAGAGCAGGAGCAGGGTCCTTGGGGAATTCTGTTCCACTCACCATTGCTACTTCTGTCAGACCAGGAAGCAGCAGTATCAGTGTTTATAAATAGGATCATAGTTCTGAAATGGTTTGGGTTGGAAGGGATCTTAAAGGTTCTATAGTTTCAACCCTCCTGCCAATACCTTCCATAAGACCAGCCTTCTCAGAGCCCCATCTAGCTTGCTCTTGAACACTTCCAGGAATGGGGCATCCACAACTTCTCTGGGCAACCTGTGTCAGTAAAGTAGTACTGAAGAATATTAAAGAACTTCTCATAGTAAAGAATTTTTTCCTAACATCTAATCTAAGCCTATCTTCCTTATGTTAAAGCCATTCTAGTGAAAAGCCCGTCTTCATCACACTTGTAGCTCCCTTTTAGGTACTGGCCCTCTGCAATAAGGTCTCCCTGAAGTCTTCTCCAGGCTGAGCAGCTGGGCTGTGGTTTTGTGGTGTGTGCCTGAACAGCTGAGCCAGAAGCAGTGGAGTGTTACCTCCTCCAACACCCACAGAGCGCAGCTGAGCTCTGAGCCAACCCTCAGCTTTCAGTCCCTGCTGATGGCACCTGCAAGGCCAAAGACTGGTGCTGCTTTTCCCTTTCTCCATGCCAGCTCCCTGCCTCTTTGGGCCCCAGGGCTTTGCAGTGCCCCCCTGCTGGGCAGGCACACAGCAGCAGCAGCTCACAGTGCTGGGTGCTATCTGCCCTGGTGGGTAACAGCCACATGGGGATGCTCTCCGTTCAACCCACCCTTATCCAAACCAAGCATTTCCAAAAGCATGTGGCTGTTTTCAGCACCTAACTATTTAAGCAAAACTTGAACAGGACTCACCCTCAAGGGCCTAATTTTCTTGAAAAATGAAGGGAAATTTTAACTCTTCCCTTAACTATTTTTCTTGAACACATAATGCTCAGTAAACAAGGCATCCAAAATCATTTACAATAATTGTTGGAAACATATACTGTGGGCTTGTGAATTCTTAAGCATGTTTTACTTTTCCAGTGATAGAGGTGCTGCTTTGTTCTTCTCTCTGCCACCATGTTAGTGTTGTTTAGCTGAATTATATTCAGTACAAACATGAATGGCAGCCTTTAGCTATGTGAAAACAGACTGTCATCCAGAAAGATGAAGTTCTCTTTGCTCTGAGCCAGATTTTAAGACTACTTACAAAGCGTATTTTCTGATTCACTTGAGTGGCTGCACAGTTATACCCTTGGTGAGACTTAATTTTCACAGACATCTCCAAGAATAGTAAATTATTCATTATCAAGACCTTTTCATTAGACAGCTGACATATTATCAGCTCTTCTCTCTGCTTTGATGAGAGATAAATAGAAGTTCATTACACCAGGAATGAGAGAAGAATAGTTGTTTGGCACCTAAATTCCATTTAATTCTATAAATACTAAGCATCATTCATAACATATTATTAGAAACCTGAGTTCGAGATTTAGGGCTATACATTCTGCTCAAGTGATTTACAGCTTTAGTCGTGATAATAACTGTTAATTCTACCTAAATGAACAGTATTACAACAAAGCAAAACATATATCAGAACAAAACATGACTGTTCTTCCTCTATGAACTATTATAAATCAGGAAAAACTTGTTAAAAGCACCAGAATTGTCATCATCTGAATTAGTCCACAAGTGCTCCAGGTATTACCTTCCTGGAAAAGGGTAATCAAGGTGGAAGTGTGCAACATTCAGAAGCACAGAACATGACATTCATTAGTAAGAGGTTCATTTGTCAAGTGAGTATAAGAAGCCGAAAGAAACAAAACAATCTACAAACAAAAGTAATTCCTTTAAAATTAAATAATATTTCTTTCCCTATTTTTAACAATAACTACCCCCAAGAAATCAGTTTTGCACAAAATTAAAAGATGTCTTAATTTTTCAGTTTTTAATATACTTCTAAAAATAAAACCAAGCATTTTAAAAATATGGTAACTTTCAAAAAAAAAAAAAAAAAAAAAAAAAGTCAAATGGTTTCCACCACTTTATGGAGAAATAAATTTAAAAAATTTAAAAAATAATATATCTTTAGATTTAAAAAAATCTGCCCCATTTGAATAGAATTCATATTTATTCTCTGTTATTCTAAAACTGCCTTTTTTAGCAAGTATGCTATTTCTGACAAAAAATTCCAACAACCTCTATTTCTGTTCCCCTGCTTCACACTTCTGTCAAAATTAATGATCATATCCCACATTTTGGTGCTCTCCCTAGATTATGGGCCTTTCCTAATGAGCTGATCTGATTTATACCAGGTTGATGATCAACAGCTCAGGGCAGAACATACCAGAAATCCCTTGGGAGTTTTCAAATTGTCAAACAGATGAAGAAGACTGCTTGTAGGTAGTGTTTATGACTTCTATATTATTTTTAGGAACTGTTACTGACAAACCCTCAAAGTCAATATGCCTTTTCCGTGTATATCTTTACACAGGAATGTAAATAATTACTGATTTTAAAATGTGTATCTGCTATAGCATCTCTTTTGTGCATTTTCAGTACTCATCTCTTTGCACCCTCGTTATTCTTTCTTTCAGGAAGAGCTGGTTTCCCCTGAACGAAATATCCACTGTGTGAGGAAAAATAAAAAGAGAAAAAAAAGGAAAAAGAAAAGCTATTTTCTGTACATTATGGGCCCATTTCATCAGAAAAATTGTTGCATAAACCAGCCAAATGTTCCAAAACATGGAAAAACTTTGGAGCCTCTAAGAAAGATCCAAATGCTACTTTCCATCTTATATTTCTTCTAATAACTTTTCCTTTTTATTATTATCAATAAAAATCTAATAAACCCAAATCCATTGAAATAACATCGGAATTTTAGATCCAGGTTAATCCAGAAGTTTTAGCTTCATTCATTTCATTTGATGATTTGAATGGTAATGAGCCCCTTGAATAGCTTTGCTGATCAAGGGTTCCTCATTGAAGTCCAAAGTTTTTGAGCTTTTAAGGGATGGACATTCCATCAGCAAAGGGTGGAGAATGGACATCCAACTTGATTTCTAGAAGTGGGAACTGCTGAGGTATTTGTGATCTCATAGGATGGATTGAGGTAAAGACCTCAGAGAATCTGATCCTCACTGGAAACTCCTCTTTCAAAAATCAGACTTATGCCATACTTTCATGCCATACTTTCAACATTAAAAAAAGAATAACAAAATTAAAAATTATTCTCCTAAACAAAAGTAATTCAAAAGTCGTTTGACACATGCAGTTGACATCCCATGCTTAGCAGAGCTAACAGCAATTTCAGTAGATTCTGGAAAACACCCAAAGAATGTTTTGAAGCCCACAGCCCAATTAATACTCTCACCAGGCTATCCAAGCAAGAACATCTACTGATTGTATCTTGTCTTTGAATCAGATCTCAAATACCTGCTTATTATCAGCCACAAGAAGAAAATAATTTCAGACTAAGAAATGGAAGTATAATGTTCTCCTTTCAGTGACAAGAAAATACTACAGTAATCACACACAGCTGTTCTTTAGGTGCACAGAAAAAAAGATTTGAAGCATCCAATCTGTACTAAATAAGAAATTATATAAGGATACTGGTAAGTCTTAGTAAGACATCATGGTATCATTCATTGACTTGCCATTGCAAATATGCAGATATAGGTCAGTGAATATGCACTGGGGATGGATATCACCATGGCTGGATTTTGTCCCAACTTTATTGCTGACGCTCTGGATTTTTGGAGGGGTTTTTATGTGTGAGGGTGTGTGTGCATGTGTGTTTGTTTCATTTTGGGGTAGTTTCTGGTTTTGTTGTGTTGTTTGTCTTGGAGGGTTAGAGTTGGTTTTTTGGGGTTTTTTTTCTAGTTCTTTATTATTAGTAAGTATAGCTCTTTAAAAACAGTTGGCTAGAGTAAGGCCTGATATCCTCCTGGATGGTATATAATTCAAAGTGTTTGGCAAATCTCAAAATATACTGGAAGTAATTCAGTTCCAAAACATTTATAAAACCTTGAAATTCAGTTTAGTCAAGGAGACTTCCAAACACATGTTCATTAGAACTGCACAAGAGTACAGCTTACTAAATAAACACAAGAGTTAATGAAGGCTCTTGAATATTGGTGAAATGTTTAAGTCTTTAAAGGAACATCAAATTTTGAATACTACTGGCAAACCAGTTATGTACTTCTGAAGTTTAAACAAGGAATAAAATAAAAATTTTATTATTTTGTACACTGACAAAACTCTGCAAATAATTTCTGCTGATTAAGTCTATTTTGTCTGACACTTGTCACAGAAATCTTTTATGTACTCAAGAGGTTCTCAAAATGTTATTTCTAGCTGGAAATTGAGATTAAAAATGTCACTCAACAGCAGCAACAACAGAAGCTATTGCATGGTCTCGATGGTACAGATTATTGCTAATGGAATACAGCAGGCAGACTTTCACAGTATGATCAGTGAATTTTATGCAGTAGAAATGAAAAACAGCGCTCCTCTTGTTCAGTAGCTGTTCTTTTGGAAAGACTTGTCTGTTTATGAAGCAGAAAATTGCCAAGTAGAAATACCAGTAAGAGCGAGCAGATGACTTTTAAACTTTCATTCCACACATTTTTACAGACTCATCAGATGCAAAAGTATCCTTTTACACAGAAGAGAAACATAATTTTCTTCACTGCTGAAATTACTGCTCCTTGCTGAACAGCAAGGGAGAAGGTATGATGATCGGTCACTCAGCTGGCAACTTCAAAACTGGACAACACAAATGCCACTTTCTATCACTTCCATAAAGAAGACGGTCCACGATTTTTTGTCTGCATCTCTTTTTCCCAGTGACAGCAATGATTAGGGAGTATGGTTTCTAAGGTTGATTTGACTAGATCTTATTGCCACTACCATATAACAGACCCACCATATGTCCAGCAAGCCTGAAACTAATGCTGTGCAGGACTGGCTATGTTCACCAAAGTCAGTGTATAGAAGAAGGGGAGAAAAAAAGACAGATTAAAAACCATATTGCTCAAAAGATTGATATCAATAATCATCCAACACCTTACTCAAAAAATATTTCACACTCACTGTAAGACAGTGTCCCCTCACAGTGCCACAACAGGAGCAGAGAGGCTGCCAGGCAGAGGTCCCCTCCCCACCACCAGGATATTCACTGCCACGCACCCGGGGGGGCACAAAGGTCCCAAGAGCACAGCCAAAAGCATAGACCTCAGCGCTGCAGAAACCGATGCCATCCCACGGGAGGATATCTCATAAAGCAAAGCATCCAAGTGTTGTGGCAGCCCATTTTATATCTGACAGGAGTTCAAGGGGCTTTTGCTGTTATGTGGACAGACCCCCTGGGGGCCTGTTTATGCTTGGTGGGGCTGCACTGTACTGCTGTCAGGGTTTTCTCTGCCTCAGGCCATTCTGAGTGGCTGAGCCAGAGTGGGGATGAAGGACAGGACTGGCTGTCATGTGCTGTTGCACCAGGACAGCCCATCATTGGAGATCCTCAGGCAGGGCATGCTGATGCTGCTGCTGCTGGGGCAGCAGGACAAGCCTTTAAAGGAACATCATGTTGCATGCCAGCTCTCCTGGCACTTGTTCTCCATGCCCCTAGATCCCTGGGATTCGTGTCTCTGCTGTCCCCAGTGCCAGCTGCCTCCCTCCCAGCACCAGTAGAGGCCTTCTCTCCATCCTCCTGCAGACCATGGATTCCTGGATACTCTGGTTCTTACTCCTGCAAAGCCTTGTCCAGTACCCGCAGTCTGAAGGCAATGGTTTGGATGAGGTGATGTGCCTGTGAATGGAGGAGCATGTGAAGCTCCAGGAACAGGAGAGGACTCGGCGGAGCAGGAGCTGGAGCATCTCATGCTGAAGCCAAGCAGCGCATCCTAGGGAGACATGCTCTGCTCTGCCTTGCAGCACTGGAAGGTCTGGGTATTTGCTGGGATCCTGCTCCTTCTCTTGGTATTGTGGTTTATGCAGAGGAAAAGAAGCCATCAGGCACAGAGCAGTGGCCAGGAGGAGAATGAGGAAGAGGAAGAGGACGAGACATGGGAATATGACCAGGGATGGTTTCTAGAGGAGTGCATGAAGTGGTCCATACAGGACCTGCAGACAGACTGCGAGAGGACAGCATTGTCCCTGATGGACAACTTCAGAACTGTCCTCAGGTGTGTCTTGAGAAGGACTTTCTTCCCAGTGCTCCATGGAGCCGTTGCTTGGGCAGTGCCTTTGAAGGTTGGACTGCCGGTGAGGAGGAGAAAATTGTGTACCATGTGCTGGTAGCCCTGACTCCTCCCTGAGGCCACAGGAGGAGTGATACCCTTTCCACCTGGAGCATGACACTGATGAGCCCAGCAGCAAGTTCCATGTCTGCGTGGAGCTGGAGTACAGCTGCCTGAGGAAGCAGCCACATGCAAATCTGCTATGCCTTCTGCCACTACTGTGAGGTGGTCAGGAGGAGGACATGGCAGTTCTACCTCCTAGACACTCTGTGCACCAGCTCCTACCTCGATGTGAGGAAAACTTCCCACTGGTTCTGTGCGCTGGTGAGATCAACCTGGTGGCATTTGATCTGGCCATGCAGTTGGCATTTAGTGCTGCTGCTCCTGCAAACTCAGGCTGACCAACGAGGAAGGGAACTTCTGGGTTAAGGTGCTCTTCGGGTGCTGCACAGTGCCCCCAGACATCTTTGTGAGCAGCAGCCTCGAGGGCTCCACACCCCAAGCCCAGTGTGGCCTGAGACCTACGCTGTGGCAGAGATCAAGTTCTGCAGGCACATGGCCATGCAGAGCCCCAGGAGAGCTCTCTCCTTAAATCCCTGCAGCTCTTGGCCAGTGTTCTTGCGTGCAAGGTCTCTTCTATCTATTCCATCAAGACCATTGTCATGTGCCTGCTGAACACCATGCCAGTGTCATGGTGGCACAGGAGATACTTTGTGCTTCGGCTCACAGATATCCTGGAGCAGCTGCATTATCCCTGGAGATAAACCCCTGGAGAATTTTATTGTGGGCAACCAGAGGCTTCTGGAGGAATCAGTTTGTCCCCAGATGTACGAACAGCTGAGGCACCCAACCTCTTCCGCCTCCTGGCACAGGAGCCGGCTGCCCACTCCAGGCGATGGAAGCCTCCCTGGATCTGCGCCTTCGTCTGGCAGGAGCACCGGCCCATGGCCGTTGTTAGCGGGGCTGGTGCTCAGAGCTGTGCTCGTGGGGCTGGCAGCTGGTGGAAGAGCAGCAGCTCGTGGTGCCATGACAAAGATGGGAATTCAGGGGCTACAGAGACAAGCATATAAATGAATATATAGCTATAGTATGTGTGTATATGTATATAACTAGGAAGATTCTTATTAACAAATGCGTTTTTAATGGATACATTTTATATTGATAGTTTGTTAGTTATTATATTATTTTATAAAACGATATAGCAAATCTATAGTGCTGTAGTGCCAGATTTCTTCAGCCCAACTAGCTCCCAACACAGTCAGCAAGAGTGGGCTGCCCCCAGAAAGCTGTCGAATCTGGGGTGCTGCTGTAGGGCGCAGCTGCTCTACAGCATGGGTGGAATTTGTTGGGGATAGAACTGCGCTGAGGGTAGGGACAAAGAACAGGGAGAGGCCTTCTGTATGTTCTCCAAAGCCGTTTGTTCCCTTGAGGGTCAGGGACAGAAACCCACTGAATCAAAGGCACACACCAACTTAGAAACTGGAGAGATCCTGGGTCTTTAGCCATTTGGGAAAAACAGGGGGTGGAACTCAAGGCTGGGAATACAATGTTTAAACCAATAGGGAATTACAGGGGAGGAGTACAACTTAAACTAACCAATGGGGTTTTGAAGGATACAAAATTGATAGGGAAGTTTCTAGAGAAAGGGGCAGGCTTGGGGAGGGATGGACAACTAGGGCAAAATCAACAACACAGGGGGAGGAAAGGAACAATCCATTAGTAAT
This sequence comes from Onychostruthus taczanowskii, assembly GCF_017590055.1. Classification (NCBI taxonomy): domain Eukaryota; kingdom Metazoa; phylum Chordata; class Aves; order Passeriformes; family Passeridae; genus Onychostruthus; species Onychostruthus taczanowskii. The sequence goes on along the minus strand of NW_024500017.1, from coordinate 8,425,335 downwards.
AAAGTATGCTATAACAACACAAAATAGGGGAGGGTTATAAAACTGATTGTTAGGACTGAATTACACTCAAAACCACGCACCACAACACTATAGCATCACTGTATATTGTGACATGCATTATACTCTCTAGTGACTACATTTATGAGAGGCAAGATTTTTATTACACAGATATCTTTATAAAAGATCTATTACACACATACTATACTTCATTCAAAACAATAATTTAATAAATTATATAGAAATTAAAAATACAACACTATATAATTCCTATATAATTCCACATAAAAATATGTTTATAACTAAAAGTTCATTAAATTTGAAAATATTTATATAGCAGAAAAAGGTCATCATAATAAACACATTAACCAAACAACAGAAATTTAGCTGTATATCCTGACACTATCTGTAGTGGCACATATCAACACTCGGTAGTTACTGCATTTATGACAGGCACGCTGTCTATTACATAAATATATTTTTAAAATAGATACAATGCATACCACATTTCCAATATTTTCGTATGGAAATATAGCCATAGACAGTGTCGCTCTTTGTTGGGACACCTATTCATGCTCCATATTTAGAGTACGTGTGACTGGCAAGCCTGAAACTGCTTTGCTGTTGCTTCAATAACATGCAATATTGCAGAGTCTGGAGCATGCAAGACTTTCTTGATCTCAGCCAGACCTACAGTGTTGATAAATCTCACATGCAGTGAATCTGGGCTGGGGAGCCTGCTGTCTCCTTGAACTCAACCAAACTTACAGGGCTGAACTGGTTCTCATCAGAAATTAAGGTCAGCAGAAATTAAGCCCCCAGCCCCCATGATCACAGAATTACGGCTTGGCTTGGAAGGGTCCTTCCAAATCATCTCCTTTCAAGCCTGCTGCCATGGGCAGAGACTCCTGCCACTAGGCCGTGTTGCTCCCAGCCCCATCCAGTCTGACCTGGAACACTGCTAGGGATGGGGCAGCCACGGCTTCTGCGGGCAGCGTGAGCCAGGGCCTCAGCAGCCTCAGAGGCAACAGTTTCTTCTGCATGGCCAGTCGAGCCTGCACTCTGTCAGTGGGAAGCCACTGGCCCTGGCGCTGTCCCTCCAGGCCCTTGCAAACAGCCTCTCTGCAGGGTTAAGTGAGCCCTGTGCAGGGACTGACAGGCTGCAGGAAGGTGCCCTTGGAGAGGGCTTTGGGGAGCAGGAGTGCCACCATGAGGGCAACAGGGCCTGGCATGGCCATAGGGGTGGGAGGGCACAGGGCGGGAGCCGAGGCCCTGCCAGTGGAGCTGGGAGCTCTGGTGTGAGGCTGGCAAAGAGCCCTGGGCTCCCGCAGCTCTTCAATCACCACCTGGCTCCTCTGGGGCAGGCCCGGCAGACAGACAGAACGCTGGGCAGGCAGGAGCTCCCACCCTCTCTGCGCCCACATGAACACTTAAGGGACCTAAGGGACAATTGCGACACCACAGGCAATTCTCTCCTGGGACTATTCCACCTCCCCAGGGGCCCTGACACTCAGGTCTAAGGCTCTGCAAAGGCACCCAGCGAGCATGAGGATGGCGCTTCACCCAGCACAGATGGATGTGTGCTCAAGAAGAAGCCGGCCCACACTCAAGGTCCCTGTGCTGAATGTTTAAGGGATCAGGAGAAGCAGTGTTCCCCTCTATCCTTCCACTTGTTACTTTTAGATACAGTTAAGTGGGGACAAAGTCGTGGAAGCCAAAAACTGCTTTTTTCTAACCAGTCAGCTAAGCCAAGGGCCCATCTGTCCCCCTAGAATGAGAGCAGAACACACAGCACCTCCAACAAAACTCCTGCTTCTTCTACACTTTCATGGCCAGGGGTGATTCCTGTCCTGTTTCCCATTAGATGGATAAACTTCAGGAATTTAGGAACTTCAGGATTCTCTCCCCAGTACCTTGCTTTCTGCCATCTCTTCTTTCATTCTTCTTCCTGTTTTGGACAGGTCTTCAGCCCCGCTCCTCTCCCACCTTTCAACAACACCCAACGCATTAACCAGAACAAATGCAAACCACAGATACTGCAGCAATGGGGAACAAAGCGACACAGACCTCCTTATGCATCTGGAGGAGATCATTTTATTATAGAAATTGCACCCTTTTTTATACCTTCAGTCTCCACCTGACATAACTGAAACCAAACCGAGTCCTAACAGAACTGGACAGAAGGGCACCCATTGGCCGGCTCAGCTGCAGTGCTGCTGTCCACGAGTCCTACCATCCAATCAGCTTCCCGCTCATGCACTGTACATGTTCCTCCAGCCAATCACAATCTCCCTTCCAGCTGTCATTTAACTGACTGTCTCCTCACTCCCAACTGCCTCTCACCCCTCAGACCTTCCAATCATCTATCCTGCAGCCGTGCCTTTCCCATAGGAAGTTCTGGCAAGCATAAGCCTTAACCTCTTTAACAATATAACCCCATATCCTACAAGATAAAAGCAAATAGACAACAGAACCAACAACTTTCATTCTTTTACTTAACGCTGTCTTTGACTGCAGCATAACCTTTGTGTGCAGGGATCTTGTCTTCGTAGTCTGCCCTTGAAGGTTACAAATCATAACATGGACATCCTGGGATATTCTAGCACTGACTTTCGCTCCAAACCTTTCCATTTTCTACAAGCAAAATTCCCATTTTTCCCTCTGCCTGGAAGGGGATGGATTCCCTTGGCTGATATATGGGTGGAAAGGTTCTCCTCCCATGGAACAACTTCTGGGCAGCCTGAAAGTCTTCTGCCCGCCAGTGTGGACAACCTATTTTGTTCCATTGGATCATGGGAACTACAGTGCAAAAGCATCACTGTTCTCTCTTCTGGGAGGAGCTGGTTTCACAGCTCAAGCTCCTGACGTAATGCAGATGGTCCCCATATCTCCTAGCACAGGAAAAAGAGGGGAGGATGTGGGACTGAGCAAGGAAAGGGACTTTCGGCACAGCAGCCCTCTGACAAGAGCAGCCACTTCAGTCTCTCAGTGGTCTTCCTTGCACAGCAGGTGCTAAAGACCACACTGGTTGCAAAGATATTTTTCTCCCTGTGATCCCTTTGCACTCCCAGGCCATTCCAAATGGTCTGGGAAGCTCCCTGGCAGCTCTGGCTGGGCTGACACTTAGCAAGAGGCAAAGACGGTGTGCTTCCATGTGTTCCAGGGAGAGACTGTGTCTTCCGAGGGGAGATAATGAAGACTGTGCTCATCCAAGATGCTTCCGTCGGCCTTTACACTGCACAGCTGAACTTGCTGGACACACAGAAGTTGGTGCTCTGCCAGCACTGGGAGTGGCCTCACGGGAAATCGCCACCCGCACCTGCTTATCAGCCCTTGGGAATGTCTCTTTTGAGTCAGTGTGCTTTCACAGTGGCATGACAGGAACAAAGAGGCTGCCAGGCAGAGGCCCCTTCCTCACTGCCAGGATATTCACTGCCACACACCTAGGGCTGTGACAGACGCTCCAAGAGCACAGCCAAAAGCCCAGAGGTCAGTGCTGAGAGAACTGATGCCATCCCATGGGAGAAAATCTCAGCAATCAAAGCATCCAAGTGTTGTGGCAGCCCATTTTACATTTGACAGTAGTTCAAGGGGCTTCTGCTGCTATATGGAGGGAGCCCCTGGGGGCTCGTTTATGCTTGGTGGGTCTGCCCTGTACTGCTGTAGGGGCTTTGTCTGTTTCCAGCCACCCTGAGTGGCTGAGCCGGGGTGGAGATGAAGGGCAGGACTGGCTGTCATGTGCTGTGGCACCTGTGACATCATGAGGGCACCATCTCACAGTGGGGGCACTTATAGAAGGCCCCAGCAGGTAATGCTGGCCCTGGATTTCTTGGGCAGGCAGTGAGTGCCCATGTGGTGGGGAGGCTGGGCTGGGGACAAGGGCCGGGGCAGGAACACTACGCCCGGGGCTGGCTTCTCCCTCGTATGCAGGGACAGTCCCTCACTGGAGATCCTGGGGCAGGGCATGCTTCTACTGGGGCAGCAGGACAAGCCTTGCTGCATGCCAGCTCTCCGGGGACCCACCTCCCTGCCCCCACATCCCTGGGATTTGTGTCCCTGCTGTCCCCAGTGCCAGCTGCCTCTCTCCCAACACCAGTAGAGGCCTTCTCTCCATCCTCCTGCAGACCAAGGACTCCTGGATACTCTGGTTCTTACTCTTGCAAAGCCTTGTCCAGTACCCTCAGTCTACAGGCAATGGTTTAGATGAAGTGATGTGCCTGTGAATGGAGGAGCATGTGAAGCTGCAGGAACAGGAAAGGATTTAGCTGGAGTGGGAGCTGGAGCAGCTCATGCTGAAGCCAAGCAGCGCATCCTAGGGAGACATGCTCTGCTCTGCCTTGCAGCACTGGAAGGTCTGGGTATTTGCTGAGCTCCTGCTCCTTCTCTTGGTATTGTGGTTTTTGCAGAGGAAAAGAAGCCATCAGGCACAGAGCAGTGGCCAGGAGGGGAATGAGGAAGAGGAAGAGGACGAGACATGGGAATATGACCAGGGATGGTTTCTAGAGGAGTGCATCCACTGGTCTTTACAGGACCTGCAGACAGGCTGTGAGAGGATAGCAACCTGATGGACAACTTCACTAATGTCCTTGGGCATGTCTTGAGAAGATCGTGTGTTCCTGGTGCTGCACGGAGCCATTGCTTGGGCAGTGCCTTTGAAGGTTGGACTGCCCCATGAGGAGGAGGAAGTCATGTACCACGTGCTGGTACTCTTACTCCTCCCTGAGGCCACGCCTTCCACCTGGAGCCTGACACGGATGAGCTGAGGCCTGGCAGCAATTTCCATTTCCGCGTGGAGCTGGAGTACAGCTGCCCGAGGGAGCAGCTGGGTGCCAACCTCCTGTGCCTCCACCATGAGGTGGTCAGGAGGAGGACATGGCAGTTCTACCTCCTAGACACTCTGTGCACCGTCTCCTACCTCAGTGTGAGGAAAACTGCCCACTGGTTCTGTGCACTGGTGAGATCAACCTGGCGACGTTTGATCTGGCCACACAATTGGCATTTAGTGCTACTGCCCTCCAAACGCTCCTGCAAACTCAGGCTGACCAACGAGGAAGGAAGCTTCTGGGTTAAGGCACTCTTTGGGGTGCTGCACAGTGCCCCAGACATCTTTGTGAGCAGCCAGCCTTGAGGGCCCCACACCCCAAGCACGATGTCACATGAAACCTGTGCCATGGCAGAGATCAAGTTCTGCAGGCACATGGCCATGCAGAGCCCCAGGAGAGCTCTCTCCTTAAATCCCTGCAGCTCTTGGCCAGTGTTCTTGCGTGCAAGGTCTCTTCTATCTATTCCATCAAGACCATTGTCATGTGCCTGCTGAACACCATGCCAGTGTCATGGTGGCACAGGAGATACTTTGTGCTTCGGCTCACAGATATCCTGGAGCAGCTGCATTATCCCTGGAGATAAACCCCTGGAGAATTTTATTGTGGGCAACCAGAGGCTTCTGGAGGAATCAGTTTGTCCCCAGATGTACGAACAGCTGAGGCACCCAACCTCTTCCGCCTCCTGGCACAGGAGCCGGCTGCCCACTCCAGGCGATGGAAGCCTCCCTGGATCTGCGCCTTCGTCTGGCAGGAGCACCGGCCCATGGCCGTTGTTAGCGGGGCTGGTGCTCAGAGCTGTGCTCGTGGGGCTGGCAGTTGGTGGCAGAGCAGCAGCTCACGGTGCTGTGACAAAGACAGGAATTCACAGAGCCAGGTAGACAGATGAATATATAGCCAGGTAGACCGATATATATATATAGTTATAAACTATGGATACATATATATATATATATATATATATATATATGTATATATATATACATATATATATATGTATGTAACTAGGAAGATTCTTATTAACAAAGTGTTTTTAATGGATGCATTTTATATTGATAGTTTATTAGTTATCATATTGTTTTATAAAATATATAGCAGATCTATAGCATCACTGTCTGTTATGACACATATAAATACTCTCTAGGGCCTGCATTTATGAGAGGCAAGATTTTTATTACATTGATGTCTTTATCAAATATATATTATACGTATATTGTATTACATTCAAAACAATAATAAATCATGTGGAAATGGAATAAAAACAGTTATTTATGATTCCTATATAATTACACAGAATAATATATTTAGAACTAAAAGTTTATTAAATACATATGCTTTTGTATAACAAAAACAGGTCATCATAATGAATACAATATTAAAACAATATAAATTTATCATGTATATCCTGTTACTATCAGTAGCGACATATATTATCACTCTGTGGTTACTGCATTTATGGCAGACAAGTTTTCTATTACATAAATATACTTTTAAATTATATATAATGCATACCACATTTCTCATATTTTCATGTGGAAATATAGCCAGAGACAGTGTTGCTGTCTGTTGGGACATCTATTAATGGTGTGGGTGAGACAATGAAATTACTTGGGCTTTTCCCGTCATTGTCAGGGAATATTAATGTCAACCCCTCACAGAATAAATCATAAAAAAGAAGATCATTGGCAAAGAAGAAAACTTGGAAAACAAAATTTCAGCTTGCACTTTCAAGAAAGGCAGGATTTTGTCCTTAAGGATATTTTTAACTTATGTACTTGCTTTAAAAAGCACATAGCCTGTAAAGGTGTTAATTCAATATAACACATTCTGTCTCATGAAATTTATTTAAGTTAAAATGTCATGCTGGTTACATTCAAAATAAGATATAACTCCTATATTTTTAAAATCTCTTAGATCACTTTGATGTTGTATCAACTACAGACCTTTGTAAAATATGTTGCTAGATTTCTGTATTTCTGATTGTCAGAGGCTTTTAGGGCCTATGCATATGTGCAAACCTGTTTCATTATCATTGCCCCGAGAAAAAATGTGTGCAGTAAAGATAAAGAGAGAAACCAACCGTGACCCAGGGATGCTTTGAATTTCAAAATGAAGTATTTATGTATTTATGCTCTGCAAAAAAGAAGGACAATACTATGATCATGAAAAAAAAACAAACCTGGGGTATCTCCTTCTCATACCTGACCCACCAGAAACCCAAAAGAAATAAGATTTTTTTCTCCCTGTATAATTTGTACTATTTAGGTAGCAGAAGCAGGGAGCTGATGAACGTTGCTTAGACTTTGTGCAGACTTTGGGCATTCAGTGAAAAACTTCTCCATTTGAGAACAATCATCTTTCATTCCCCACACAATTAATGGAAGGAACTCAATGCCAATTCATTCATCAAAAAACAAGAATTCAAAGAATTCAATTCGATGTCAATTTATCCATCATAAAACGTAAATCTGGGTGTACCTATTTTAAGCTGAAAATACATCAAAAGCTTTTTGTTACCTTACTTTGGCTCGCATGGATTTTATGATAAATCATAGGAGAGAAAGTATTTGCAAATTTGTCATGCATTTTGTTTTGCTTTAATTTTGTATAATATAATTCAGAAGTAAAAGTAAACTGAAGATATTTTCTCCCTATCATTGTCAGTGGAAAACAAAGATGAATCCAAATATTCTACTTGTACAAGAGACTTTATGTTTGGTATTGTCAACCAACCAGAAAAGCAGAATGATATCCTCTTCCCATACTATTTGTCTGCTTTTTTAGATGCATCAAAGAGGTGATAACGATTTTTTAACAACAAGGAGAATAAGTTTTTCCTGTGATTTCAGAAGGAAGTTTTGTGAAGGAGGAATGAAGAAAAAATGCAATAAACCAAACACAAAAAAGCCCAAAACACCCACAAATCCATCATCTTTCCTCATCAGAAGCTTAAGAAGCTCCTACCTTTTGTCCTGTATGTGTCTGATCAATGTCCTGCTTTCCTGCAATACAAGATGCAGAGTAGGGTGGGGTTTTTTTTTCTGTACAAAATGAACTTGAGCAGGTGAATAACTTTAGTCCACAGATCTGGGTGAGACCATCAAGGACCTTGAGACCCAACCACACAGCTACATGTCACCTAAGGTCCTTGTGATTCTGGTTACAGGAATTTTTTTTCTAACCTCAGCATGAGAACACTTTTTAACCAGGAACATGTGAGTTGGACAGCACTAATATTGGAAAGCTTCTGGCTGTCACTGGTGCACCAAACTATTCTGCCCAGGGGACTTTTTCCAGTGGCAGCTAATTGCTGATATTTGAGACAAAAAACAATATTCTCTGTCTCCCATAAGCAAAGTTAGACAGCAAGCAAGAAAATAATATTTCTTTCTACTGCCTACGGGCAATAGTAGAGCTGGGAAGTATTCAGTGAACTAATTAAATACTGCTATGAACAGAGTGTGACAAACTCACCATGTTTTGTCTCTTTTCATCCCCCTTTTTAGGAAACCAAACAATGATCTTATCCTGATAATGTATGGTTTAATTTCAAGTCCTATCTCACCCTCCTCCTATCTTACAATCTCCCCTTGAACAAATCACACTCCAAGTTTGCATGATTTAATCTCTTCTACTGAAATAATTCAACTTCATAACCTCAATGACTCTCTGGGACCTTCTTATAGAACTTCCCTTGCCATTAAGAGTCCTTCTAATTTTCAGTTTAAAAAATTTTATCCCCAGAACATAGTTTCTGATTTTGCTGCTTCCTACTATTAGACCCCAGATTTAAGCATCTCCCTCTCAGTCATCTCCAGGTTCCCCAAACTGTCCTCTTTTGATCCATCATAAAATAGATTCCTGATTTCCATAACTATTTGTTCCTATTTGTTTTTCTCTTTTTTATTATAGGTGAGAAAAAGTGCATGTTTAAAAGTGGCAGATAAACTTTAGACAGCCCTGCCTTTGGAATTAATTGAATCCGAGATGAGACAAATGGTGCCAGAATCAATGAAAATGTTGGTGAGTGCATGGAGACTTAAACTTCAGGATATCATGGTCCGTGCTCTCTGTAAACCAGTACAAAAGAATTATTTCAGCAGGATTTATCTGAAGATTTTCTGCTAGGAAACACATTCTAGAGAGACAGAAATATTGACGGATTCTAACAGTGAAATCCCACAGGGCTACGTGGCTGTGCAGGTGGCAGCCAGCGTTGACATCCTCTCACTTGGCCTCTGTGGATTACAATGTAAGAGATGAAGCTGCTGAAATTTATCACTTTTGGTTACTTTTGCCATTAAGCTGCTTCTTCTTTTGTTAGCCCCTTAAAAAGAAGGGTGTCCTGGTTTATCCCAATATCGAGTATGTGAAACCAAAATGCTATCAGCACAGGTTTTTTCTACTTTTTGGAGCCCCACATTGGTTGCCAAAAAGTATTTGTCCTGGTTTAGGGCAAATTTGGGAGTAAACTTCCGAAGGGGTCCCTTTAGAAAGCAAATTCAAGTGACCCCTCCCCTCACCAGTTCAGAAGACATAAATCTCTTTCAAGGAAAGTGGAAAAACTGTTTATTTAACAACTAAAGTACTCACAAACATGGAAAAATGAACAATATTAGACAGTGGAACCTCTTGTTGTTCTGAAGAGATGGCAAATTCAGAGAGAGAGTTCTTGTCATGGGCTGTAGCTCAGCTCGCTCACTCTCTTATCCATCTCTCCTGTGTGGTGGAAAATGCCGCGTCCCGGGCCCCGACGGGCCACAGGCGTGAGCTCCTGGTGTTCTTCTGGGCTTTCAGTCCAGAGCAAGGCTGATCAGTTCCAAGAAAAAGAAAAGCCACAATCTGGGTAACTTCTCTGCTTCAGCTATCTAAAAACTAACTAAAACTAACTAACTTCTCTCCCACTATCCATGCTGCAGACAACACAGTCCAGCAGCAGGATGCACAAACTGCACACTGCTTCTTCCCCCCTTTGCTCCCAGAACCAGACTTAAAGGGGCAGAACTTAATATCCAGCATAAGCAGAACAGATTATATGGGATACAAGCAACAAAAGTGACACGAGGGAATTAGCTATAGCAGCTGTGGCTGCCCATATGCATCTTTACATTTGAAGCTTTTGAGTATGTCCTACAATTCCCAGCCCAACGTTTGCTGTTTTGAGGCAGCTTAGCTGAAAGGAGTGTTAAGAGCTGCTGCTTAGACACCTTGTTGCAACAGATTGCAAAGACAACTGCTGTCAGCTAAACAGGGAAATTATTACAATTTAATATTTTTAGATGAAAGTTTGGCATTGCAAATACAAATTTTCCTTTTCAACAGGAACATATGGTGAGAGTGTCAGGAATCTTACTAACTCCACACATAAAATCCCCAGAAGTTTATTTGCCACAGAAATGCACCAGTAATGTCCAAAATTATGCATATTGTAGTGTACCTGTTCATTCTGTGCTGGATGAGATAATACAGTCAGGAGCACGTTCCCAGTGTATCTTCAGGCTCCAACAGGACAGAAGAGGAGCTCTCCACAAGCACACTTTTGCTGTGTTTGGAAATTGTCTGCTCCATTTTTTGTACCTTTGCACCCCGTCCAGAATTTAATAGATACTTTCTAGTGACACTAAGCATGTATAGAAAGTTTGTCTAATATTTTTGTGACATCAAAATAACTTCCTGGCCCCTATCCCATTCACAGGTCAGTGATGGCAAAAATACTTAAGGAGAAGAGAGGTTAAAAGTGAACAGGTTTTCTACTTCGGTTAAAGCAATGGAAGAAATCTCTAAGACAGTGGTAGTACTTCTTACTTTCAAGATCTTATGCTTAGCTTCTGGCTGCTAATGGCCACATTTGGCAAAGAGTATGATGCATGGCAGTAAATAAGGAAAACTAAGGAAAAATGTCCAGCTCTCTACTTTTGCCCTTGAGTTGCTGAAGAAAGCACAGCTGACTAAAATGCTTCTAAAACTTTCCAATTCATACTCCAAATTTCTCTGTCTTTGTAATGAAATTGGTGCATATGGCAGCAATATGGTGTATCTTTGCTGCTCAGCAAGATAGTCTGATCCATCTATGCTCAAGGAAGTTAAAGTTTATCCTAAAGAAACCTACTGTAATAGCAATAGCCTTGCACAGTAGTTTCACACAGTTTTTCCCAAACTGTTCCTTCTCCCACAGGTTGTTTTTTGATTCCAGCTGTGCGGAACAGAAAGTGCTGCTCTACCCATTAGTGAAGAAAAGACTGTGGGTGACAATGAAGAAAAGACCATGGGATGGGTAACAACTCACACTTTCAGTCTGAAGACTGACAGAAAAGAAAGCCAGTTTCCTGTTGTTTCCAAAAATGCCACGAACCCAGAGGGTTACCATTCACATTGTAAGAGCAAGAATGAATAACTGAAATAAAAGAAACAAGGGAGATTTCTTCAACAGAAATTACAGGGAAATATTCTGTGTGTAAAAAATTAGTTGAAATAAGGGTGATTGTCCACTTGCAGTGTAGCACCAATAATATGTAGCATTCGTGGAGCAGAACCATTATGCAAGCAAGAGTTAAATGCTGCAGAAATATGTATTTGTGATCTGCAATATTTCCTAACTACAGAAAGCTTTTAAAAGAAAAAATCTGAATGTTGCAGGTGGTAGTTGGGGGCTGCTTCCTGTAGTCAAGAAATACATTTCTATTATGAAAGCTCCTAGGGATTTTTTAATATTAAATCAGATGAGGAAAGAAACATGGCTTTAGGTGATAGGCTAAAAGGTGCTGCTCCAAAGAGCTCAATGGATTTGCCTGAATAAAAATAAAGTGAAAAAAAAATGCTCCATACTTGGCCCCACACTTACACCCTCACTTTATCATAATGCTTTTTGTGTGCTTCATTGCAGAGGTGGTTTTTGTCTACTTGGTCATTGATCTTACTTTAACTGCTTCTTAGCATTATGGTGGATCTCTGCCCAGCAGCTACTCCAAAACACTGCAAATCAAGCTACAGTCTGTTATTCGTGTGCATGAAGACAGGTCATGCTCAATCTGGGATGCAATGGAGGAGTAACCAGTGGTAAATGTGTAATGCAAAGCCTTAATGGCAGGTGAAAGAAGCAGAGAAACAGAGAGCAGACTCCTATCACAGTGGGCTAGAGCCATGATCCATGGTGCTAGATAATCTTTTGACTACTCCATCTCATCTGAATGTAGGTAATTTTCTTAGATGACAGGGACATTAAGTGTTTTATAATTAGTTAGGTGTCATTACTTAAATAGCCCCATTCCTCAGTCATGTGGCTAATGAAGGTAATTAGTGCCCTTCTGTTTGTACCCAGTTGAAGGTGACAGCAATGATTTCAGCCCAAGGCCTGATGCTGAGACCCATACACTGAGGCTACCTGACTGATGTGGACTTCACAGGAACAACAGGTTTTACAAATAACATGAAAGACGTTGTAGGTGTCTGTCCTTTCACAGTTTTTATTAATAATGAATCGTCAAACATTGCAGCCGTACTCATATTCTTATGAATAAATTGTTGAATAAGTGTGTCTCTACAGGCCTAATGGAAAGAATATGGAAAAGAAAAAGAGTTTTCCACTCAGGCTAGTAGTTCTTTGGATCAAGGACTTCGTTTTACACAGATCCTCAAAACAAACTTCAAAAAACAAAAAAAAGGCAAGCAAACAAACAAAAACATCTTCCCAAAAACCTTGAAAAATTTGAACAATTTCTCTCAGGGAGAGAAGTCATTTGAGAGATATGTCATTGTTAACCCATTTTTAAGCAAGCTCAGAGATTAATTTTGTCATTGAGATTCAAGTGGAATTCTGATTACCATGTAACATTTTACTTGTAGTGTCTGCAGTGGATGCAGCTTTGGATACTCACCTGTGCCTCCATATGCTTTTTTGTGAACCTTACATGGACACAGGTGGGAGATATGCTCCAAGGGGCAAAGAGAAGTAGTAAAGTTGTTACCTTGGTGTTTTTTTGGTGGCTAACTCTTGGTGCCTCTGTGTGTTGGAAGTATCAGGGGCAATCAGAGCTGCAGTGAGATCCCTGTGCTTACCAACAGGCAGTGTGGGCAGCTGGTCCTGCTCTGCAGGGATGGACATGGATTCCAATCCTTACGAGTGTAGCAGAAAGTAACTTCAGATTTTAAAAGAAAAACTTTATAGAAAAAGTCTCTGTGACATAGTAACACCACCTCCTAACGTGTTTCTTTCTCATTCATCCTGGGAGGGAAACACCAAAGCCTTGCAGATATTTTCAGAGGAAGAAATGATTTCTGAAGCCTGGAGAGAAAAAGAAATTAGGTACAAGACTTGTTGTGGCTGCCTAGGCCTGAGGAGTATTTTTCTGCTGTTTGCAGTGAATAGTGCCCTTGTCTCATGCTCCTGTTCCCTACCAGTTTGTTGCTTTTGCCTGAATCACAGTTAGCAAATCCTTGTAGGAATGTTTCCCCCTCAGAGAAGATTGTAGGGTGAAATTCCTTCAGGTCTCTGAAGGACTTAGAAATTCCAGTTAAGAACAATTTTGCTTTCTGCTTGGGGCAAGGTAAAAATTGGGGTCATCTGCAGCTGAAGAAGAATCCCACAGCTTTGAAATGGAGAAATACCAGCACCAAGGAAAGGGTCTGTACTCAGGTCTGCAAAGCTGTCATTCAGCTCCTATGGTTCCTGATAGTTACCAAGTGGAACAAGTCCACATGATGGAGTTCGTTCTGGGCCAGCATCTTTGTGCATTCCCATTTATGTCCCAGATTTATGTCTAGGTTTTACATTTGGCATTGCAGTAGTTCCTTGTTGAAATGCTTGGAAATGCATGCCCAAAGAAGAGATGATTAGGGCTGCTTGGAAACCAGTTGTGTAGCCAGCATAAATTATGGCAGTGCAGTATAAATTGAGACTTTGGGCTCTTAGCTTTTTCAGGATCTCAGATTCCTTTCAAAGATGTGGCCTGCATCCTCTGCAGCTATTTGTCCTCATTCTTTAGCACTTTCACAGAGAAGTGGCCTAATGGAATGATGCTAGAAGCATATTCCATTATATTTGTATGTATGAAATATAACTTGAAAACCCTCACAAAACAACAAGTGCTTCTGCAGTTTCTGGAAGTGTTCAGGCTCTGGTGGAAGCAGGTTGATCTGTTTCTACTGGTTTCATGTTAGGAGTACGAGTCCTGACATGAGTGCAAAAAGGAGATCAGACCATCTAATTGCTATTGCTGGACCCGCCTGTTCTCCATCTCTGTGCTACAGTCCTAGCATCACCAGTTAGTTACAACTTTTTTTAATGATCTCATATTCAGCAATGAAAAAAAAAAAAAAAAGTCTTGCTTATGGGAGTTCTTATGAGTAGTTCTGGAAAACATCAATTCAGTTATGTTTCTATGGTTTAGACTCAAGTTCTCCTTGTTGTATAATTTATGTAATTTTGCTTTATGCCTCTGTTATTAACTTTATGATTCACTTTCTGAGTCTGGGAAAAATTTAATGATATACATGTTAAAATGCTTTAAACTGAGAAAAAACACGTTATCTTTCTTAAACCATCTCTTTTTAAACTACAAGATCCCTATTTCTCATTTACACTAAAGCCGTTTTATACTGCTCCAGCTGTGTCAACAAGACATGAATTTTGTATGAATTACATTTATGTCATTTTTAGAACAAATAAATACAAATGATCAAATTTTCATCCTTCCCTGGGCTTTAGGTGAGAGACACACTCATGCTGTGATTGGTCCAATTTTCTGTTTATAAAGAGAAATAATATAGCCAGACCCTATAACTTATCTGCTTTTTAATCTAAAAAAGATTGTCAGCACTCAGTCATTATAATACAGTACAGTGTGTTATGCCCAGCACGTTGCTAACTGATAGAATGTTAGAGATTTAGTTTCCACAAGAGCAGTGAGCACCATATGTTTTCATCATTAAATAACAATATTTCACTTCTGTTTGGGCATATAAACATGAAGTTATAATTTAGTAGCTTGAACTTCCAGATCCAGTCCCATCCAGAAGTGAACAGATACATAAAAATGCATGGACTCTGTTACAAGTTTCTGGCAGAGTTCCTTCTTGTTAGAAAAGGGAGGGAAAGCAGATATGCAATGATATAAATATTGTTTTCATTTCAGTAGTTTTCTAGATGTGACTTCAAAAGTCCTTGTCAGACTGCAGGGGTGGGTATATATGAAATAGTGAACTGGACTATTTACTCCATGTATTTCTTATTTTGATGAAGGAAGATGGAGAACTTAGGGTGCCTGTTCCCTTACAAAACCAACAAAATTGCCCAGACTCTGGGAAGTCCTTCACAGGTTGACCTTGTTCATGCTAGAACTAAGAGGAAATGTGTGATCTGCTGGTGGGGGCTGTCACCATAGAGCCACTTCAATGTACTCCAGATAGAAAATATTCTGTTAAATCAGACTCAGTAGTCAAGATACATAAGAGAAAGTTGATTTCCCCCAGTAATAATCAGCTCATTTTCCTAGAAATAGAAAATTTACACATGGTCCATTGACAGCATATTGCACTGATACTTTTGGAGAGCTCCAAGACATGAAGGGAAAGATGTTCTGTTAAAATTTTGTGTGCTATTTTCAGTGGAGGTGAGGAAAGAAGAGTAAAGCTGCAGGCAGCTGCAGTGTCCAAGACTACAAGAGAAATCTGACACTAAAGACTCCTTTGTTTGGATACTGACAAATCTAGGTGTCCCACTAAATGTGAGATATATGGAAATATGGAGAAATATGGAGAGACGATTTTTTTTTTTTAAATGTATTTTAACATTTTCATTGTTAGTAGGAATATTTTTAAGAATAGAGTGACTGCAGTTAGGAAATTTCCCAGGCACTCTGCATATCTTATTCCTTCCCCACGTTTTTTTCTGTAGGCAGCTCCACTGAAGACCTCACTGGCCCTTTGGAGAGGCACATACAGGAGACCATGGGGAAGGGTTATGAGCTCGAGATGAGACAGGGTGACTTTGAAGGTTGATACTCCAGTGACAGCAGCCAGGAAATTAATCTAAGCTTACACAAAAGTTCTTGTGTCACTGGTATCAGAGGCAGCTTGGAAGTACGCGATATGCAGAGAACTGGCTCCATTCACAGTAATTCACTGGGCAGAGAGTAGTTCTTGGCTAGACTGTGACACACACATTGAGATATTTTTTGGGGCAGGATCAAGGGCAATGGTAATTGGAAAAAATTGAAGCATGTAGTCAGTTGATTAAATATTTAATAGACCGAATACTTTGTTGTGCTATGTGTTCTAATTCCAGTGAACACATTTTAAAAATTTTGGAATGAAGCACTGTTATACTCATGGAGCACAATAATTTTGGAGTAAAGTGGTTGAATACATGCCTACCATTTTGGGTGACTGATCCTTGCTTTTGCCAGTCTTCCTACTCAGTAAGTACTTATTGTATCAAGTCTCTCTTCAGATGTTGGGAAAAAGGAAAACTACTGCTTCTGTCTGTATAAGCAGATTAGAGTTTCAATTAAACTTTTAAAGTGAAAAAAGCATTAAGCCTTTATCTATTGTTTCCATTTGGAAGCATTATCCAAGTTACTTATGTTCTTTAACTGTACTTTTCAGGAAAATCATTCTTACACTCAAATGGGAATAATTCTTTTCAATAAAGAAGAAAACTGATAGATAATATAAAATGCAATCATGTAGTCCTGACTGCAAATGCAGATTCTTAAGGAAATTTTTTCACAAGGTTTTATGTCCTGTTTGCATAATTGACATTTTAGAAGTGTTTCATAAAGCAAGATTTGCATGCAGTCAGTAATGGGCATATTGCCACAACTATTTTCTTGTGTGCTAATTTCTAACCAACTACTTGGGCATCTTTACAAAGCACGGTAAAATAAAAGAGAAATTATTTGGTGAGAAATATAATGACTTCTGGCTGCTAGGTGGCATTCTGAAATAATAGTGAATTGACTCTAGAAAACATTAAATCTTGAAATTACCGAAATAACAAAGCTTACCTATTTTTGTTTCCAATAAATGCTTGCCCTTTTAGCTATTTTCCTCAGTGTTATATTTACTGCCATTCTATTCTTGGACCAATGGAAAGTTATTTGCATTGCTTTAATTTCAGAAAAGTGTTTATGTACGCAAATTAAAACCAGAATTGTGTGAAAAAGAAGTTCATGTCTCTTTCGTATTAAAAAAAAAAACCCATCTAAACATTAATCATCTCTCTGTGCTTTTATTACCAAACCCAATTACATGATACTGAATTTCATAGGCCTGAAAAGAAATTTAGATAGCTTTCAATAAACATACTCTGTAACTCTAAGATGCTATTATTAGTATTAAAAATCATAGTATGGTAGATCTTGTTGTACAGATATATCCAATTTACCAAAAGTTTCCCTGTTCATGCAACAGAAAAATTACAAGGGAGCAACATCATAAGGGCTGGAACATGGACTATCTTTTATAAAAGCTGCTATTGAAAATACCTGGGCTTTAATAACACATATTATTTTGGGGTTTTTTATATTAACAAGTCAGAAAAGAGGATGGGCATCTCTGCTGTGACATTTCAAATTAATAAGAAAAATGTTAACTGTTTATGATGACTGGTCATTTAGCTTGGGAGCTAGAAAAAAGTGCATCTTATCTAAATTCAGATGACCAAATACCCCAAAAATATCCAGATTTGCACGGTGTGCACCATTTTCTATGGTCCTGATCCAAAGGCCAATGAAGATAATGGGAGTATTTTCGATAAATTTCATAGAGAACACATTTTCAGATCCACAGAATTTATAAAATTATCAGGTCTCATTCTGCTTCCAAATGCACTCTCTTAATGTAAAACTAGTCTTCTCAGGAGGATTACTTTCATGTTGCCAAAACCAAATTTTTTTTTTATGTGATACTTCTAAAAACAAAATTAATGAGAACATGAACTTATGATTAAAACCATGATGCAAGAAACAGATACAGTTAGGTAAGAATAAAACATACACCGAACTTTTCTCATCAGAATTCTTAGAATCAGCTTCTCTTCCTACATCTAGTAAATCAGTTATTTGACAACACCCTGGACTAAGAGTTGCTGACTCTGTGTCCTCTGTGAGCAACCCAGAAAGATAAATATCACTGTATGTTCTGGAACTTGTCCATGTGAAATTTGTCTCACAGCCCATTTCAGGGTCCATTTGAAGTTTTCTTGATAGATGGAACATTTATAAGGTCTTTTATTTCCCCCATGCAGAGCCAAATATTGTTGTAGGACACTCAGTTAAATCATTTTAAAAGGGTCTGTGTTCAATCTGTGACATATTTTCATAAAAGTCACAAGAATTTCTTTAGGGTTTCAATGTCTCTATTAACATTATTGAAACTGGCTGAGTAGTGCAAATGTTATTTGGGGATAACTGGGGGACATTTACATATTCATAGATATTCCTAGTTGCTTTTTTAGGGAAAAAACCTCAAAAAAACAGAGTAGAAGTTATCTCCAAGTACATAAAATTTAATTGAGAAGGTAAATTTTATAATGAATAAAATTGTTCTTAGTGTTGAAGTTATGAGGTTGGGGTTTTGTTGTTGCTTTTTTTTTGGGGTTGGGGGGGGATGGGGTTTGTGGGGTATTTTTGCATCAGATGTCTTCAGCTTCCACACACTAATGGCATGCAGTGTGTAACATCATTCCTTGCTGCTTGGCTTAGCTTTAACATTAAGGAACTGTAAGCAAAGCTTTTGCAGTTCTGCTCTTTGTACACATTTTTGTGGGTCAGTCTGACTCTTCAATAACTTATCAACTCACTGATTTCACAGTTTCCACCAAATTTCAATAGGTGACAGGTATCTCAAGGGCAATACCCAATTGTGGTTCACATAACCCAGCTACGATCTGGACATCACCATTCCAAGGTGTGGCGTCAGCTTTGGAAGAATCATTTTTATTATAGCTTCATCAGTAATTTGCGCTTATCGTAAGTGAGCTGAAATAGATCCCACCGGAGGAGAAATAATTTTCCCTATTTTTAGAACTTTTCAGAACTTCTCACAGTAACCTGGTACTTCCTGATAACCTCCTGAGATTATAAATCCCAGCCTACCCACCCACCAGAGGAAATCAGGCAGATAGCAATATATCCATCTCAGTGATTTTACTCTATTAGATTTATCTGCTCTGAAGACATGAGTTAGCAGAAGGCATAAATAAAGAGAAACAACTGAAATAGAACATGTAGGTCAGTCTCTCCCTTTGTTTCATATCTTTGAGTGGTGCCTTTTGATTTCTGAGTCCATGGTTTATTTCTCCTGTTTTCATCTCGTTGCTCTGTCCTACATCCTTGGCTCACTTGGGGTCTTCTAAACCTGACAAATTTCCAGATCATATCAGATTAAAGTCTTCACTGATTTCACACTCCAGCGAGAGAGCATTTAGTATCTTTTCCTCCCTGGATGAAACCCAGTTTTATTTGTAGGATTTGTTAGTGTGTAGCAATTACAACTGGCCAGAGTGAAGGCACTTAGTAAAATTCCTTGTTCAGCTGCACATATTTTCTGCATTTTTAAGTGGTAAGGAGTAAGAAAAGTGCCCACACAGACAAAAAAAGAATCAACTTCTGCTATTGCAAATAAACTAAATTTAAAGCCATGTTTTGTTCCTAACAATGACTCCTAAGTCTTACAGGACAGATGCAAAACTCATCTCTACAGAATGATTTGGCATGATGAAAGACAGGTATAGAATCTAAGACTATTTCAGGAGAAAATAGGGTGACAGGTTATTGTGCTCACATAATTTTGGCCAACCTGCTTAGTTCCAATGTTTGTGAAAAGTACCATTTTTTCTTCTAAATCTCTATCTTGGGAAGTGACTTTGGCACCAGAGTCAGGCCAAAAATGGCCTTGATGAGTTCATCACCACACCTAGACATGGATGGCAAGGAAGGCAGCAGCTGCTGTGACAACAGAAAATGCTCACGCAGGGCTGTGCTCATGTTCCTAAAGAAACACCAGAAATAGCTGTAGCAGCGTGACACTGACCTGGAGTTCATGTCCAGGGAGCCAGCAAATACCAAGTGTAATGTTTGCACTGACAGGGCACTCCAGAATGAGGTAACAGCTCTCTTGAACTCTTTCTAGTTAACAAAACTGTTTCAAAGTTAATAAAAAGCTAAATGGCAGCATGAGGAGCATATCCACCCACCTACTTGGCAGTTTCCAAGAATCAGTCAGAGCATCTGACCACTGTCAGAAATCTAAAGTCAGTGAAGAGGTATCAACACTTATCCTGCAGCCATCAGCTAAAATGGGCTAGATGTGCCCTAAGAATGCTAATTTCTTCTATTGATTCTGAAGTGGTCCCTGTGTGACAAGTTCCGGTGGACCTGCATTACAAACACTTGCAATCAGATAAAATGAATCTGACATCAAATTTCTCGCTGCAAGAATCTATAATAATCACAGATGATATTTTCTGTAATTACAAAAAACCCTGGAGCTTTTTGGGTAGTATCCTAGGTGCACATCAAAAGGAGGACCAAAGTTGCAGGTGGAGAGAGGTCTTGTACTAATAGCCCACATTAATGCCCTGTAATTGTCATTTGTCAAGACAATCAACTTTTTGCTGAGGCACTCTGTCTAGCTGAACTGCCACACTGTCATGTAAAACTTAGGATATAAAGTAAAGCAAGCATTGCTCACATTAGGCAAATTAGAGAAAGATTATTTTCATGTCTGGAAACAAAAAAATACCCAGAGTATTTATGGTTTATTTTGCAAAGAATCTTCCTTCCTTCCTTCTGGACAAGTTTATGATAAATAGATAAATGACAAATAGACTCCATATGGCAGATCTTTTTTTCTGTATCAATACAGAGGGCTCCTTTCTGAAGGGTCTGAAGGTCAAACATTACCTTTGCTTTATGTAATGCTGTGGTTTGGTTTTCTTTCATTCTTCTAGTCTTTGTTCTACATAAAATATTTTATGACATGGAGGAGATCTCTGGCACTTTATATTTGCAACAAATCAAACTTATGTTGTTGCTTGGCTGTCACCTTACATAAAGGGTTCTCTTCACATGTGCTGGCTACCTGAGGCACTGGGAGAGCAGGCAGCTATGGAATTTGTACTCTTCTGTAAGTTTCCTGATTTATGAGAAAGAAAAAAAGAATTATTTCACCTATAAATAGTGATGTTAAATAAATTAAGATAGATCTGGAGTTTACCTTTTTTTAGTGCTTTCAAAAGTATTTACACCTTTTTCTCTTCTATTGGTTCTTCCTAAAGACAAAGTTATTACCGGAGATATGGAAATAATGCCTTTTGGGGTAATTCAAGCATTTCAGCCGATGGTGTGCTCAAAGTGATGACTAAGATGTGACCTGATCACTGTGTATAAGTATCTCAGAGTGAAGAGATTTCTGGTGCTGCAAAACTCTGGCATTCAAAAATGACAAGAGGAAACAACAAGGCTGAGAGACAAATGAGACAAAATGAGACAAGAAATCAGGCATACAGGAGCATTTTGTGTGTGTGTGTGTGTGCGTGTGTGTGTATGTGTTTAGTTTATTGGGTTTTGTAACTAAGCTTTGGAAACGTTTGTTCAGGAAAGGGGTGACCTCTCTGTCCTTCTGCATTTCTTTAAATCAGGATTGGAAATCTGCCTACAAAAAAGACCAAATTGTAACACAACTTGACAGACGTGTTATTTAAAGAACTTCTTGTGTCTGTATTATAGAGAAAGTTAGACTTAAATATATTCGTAAGGATGGGTGCAAAAATTGCCCTGCAACACCAAACAACAATATTTAACTTGCTTGTGAGTGATATTATACAACTCAGTTAACTGCAATGTAGGATCCCACTCTGGATGGGCCTGGGAGGGATGGGTACTTGCATCTGATGATGTTATTTCCAGTGCTGTGTTCCTATGAATATATCTTAATTTCTGGTTTCAGAAGTAAAATATTCATGAAACTGGAAAGATTGTTTTCTCTTGGATCATTCAAAGGCTGTTGATTGCAAACACCCATGAACAAGTTAAGCAGATGTTGAAAAGCAAATGGGAATTTCCATCTGTTCTTATCCTTGATCATAACCCGGTTCCCAAGGTCCAGTTAAATATTTCAAAAGAGCTGGTTTTGCTCTCACTCCTGTCTTCTGAAGCTGGGAAACCCAAACCCTTTTCAGGCTTTCTGCAAGTGTTTTATAATGCTGGAGGACTCAGCATTGCCTCTGATTTTGGTGAAGGGTTACAACTGCTCTGTGAATGACTCTTGTAAATCCACTTCCCCATTCATTCTCCCACAGATATTTTGCAAGGAAGCAGTACACAGTAAAGGTGCAAGATAGGCACTTCCAGAATTATCACTTGAATGTGCCCACCCTCTAACAGCAGCTTTAAGGATGTTTCCTACTGTTTTTGCAGTATAGAAAATATGCACCTGGATTCAGAGTCCATTTGAAGCCTCTTATCATAACTGTTAACATGGCTACAAAATAAATTTGCTAAAAGACAAAAAAAAAAAAAAAAAAAAAAAAAGAGAGCAAGAACTCCTTGTTAAGCATTTTACTCATTGCAGGTAAATTGGCCAGACCTTGAACAGTGCTCAGACTTAAGCTGTTTTTTCATATGGTTCTGACCACAGAGTCCTTGATCAGAGCCGTGGTGCAGCTTTGGAGTACTCTGGACCCACTTTGCAATTCCTGCTTTTGCCATGATCTTTGGAGGAACTGAAATATCTCATTATCCAGCTCTCCCTCTCTGTTAGTGGGAATATTCCTTCTTAAGAAGCATTATGAAATCAAATTATATGAGGTGTATGGTGTACTTGTATATCAATATGAATAGGCATCATAAAGAAACTCTTAATGCAGCAGCTCTGAGTGAGCTCTTCAAATTCCTTAAAATGAAAAGTTGATCCTCTAGCTCAGTGCTGTGGATACCACCACAGTACCTTCTGCTTTGTGACTATCGAGACTAAGATCACAATAATATGTAAACTAGATGAAACACTGAAGAGTGTTTTTTGGTAGCTCAGATGGATTCCATCCAGCTGGACCAGTATTATCCAAAGGTATCCAGGGAAACAGATTACATCAGTCCCAAGAAATTGCTTCCTGAGACAAACTGAACATTCAAGAACACTCATTTCCAAAATCTGATTTGTTCTGACACTTATTTTTATTCAGGTGACTCTGACAGTTACCATCATCCAGTATTAACCTGTTAAGCTTTTTTTTTTCTTTATTTGAATACTGAAGGTTAAATTGGACAGGATGGATATCATTATATCACAGACCAGGCTGAGCCAAATACAAATTTTACATTGACATGTCCATGTGGTTTGAAGCAGACAGAAGGAAAAGAATCTTAAAGGAAAATAGGAAAGCAACTGAGAGGGGAGAGCTTCATCCACTTGCTGAAGTAGAATTGTCATTAACCTCATTCATACTGATTTGGGTTTCTTGAATTCTTTCTGGACAGTTTGCTTGGTCTTGACCAGGAAATCATTAAAAAAAACCCAGAAAAAATGTAAAGCTGGAAAATTATTCTTTGAAATGGAAGGATTTTTCCAGTGTTTTCCATTTTCAAATTTGGATTAAAAATTACTGCCCTAAAAATACCCTTAGACCTTTTCCCCCACAAGGCTCCTCTCCCCAGTGTTTCATCATGGTGTGAGATTCTTTCCTCTGATCTGGGCACCTGACTGTACCTGACATTTAAGTGAGATGCACGCCCACATCTGAAGGCAAGCTTTGGCTCATAGAATCTGGATTTGTCTTTGTTTTATTTACAGAGAACAGAATGCAGGGATGATAAAATAATTCGTAGGGATGGTTTATGGACTGCTCTGATCTATTTTCTGCTAACAAAACAAGCAAGATTTTGTTTGACACAGGTAAAACACACTTAAAATAAAATTTACTTACATAAAATAGTGCACACATTCCTGCTTTAATGACAATGTTTTGAGGTTTGTTTTTTTTTTCTGCTTGTTTTGTTTTGGAAACCATCTTAATTTTGTTCCTTTAAACAGTTAACAGTTCCATTGTGTTTTATGTTCAGTGTGTTATACTAAATTTCTTTAAAGATATTACCTTAAATTGAAAGATTATAATGGGTTTTATGAAGATTATATTTTATCAAGTGTAAAACTAGTCTTTTAAATTAGAAGGTTATTCATAAGATGCCTAACTGATAGACTCACAAATGCACCTGGGAGGCTTTGAATTGCTTTTTCACTTAAAACTCATGTTTTGTTATAGTAATCTAATTTTTGGACTCGCATTCAGGTAAAAATATATTAATTCTCACTGCAAAAGTCTCACACTAAGCTCACTGGGACTGATTCAATAATAGCATAGTTTGAACACATACTTTCTGCATTTATTTTTGAAATATGTGTATCCATTCTCAACTATTTTCCTTGAAAGAGTCCCAACATTTCTTCTTATGGCATAAATATTTATAATAGGTGAACTGAAATATTCTTCAGAAAGTACAAAGCCAGATGTTAATAGAAAAATTTTGCACAGGTGACAGAAAAATTTGCTCTTTTATTCTGAGAGCAGAAGAATAAATTCTTATGTTTTATTCATAAATGAAAGTTTTGAGAACTCCTTGTTTAACCCTGTTATCCTCTTCCCAGATAAACTGTGGAGCTGGGAGCCAATACCACAAACTGCTGAGCACAGCCTGCAGGAAGCTGAGAGCTCTGAACTCTGGTTGACTTGGTGGAAATAAGTTTTAGGAGTGGAAGAAGTTCATTTCTGTCCTCAGATGGATACTCCAAAAGCCCTTTGAAACCACTGCAGCCAGGCAGACCCCAGATATTAGCAGTGCATGAGCTCTCTTCCTTCAAAAGATATTTTGCATAACATGAAATGAATCAAGAGACCAAAGACTGATGTCTAAGCAAAATGTGTACTTTGATGAAAGGAGCACTTGAGGAAGACTGTCTTGAGCTGATAATTACATAATGTCCTTAATATTTGTGAACCTCAGTGCTGAGAAGGGGAAGGATAGAAAGAAGTACAGCAAGGTTAGGGGAACAGCCAGTGTTGTGAAAGGTTATAACTCACAAACCCCTCTCTTCACAAAGAAAAAGCTACCCAAAACCACTGCACCCAACCTTTCTCAGCTCAGTCGATGTCTCAGAGGCAGAGGAATTACTGCCTGTTTGCAAGCACAGGAATACACACTGCACTTTGTTGCTAAGCTATAAAAAAGCAGGGAAAGCATTGCTTCTTCCCTCACCTGCAGCCTGGGAGTAACAACTTCCCACATCTACTTCATCACTATAACCCAAGAACAGTGGTCCAGAGGCCATTTCCTGCAGTCTGACATTGAACAAAGCTATTACCAGTAGAAAAAACATGGTGCAAGTTTCAGGGAAGTCACATCACTTTCTGGTAGCTGTGAAGGCACCTGTGGGCATCCCTGTCACTATCTATTACTTTCTGTTTGGCTTGCCCACCAGTCACCTGTGTTTTCCTGGGATTCATTTTAACTGTTCTGCTCCCTTTCCTGTGACTGGTTGTGAAATGCTTGTGAGAGCAGCCATGGCTGAGTGCCTTCATCTCTGAAAATTGCTACTAGAAAAACTGCATGAATGAACATATATATATTTTTTTTTTATCTCTGTTGGATTCTTTCTATTTCTAGCTCTGCAAGAGATAAACCTCTCAGTCACCACAAAATATCCACCCCTTGCTGCTGGTTTGCTCCCTTGTACATGTTGCTGACACAGTGGTCCAGCCTGTCTTCTTTCTAGAAATGCTGCATTTGTACATTTTTAGTGTGTGCTGCTTGTTACGTTCATTTCAAGCTATGCTGGTAAAGGGATCAGGCAAACACATATCTGCCAAATGAAAACTTATTTTTGCTATGTTCTAAGATTATAAAGGTACTTTAACATCTGTCAGGTCTGTCATAAGTAATCTTAGCCTTATTTAAATAAAATATAAGTAAATAACAATACATAAATAATAATAAACATTAAATATAAATTTTATACAATTGTATAACAAGTATATGTGGGTATATATTTATGGATATACACACAAATCTATCTGTATAGTTATATATGTCTGTGTAGGTTTCCCTTTTTTTTTAACAGTGCTGAATTCACAAAGGCAGAGTTTGTCCCTCTGAGAGGAGGAGCAGCCAACAAATCAAACCAGGAGCGTTTTTGTATGAGGTCAGAAAAGCCATTGAACAATGCACTATAATTTCTGAGAAGGTCATTTCTACTAAGGAAATTGTATCCCAAAAAGGAAAAGCCAGCTAAGGAGCCTGCAGACAACAGAAAGCAGTGAATTATACAGCTCCAGACTCTACCTAAATCCCGTGTCTCCTTTTGGGTAGCCCAGCCCAGTCTCAGAATCCAAAATGACAAAACCAGAGAAATTAATTTTAGCTTAGGATTCAAATACCAAGAGAGAAGCTCAGTTAACAACATATCACAGATCTGTAATCAAAGCCATCTTTGCAAAAATGCTAAATATTTATGGCAACCTATCCATGTTGGCTTAAAAACATCAATTTCCCCTGATGGCATTGTGTTCACTGGGCAAAAAAATGACAGCTAAATAAAAACAGGCAATTAACCCCTGCCCTGAGGTTGGCTGCCTCTATGGCTTCCTCCTGGACTTGGCACCATCCTCCTTCCCTGTCCCAATGAGACAGCAGAATTTATTGAGGGGGATAGGGGTCTTCCCTCTGCTGATACAGTGATCCAACAGAACAGGCTGATCACTTGTGCAGTGAAAATTTGGGAAAAAAAAGACCATCAAACCTCAGTAGGTGCAGCAACCTTTAAAAATAGATGTTTTATCCTTGGCAATTCAGTTATCTGCTGTGCTGGCACTCTTCACTGTCACCACTTAGCAAATGTGCATCCTCATATTTATGAACTTTTCCACACAGAAAATAAAATACCTTTTCCATCATTCTTGTCCCCAGCTCATATTACTGGGGA